>NC_034409.1:162834685-162847252 GCF_002078875.1 Numida meleagris
CTTTCCTTTCCTTTCCTTTCCTTTCCTTTCCTTTCCTTTCCTTTCCTTTCCTTTCCTTTCCTTTCCTTTCCTTTCCTTTCCTTTCCTTTCCTTTCCAGCCTTAACCCAGCTTTGATTCTCCTGTTCTTGTCATTGCTATGCAAAAGATTGCATATTACTCAGATGGTGAAATTTCTGACCCAGGTAGTAATATGCCTCTTAATTCCCCACATAGCAACCAGAGAGTGAAAAAGAAAAAAAAAAATCAAATTTTTGAACATTTCAGGACTGCCTATGAGAAGATAATTCGGTTTGGGTGTAAGCAGTTCCAGTGTGCCTTTTGGTGAAGCCTAGTTTCCACATGCTAAAATATTAAACCAATTTGAAAAGTGTTAGCCAGTCTGCCTTTGTAAATTTTCTCTGTGTCTTCACAAAACGATTGTCAAACTTGTGAGTAATAGAATGCTAGACTGTGTATTGCTAAAAGTTGTTTAGCAATACATGATGGATCTGACACTAGACGAAGAACATTTTTCACAGAACACACTAAATCCTTTGACCCAAATAGTTATTCTCTCAGGGATAACAACAAGATCGTCAAAAGGAAAATGAAATCAACTTAAGGACAGACATATTGGAACTGAGTAGCAAATGTAAAATATGTGAGTGATCCTGGCATTGTTTACAGTCCAGTATTTGAGTAAAGATAGGAACTTTGTCTCAATGTGTTCAAAATGGCCATTTAAAATTCTCCGTCTCTTGTGTTAGACGCAATATTACCTGGATTCAAGAAAGAAGAGTAACACTTTTAAAATTTTGCTACTGTCAATCTCCATATTGTACCTAAGTCACAAGTGCTAACAAAGTAAATTTCTGTACATTTCCTTTTTTTTTTCTGTTTATTTAGATTTCTTGATGCATATCTGGAAAAAAAAAATAAAAGCAGCAATGTTTCCACAGTATAATACTTTCAAAATAAGATGTGGGAAAGATGCAAGAATAATTCTGTATTATAATAAAATAATTGCAGGTTGTGATTAAATGAATCCTTTCATCCAAGAACTCAAAATGTACTACAAACATTCACTGATCTGGAACTGATGCATAACCTATTAAAGTCTATGAGAATACTTCAAATGATTCAGTGAGCTTTGAATCAGGATCTTAACAGAGAAGTCTGAATTAGGGCAGTTTATTTCAGAGTCAAAACCATTTATAAACAAATTATTTTGGTTTAATGCATTTAGATGGGTGTATGTAAGCAGGTCTGTTGCTTGCCTAAAGAAGTTTTATTTGTTTCTATAAGTGAAAAAATTGTGTTAAACTATTATAACAAAGTATTAGGTTACTACATCAACATGTTTGAATAAATTTGCAGAGGAGGGTCTGCCTGACTAGATAAAAAAAAAAAAAACAAAGCATCTTACGAAGGCATAAATCATCTATTAAAGAAAAATAATAATGTATTTTGATTACAAATTGGAATTCAGCAGAAATGGGTCAAGCTATGTTTTTTAATAATGTTGCCCAAAGGATCCATCTGTAGTCTTGATCTCCCATTGTTTTGAGAAAGTTCAAAGTTTTTGTGTTTTTTCTTTCCTAACAATAAACTGTTGTAATGACATCTGGCACCCTTTTGTGTTTCTCCACATTTTCACCAATTTTAGAGACTGAAAAAATAGAATGGAATTCTTTATTTACAGATAAGAAAGTACTCGCTGCTTGTGATCAATAGTGTTATATCTAGAGACTCAAGCATCTCAGTTAGAACCATAACAGGCAGAGTTTATTACTAGTAAATCAATATGATGTCTCTTAGCCATGCATCTCTTTCAAAAATCTGTATAGTATAATGATTATCATTATATAATAAAGTCCAGTCTCTCTTTTGCTATCTTCTGGTTTTGATCTTGTAAAACTGGGAATTGATTTTCCTAAAAATCAATATTATGTTTCCACCATGTGGCAGATACACCACTTAGCAACAGCTCCAGGTGCCAGCCCTTGAGTGGGATTGGGAATGAATGCATGCTGGGGGAGAAATTGCTCAAAAATTTGAAGATCAACATCTCCAGGCTAAAGAGCTATTTATTTTCTATGCCATGGGTGCAACACAGCAGCCTTCCCTAAGCAAACCTGATGTACATTTTCCATTGATTTTTCTGTTTTCCTAAGCAGAATTAACTATCAGCAAGAAATATCTCTCCTTTGTATGCTGGATTTCCACAGATGTGAATAAATTCTGCTCATCTCATAGAAGAGAAAGCCAAGGAAAGCAGAAATCCAGCTGCTGCCCTAAAGAAAAGTTGAAGGTTTATCTACTTTGATGACAGTCATACAAAATATCAGACATTTATGCTTTCAGCAGTCGTTGTCACAACTTGATTCATATAGACAGACTTGATACAAGAAGAGATGTAAAGAATCACTTACTTTTATACAGGTATTAAAGGGCTGTAAGCCTTCATTAGCTAGATGAAGACTGATGGCAAATCTGATTGTCTTTAGGCTATGCTGTGCCTCTGAGATCTCATCAGTATCTAAATCTGTCATAAAGAATGTCTAACAAAAAGAAGTATTGTCTGTTTGGACAACTTGCTTTCTTCATTAAGATACTCTTCCTGACTTCTAATAGTGATGAGAGACTTTATCATTGTTGTCTTAATTTTTCCTCTTTGCCAACATAACAGCTTTTTCATGACATCACCTTTCCGAAGATAATTAAAAACAAAAAACAAAAAAAACAACACACACCAACTATTTATGTCTCCTAGGGAGAGTCCTTCCACCTGTTCGTGTCTTCAGGGAAGTCCCAGCAGGGAAGCATAATTGCATTCCCAGTTGTTATTTTCTGAGCATGATTGGTGAAATTTATTCTCAGAATCTAAGGAGAAGATCAAGACTATTCCTATTATCTGAATTATTCAAGGATTTCTCAACACATCTGGAAAATGTTTTTATTTTTCCCTTCTTTCCCTCTTTTTTTTTTTTTTTTGTAATTTTGTTGTTATTTTTCAAGAAAAGCCTGACATCTCTGGAGAAATAACAATATGAAATAATAAAAGTAAGATTTTATAGGATTTGAGTATCAAAGCATTATTGTCATGTAGAGAATGAAATCAAAATATCACAGTGTCTTTCCTGCTTTGCCACTAACATTTTGCTGTGGTAATGGATTTTCCTCTGGTTCCCAGCTGACTTCCAAATAGCCAGCATGCACTGCTTCAGCTGCATACTTATTTAGCAGATATGAAAGGCTGTCCTGTCACACTGAAACATTTGAATTGTTTCGACATCAGTCTTCAAGCAGCATTACCTTGTATATCGCTTTAAGATTCTACATGTTTGAGTTGCTATGGAAGGAATGAACTATCTTAATAAATCTCTCTTTATGGGCAGTAAATTCAAACGTGATCAAGTTTCTGACAATGCAAAAGCTTCATTGGTAAAGATCTCATTCTCCATGCTTGTGGCTATTATGTCATGCCCCATTACCATCTTCACTGTATAGCTTTATAGTTAGCAGTAAGCTTAATTCAGGATTGCAGTAGTTTGCTAAAATTTTGTTCCAGGACACGATATTTAGACTTAGGTGTTTAGTTACTTTACTGTGTGTTTTAGTATTTCTGACTTTCGATAGGATCTTTACTTCTTCTAGTGTCCAATGAATTTTGAAACATTACCACATTGCATGCTTTTCACTATCTTCTTTTACAGAAGTTATTTTTTCAAATGATTTTCAATAATGCAATAAATCATACACAAAGGTGAATTGTCCTACACTCAGATATTCATCATATCCCTTGCTCAATATGTGTGTTCTTGCCCAGCTTCCAAAACATGTATTTTAAATTAATGTTCCCAATTTAACATATCTTAAAATAAATCTGAGCCTCACAACTTCATCGTTGCCATAGACAATATAAAAATTATTCCAGATGTATCCACACTATTTGTTTTTCAAACAGAAAAAAAAGGAAAATAAAAATCTTCCGATAACTGGCATCATCTTTATTTATAGAAAACCAGCATGTGACAATCACAACACAAGAGATTAACTGTTCTTCCACAACCAAACATTTTTATTCTGAATTTTATACCAGAGTCCCTCAGCATGAGGCTAGTCGTTTTCTCACCTGAGAGGATCAATTCATAAGATTGCTGGAAAGGCTTGCTTCTAGAAGATAGCTGATACTGTGTTTTGTTTTCTTTTGCTCATTTCCATTTTATTAATCAGAGTTTGGGTAGCATAATTCTTTGCACCTAAGATTACTTTATTTTACACCATTATGAAATGCTTGTATTTCACAAGTCTGTATATATTCGCAGAACGTAAGGCTAATTTTTTCTATTCTTTTTTTTCCACTGCTTATCACACATCTCAAGTTAAAGTAATGCATTTTGGTACTTATTAAGTTCAAACACAAGACAGATCCAGGTAAATTTCTTAAAGAAGATTTATATTGGTATGTTTGTTTCATTTGGATGCTGCTCATATGATAAGTTTCAATCACTTTTGTGCTCTGATTTTTTCTCAATTAAAAATAAAATTGTTTCTGCTGCTTTTCTTGTCATTTATCTCATCAATCTAATGGTTGAATAAGTTAAATGTGAATTTCAAATGAAGAGTGTCTCTAATAGTACTTTTGTATGTTTCTAATAGCCTAGCAGCTGTGATAAAATCCTTCTAATTTAGAAGTTGTATTTGTTTATACTTCCGTTACACTATATAATGATCATAAGCATAAGAAGTTGTTTTTTTTCTTTATTCCAGAGGGTCTCATGCAATGCAGCTAAATGTTAATGTCTTCATGTCTTAGTGATCTTACAACTTATGCATGCTATCTAAAGCTTCACTTCATGTTTAAAACTTGGCATCTTCGTAAGCATATGAAATTCACTACATTCTATTAGAAATTTATTCAGAACAAGATAGTAAACATAATGTAAGTACAGAAGCAAATTTGATAGACTAAAAAATTTCATTCAGAAATCAAGGAAATTTTTTTTTTAAAGCAAACGATAACTTGTGGTCTAAAATACATTGTACATAGCCACACAACATATTTACAATGAAAATGAATGAAATTGATCAATAAGAGATAATTTCAATTTCACAAAGTCAAAAACATTTGTTCAAAGTAATAAGTAAATTTTTTTTTCTTTTATTCTATGTTTTGTTGGCTATAGTTAAAACACATTGTTGTGATATATGTGAAAATTTAATCTGTTTTTTCTTTCCCCTTCCATTCCACTTAGTAAATCATATTATCTCTAAGAAAAAATGAAACATATAGAAATTTATAGGATTCAGCACTGAATATTTTCTATGTAGAATACTATAGGAAGGCTCTAATAACCTAAGAATATGTCATTACCAATTCAATTTGATAGTTTTATATAAGTCATTTCTACCAAGATCTCTCAATCCATTTTGAATTCTATAATGACTTTACTCCTATTAGTTGCTCCGTAGGTCCTCCAGTAATAGAAGAGAGCATTTTCTAACAATATTCTTGACATAAATCATAGTCCAGATACATCACAAAATAGAAAGAACTAAGCAGTTCTAATGTTACACATTTCATAGAATCATAGAATGGTTTGGGTTGGAAGGGCACATTAAGATCATCTTATTTTATCCGCTTTTCCATTCTACAGTTTTCTCTTTTACCCCTTAGTTGAGAAAGAGCTTTTTATTTTTAAATTGGCTTTCTATATTATGTCTATTTGCCTTGTTAGCATTCTATTTTGACATGGAAGTGTTAATATGTTTAATATGTCATTTACACAGAAATTGGAACTCAGGGTTTTTTTTGTGGTTTTTTTTTTATGGTGGTGAGGTTTTTTTCACATATATATTTTGGGAGTGACAGGTTATTGCGACAAGAATCAAAGAATCATAGAATCATAGAATTGTTGAGTTGGAAGGAACCCTTAAATATCATCTAGTCCAACTTCCCTGCACCAAGACACCTACAGCTAGATCAGATGCTCAGAGCCCCATCCAGCCTGACCTTGAATGTCTCCAGGAACAGGGGATCCACCACATCTCTGGGCAACCTAGCCCAGTGCCTCACCGATCTTATTGTAAATTACTTCTTCCTTATATCCAGTCTAAATCTCTCTTCCTTTAGTTTGAACCCATTTCCCTTTATTTTGTCACTGCAGACCCTGATAAAGAGTCTGTTCCCTTCTTTCTTACAGCCCCCCATAATATATTTAAAGGTCACTATCAGATCTCCCTCTCCTCCTCTCTCAAGAGGTTTTTATGTTTACTTATTTTAACTGTATGCCTACTAAGGTCAGTGCATATCATCCAGCAATTCATATGGTATGATTTGGTTGCCTTTAGTAGGAAAACTCTGTTGTTTTCATCTTTAGCATGCAAATATCATACTTTTGAAAAGTAAACTCAAACCAAAGCCCATTGACTCAATATAGTTTCCTTTAAAGGAGAACCAGAGTGCCCAGTGCATGGATATATGACAATGTTGTAATTACACTGTTTGAAAGAAGAAGAATCTAAGAGTCTCAAAACTCACAGATGTAAATTATTTAAGAATAAGGCGAAACAAGAAAAGATTAGAAGAATTCACATTCTTTAAAATTCTAAGTGTTTCAGCATGGAGGCCTTGGGCAATTTTTTCAAAGCTAGAAAGAGGCAGATTGGTTTTACTAAGGACCAAAAGACAAACTTTACACGTGATTCTGTCTGAGAGAGACTAGAAGGAGCTGTTCAAGTCATTGACTGACGATTTCTGAAACTAACTACTGGATCACATCATTAAATGCATTAGTAGACCAAGGTCTGTCTTAAACTAGCTAGGATTTCTTCCCTCACAATAACTATTCAAAAAACAGTAATGGTAATTTTCAGGTTACATGCAATTATGGTTTGAAGATGTCCTTAGACACAATGCAGGTGGTGTAGTACCTAAGATTCAATTATTCTATTCTAAGTTTACTCGTATTCTAGATATATTTTCAGATATTTCTATTTTTATATGGATTTTCCAGTTCTTTTATAACAACATAATAATCTTTCCTTTCCCATAATTGTCCCATTAATTGCCCCCTAAGCTCAACTTATGACCTTGAGCTTTGTATTATTGCATGTCATCCTATTATTGGTGCTGAGGTCTCAGAGTTGCCTAAATCTCCACAAATGGTATCTGACACTACCTTTCAGCTGTATGTTTTTAACACATATCAAGGCTCAACCTTATAGGTTATTCAAAAATGTTAAACTATATCATTCATGAACCATTGTAAGGAATCCACTAACATGATCTCTGCCATCCTCATTTAAAATTACATATGTACTTTACATTATTCTCCAAATTCTTATAATATTTCCACATTACAGTATCAAATATTTTACTAATTTTAGGGAGCTACCGATTCAGAAAATAATTTGCCTTTTAAAAAAATTCAGGTTAGTCCTGTGTTTTCTGTAACAAATAAATATATCATGTTTTATCTTAATTTCTGTTTATTTCTGCATAGAATCATAGAATCGTTAAGGTTGAAAAAGATCACTAGTATTATCTAGTCCAACTGGCAGCCTATAACCACCATGCCTACTAAACCACATCCCTCAGTGCCTCATCTAGGTTAAGCATTGGAACAGGTTGTCTAGGGAAGTAGTAGAGTCATCGTCCCTGGAGGTGTTTAAGGAAGGACATAGTACTTAGGGACGTGTTTTCATGGGCAATATTAGTGGCAGGTGGAGAGTTGGACTAGATGATCTTAGAGGTCTTTTCCAACCTTAGTGATTCTGTGATTCTATGACCTACGCATTTCTTGAAAACCTCTAGAGACAGTGACTCCACAACATCTCTGGGCAGTATATTCCAACATATTACCACTCTTTTTTAGAAAAAAATTTCATAACTCCCAACCTGAACCTCCTCTGGTGCAACATATGGCCATTATCTCTCATTGTATCATTAGGTCTCTGATTTAACTTGTTAGATGTAAAATATATTAGTGTTGAGAAATGAAAAAGACAAGTTCTTAAGTTCAGCACTTGACATCCAAATCTATTATTGAGTTTGCCATTTATTATTAAAGTATATTACAGAACTGAATGAGCAGAGTACACAAGCAAGAGTTACCTAGGGTTGGCATAATTCATTTCGAGACAGGTTACATGTACCTAATGTAGATAATCATTTTTTTTTATTTACGAGAAAATTGAAAGATTGTACATTAATTGTTGAATACCTTGATAGCCTTGGGAATTTTTACAATTCAAGGCACCTACAGACTTATTTACCAATATACCAGGTGAACCTGTGCCCATTTTAGAAAGGATTAAAACAAATCATGGATGTCAAGCCTCATTTCAAAATTGTGTCATATTTCATTTTGAAAAGCAGCCTGAGAGGTTCTTACTAATTTTATTTATTAATTAGGAAACAAAGTCTGAGAGAATGAATGTTGAGAGAGGTTAGTCCTGCCTTCTACAACAAGAATACTAACATAAAATAACAAGTACATAGAACATTATTTTCAATTACTCTTTGTAACATTCTGCCTCTTCAGTAAAATTGTAGTAAATTTATCAAGATTATTAACTTACCTACAGAAATGTAGCTTGCTCCTGCCTGAAATTGTGTTAAGCAGTAAGTTCAGCACTGCTGCTGAGACTGAAACACATTTCTGCGTTGGAATTTGGAATTAAGTTATTGCTTTCAGAAAAAGAGAAAGACACAAGTACACCCAGTCTTGCTTTTGTAACTGAATTTTCATCTCCACACTAGAAGTCCTGTTGTACAAGATTACCTAACTGCTCAAAGGACAACAAGGTAAGTACCTCTAGATTGAAGCTGTATCTGAAGGAAACTTCTTTGAGGTGGGTAGGTCAATCCACTGACTGTAGTTTCCTTAAGGGAATCTGCCTCCTAGTCCAACATGTGAGTTAACTACTTAAAGCTTGATGGGATTAATTCATTTAAGACAACTTCTCAGATTACGTTTTTTTTATTAACACATGCATGTATTTCTTTACTAGCCTGGAATCTTCTTGTATACCAAGAGTCAAGATTTCTATTGATCAATATTCAGCTAACAAAAACAAAAAGCATCCTGAAATTTTCTTTTCCCGGAGCCTACCTAGTATGCCAGAGTACATTTTTTCCCCAAGTGCAAAACTATGTATTTGTTTAAAGAATCAGTATGTCTGATTTGTGCACCGTGGCTCTGCCAACATTTCAGTAACGTACTTGCACTATTAAATCTTTTCTTAAACAAATTGTCCTTTACGTTTCTTAGACCATCTCTTCACTGTATCAATAAGCTCTATGGGAGGTTGCAGTCCTAGTCTGAATTGCAACAAGGGCTGTGAATATCATCATATCATGTGTTGTAAGAACACAGCACACTGGCTGATGCTAATGGCTGGGCCCATAATTTTTTTTTTATACCTACAGTTATTACAATAACTAACAATCAGAATTTCTAATCTGTGACAGTAGAACTATTATTTATTTATTTATTACTTATTACTATAAGTATTACATATTATATATATTATATAGTATTATATATTATTATTATAAGTATTATTTCACTTATTTTAATAATCTGTCAGATTTACACTTCTCCCCTTTAGGAACTTCATAAAATTATAGAATCACCAAGGTTTGGAAAAGACCTCCAAGAACATCCAGTCCAACCATCCACCTACCACCAATATATCCCCACTAAACCACGTTCCTTAGTACCCATCTAAATCTTTCTTGAACACCTCCAGGGACAGTGACTTCACCACCTCCCTGGGCAGCCCATTCCAGTATCTGACCAGTCTTTTGGAGAAGAATTTTTTCCTAATAACCAAACTGAACCTCCCCTGGCACAACTTGAGGCCGTTCCCTCTCATTCTATCACTAGTTATGGAGGAGAAGCAGCTGACACCCACCTCACCACAACCTCCTTTCTAGTATAACATCTACCCTGAGCCTCCTCTTCTCCAGACTACACGTTCCCCATTCCCTCAGTTCCTCCTCTTAAGACTTGTGCGCCAAACTCCTCACCAGAGGCCCAAAACTGAACACAGTACTTGAGGTGCAGCCTCACAGAGCTGTACAGGGGTACTGGTTTTAACTCCATTCCCCACCAGCTAAGATTTCCCATCTTAGGACACAGTACAACAGTCCACTTCATAGCTGGAGAAAGTGTAGCTCATAGAAAATATGGTGTAACCCCATTCTGTAGTGTTTCGTAAATAACATAGATCTATGACTCTCAAAAATTGCTTATATCTTACTTAGTCTTAATCCTAGCATTTTAAATAACATATTTAATAGAGGTCCTCGTGTTTATAATTCCAAAATTACTAATAATTCTCAAATGTATGGTGACTAATGTATTGTGAACATTAAAGAAAATGATAAGGAAACTCAAAGTAACATTTTCATGTGCATGTTACTGAGAGTATTGCTTTCCGTGAGTTTGTAAATAATTTTGTCATCAAACACCATTAAAGAACCACTAATGGCTCCTTTCTTTTTCCAGTCTTGAGAACCAAAGAAATGCATGAGCCCTCAGTGTGCCCATATTAAAACTTTTCATTTAATATTCTCCTGCTCTTGCTGTGCCTGAGTAGCGCAAATAGCATCTATTTACATCAATCTTTTCAAACTCAGCTTGAATGAAAATCCCTACAAATCTCACTTTATCAACCATTTGATGGGTTTATCAACCTTCTAATCTTTGCAACACACATCATGTTCTGTGGCATAACCCACTACAGCACTTTCAAAATATTATATACTTAATTTTTATAGTTGTGTAATATTTCATGGTATATATATTTTTTTTCAGTTTTGTTAATGATACAATTTTCATCTAAGACCATCAGCACTTGGATTTTGGAAACATGTTTTAAAAGAATGAACCTGGAAGGCAGAAAGAATGAGAGGGAGAGAGTGGTATCAACTAAGTGCTGTGCCAAAGGATCCCACTCACTGTTCACTGCACCTAAATTTAAAATTAGAAGTGTTTCACTGCACCTGAATTACTTTGACTCAGATAAGTAATTCCAATAGATCGGCTTTAGTGATTATCTTCTGACTTTAAATTTAGACTCACTGAAATGTCTGGTTCCTTTAGAACATAATTTTCCAGACTGAAGAAGTCCTATGGACCTGCAGCTAGCATTAAAGAGAGAGACAGATTAGCTGTGCTATACAGTATATTCGGTTACTCAAACCTTGAGTCATTTTTCAAGATTTTGAGATGCTTATATACAAAGTTTCACTTCAGGAAATGTGTCATATCACAGTTATTAATGGGAAGAGTGACTGAAAGTTCAAAAAGCTTCACACCAGCAAAGAGATAATGGAGGCAGGCAAATATAAAATTGCAAGTGAATATAGGCTAGCAAACAAGCTCATGATCAAGGTACAGTGTGAGCTACAAAGCAGAAAAACTCATATAATGAAATGAATTTTAAAAGATACTTTCAGGTCCAACTTTCTGGGATAAAAATTAGGAGCGTGATTTGAAATGCTGGAAAGGTATCACATTTTATGCTTTGTGGGCACATCATAAACTTTGGGGTTATAGATAAAAGATGCCTACTTCTGCCAAAAGTTGAGTTCCTTTTATCTTTCTGAAAAGAATGTGATTAATTCTAAGATTTTCAAAAGCAACTAAGGGACCTAAGGGCCTAAGGGTGGATTTATTACACCTAGCTTTGACTTAAATCTCATTCTAGGCAGACTTTAGGGTTGGTAATCATCTTAACTAAATTATCCATCTGAAAGCTGCATCTAGTCTACATGAGTCATTTAACTTCCTTCCACAGCCAATGAAAACAGACAAGATACTTTAGAACTGTTACCTTGGATGTTTCTTATTTTATGATAATGTGAATTATATTCCTCTATGAATCATCCACGCCTTTTTAAATGATTGCATTTTATACATTTTCTTCACAAGTACAAATATTTACATAAGGAACGATGTAGAAGAAAAGAAAGCCAAAGATTTATAAGGATTCAGCACTGTATATCCGCTTGTCATTCCTGACATTGTCAGAAAAGGATTAGTTATTTGCTTTATATAAATTTTTATTCTTGTTTGCAAAGTGTGCTCTTGAACCCTGAACTGCATTCTATCTAGGAAAAAAAGGAAAAAAATGAAAAAAGGAAAAAAAGGAATATTTCCTACTTTGAGACTTCTTTTGCTGTTGGAGACACCTTTCTCCATTGAGATGGTAAAATAAATGTCAGTTTATTAGATAGGGTGTCTAGTTATATTTCGCTTATATATCACTTCCACTCCATTTGTCTGTCAGTTTTGCATAAATTGAAGACTTAGTTAATGTAAAACCAGAATGCATTTCCACATTTTTCCTCAGGGGTCATGGAATGTCAAAAAGTATTAGCATGCTTAGTTGACAGCTTAAGATACCCTAGGATGCTAAAGTACCCTTGGGTGAAAAAGCAGAAGAGTTCTTTATGTAAACAAATGTATGGACATATGAAACGAAAGAAAGAAAGAAAGAAAGAAAGAAAGAAAGAAAGAAAGAAAGAAAGAAAGAAAGAAAGAAAGAAAGAAAGAAAGAAAGAAAGAAAG
>NC_034409.1:162847592-162851719 GCF_002078875.1 Numida meleagris
AGGAAGGAAGGAAGGAAGGAAGGAAGGAAGGAAGGAAGGAAGGAAGGAAGGAAGGAAGGAAGGAAGGAAGGAGAAGAAAAGAAACAGTCATACATTCATACATTCATAATGGAAGGAGGTGCAAGACAGAAAAATTATCACAAATGCACTAAGCTTTGTGGGATGAGGTGTATCTCAACCAGTTCCAAGAAAACTCAGAATTCCTTACTTTTCAGACAATAAATATAGGCCATTGTGCTGTAACACTTTACAGGGGTGCTAAATAAAAAAAAATAAATTCTAAGGTAAATCCAAAGGCTATAATGATCTCAGCCTGATAATGCACTCACATGCAAGACAGCTTTAAATGAACTAGGTTAGAGTTTCCCAGACTGCTGGCTGCACTTTGCTGGACATGGGATACTCAGGGCTGGAAGAGAGTGCTAAAGAGGTAATCAGATTGGGAAAATCTGGAACACTTCTGGAAGGCAATTATATAAGTGGGGCATTAACAGCAGAATGTGTTTGGGAGGGGGAGTAAGGAAAAACAGCACAACTGTCAGTGAGAGGCACTGAAAATAAGAATCTTTTAAGAAACTGTAGGTCAAGCTTCTAATGGCTAAATAAGACCCAAGTTGCTAAATGCTTGTAAAAGTTAGGCATTCCTTAGTCATCCTAGGGGCTTTTGTTGTTGTTACTTATTTTTTTTCTGATTTCTTTTTTTCCCCTTAAATATTATTTCTTTATTCAGTAAGGTTGGTAATCACCTTAACTAAGTTATCCATCTGAAAGCTGCATGTAAGTTTTTTTCATAAAGTGAGCTTAGGCAAGCGCAGTCTATGCTGAGTACTGAGATCACTGTCAGAAAATTTTTTATTCAACCCGCACACCAGAAATGGTAGAATATAAGTTGGAGGAAGGGAAAGGGGGAGGGAGAATAAAAAGGAGCCACATGGAAATGTTCAGGAAATTTTATGTGAACAACTTGAAAGAAAGTGTTCACAGGAGTAAATTCACAGCATATTCCTCTGAGAGGATATCTGCCCACTTCAAAATAATCCCATTTCACATTGAACATCTAGCTGAAGAATCTGTGTTAAGAGTATAAATGTCTGACTTTCCATCTGCAGTCAATAAGAGATGGGAATAGAAAAAAATGTGCCTAGAGCACCATGCAGCCAACCACAGAGCTAAACTGTGTTCTGGAAAGTCTTCAGGCGCTGGGGATTACCCCACTCTACCCAACATTAGATCAGCTGGGGCAGTGATTTATTCACATCAGAGTCAGATGAGTTTCTTGGGGTGAAGTGAATCACCCTCAGGGAGTTACGTGTGACTAACTTATGCTTTGTCAATTAATTCTTGAACACATGGATTGACACTTCTAATGTAGACATGTTTCAGCAATGAAATTTAGACTGGATGAACTTTGTCTCTATAGTTGCTGAAATAAACAAGAGATATTTCACTGATTTACCTAGGTCTTTGAGATAGATGTTCAGTTAGTGCTAATATAATCGTATCTCAAAAAATAATGTGATCTAAAAACGAAAAAGAGATCAAAAGTGCCAGTTCAAATTCAATAATAACAATCTGATATAAAAGATGAAACAATGTGATCTTCCTACTTGCTTATGTGGTCTAGCAGAACAAAACCAAAATGAATGTTAATGAAAAGCAGAAGGTGAAAATCAAGAAAAGTTAAAGAACTTTAACACTATTGTATCTTCTCAGATGCAACATTTCAGGTGAATCTGACAGATTTCTGTAATCTTTTACCAAACCAGCTCTTGGTCCTGGACAAAATCCAGAAGTGCAAAGGTGTATTTGAATGAAGTAATAGCCCACTTTGAGATGAAGAGGGTGAATCTGAAGAAACTGAATGTAACTAGTTTAAGTTTGCTTTGAGGATTACTTTTATTACATGTTTTCTTGAAAGCTATTGCAACTTATTAAAATGATTGCATTTTTTATTGAAATCATAGGACTAGATAAACACCAGTGGTCTTTTCCAGCCACAGCCATTGTATAATTCTGATTCTGTGATGAAAATTTGATCAACATTAGACTATTTATGATCCTAAGGTTTTTCAGGTTATTTTGATAAACTACTGTACTCAACTGCAAATTATTTCTCTATTGTTTATGTACATACAGAATGAGAATGACTAAGCCAGGTGTTATTAAATCATGATTGCTCATCATCCAGAAGATAATGATAGATGATAAAATATTAAAGCATGATTTTATACCTGTAGCCAAAATCTAACTTAATTGTTTTTTATAACTCATTACTTAAGTCATCAATTAGAGTGTTACCTTTAGAAGTGGAAATTCTTCAACTGTTTGCTGTGACAACTTGTATTACCAGATGGTATGACATCAAAAAAGGGGTGGCCAGCAGGTGACTGACTCACTCTGCTCTACCAGTTTGAGATCCCATCTGGAATGTCTCATCCAGGCCCAGGGATCCCAGCACAAGAAAGACATAGAGTTGTTGGAATGGGTCCAGAGGAGGGTCACGAAGATGATCAGAGGGCTGGAACACCTCTTCTATGAAGACAGGTTGAGGGAGCTGGGCTTGTTCAGCCTGGGGAAGGGAGGGCTCCACGGAGACCTCATGGAGGCCTTCCAGTACTTAAAGGGAGCTTATAAACAGGAGGGAGACCGATTTTTCAAATGGGTAGATAGTATTAGGGGAAATGGTTTTAAACTAAAACAGAGGAAATTTAGGTTAGATGTTAGGAGGAAATTTTTTACTCAGAAGGTGGTGAGGCACTGGAACAGATTGCCCAGAGAAGCTGACCTGGAGATACTCAAGGCCAGGTTGAATGGGGCTCTGGGCAGCCTGAACTACTGAGTGGCAACCCTGCACATGGCAGGGAGATTGGAACTGAGTGGTCTTTAAGGTCTCTTCCAAGTCAAGCCATTCTATGATATGATTCTATGACTCTGTGTCAGTTGCCATGCTTCAGAACGATTGTCAAAGAAACATTTTCCAGGAAAGTAACAGATTATATGTCATAACTTTGTCACTGATTAAAATTTGTCTCCAAAAAATAGCTTACAAACATTATAGAAGATATATATATATCACTAGAAGTTATATTTCCTGGAGGACATTTTCTCAATAACCCATGGGAAATCAGAAACTCAAACAAAAGTTACAGTTTTTTTCAAAGTTCTTCAGAGATATCTAGAATTTCATAAACAACGGGTTCGAATTTCAAATACTCAAACAAAACATTTTTTATGAATCTGAATTCCCCAGTTCTCTTGCCTATCCTATTCCTGATTTAGTTCCACTTTCATGCCATTTATGCTTTACCATGTGGACTGGCATAACATTATATGATATGTTAATGGATAAGAGTACTCCTTCTCTCCAAGTAGCTCTATAAAACCAAATGACCCTGCTGAGTTTTCTCCAATCCTTTGCATAACATTTCGCTTCAAAGAGGAAACAGAGTTGGAAAGTGAAAATTGCATTTAAGATTTATAGCAGTAACAAGCTTCTCTGGTGCAAGTTACTAAAGTTATGAAAATACGTCATAAATATCATTACCTGTCAATGACATAATCAAAGCTATTAACTAGTAAATTCGTAATAGTAGTAACATTTTTGTCAGAAGTTGTACATAATTATACATAGAAAACCCAGTTCAGTTCTCTTAAATTAAAATGCATGTCACTCTAATTAATATATTATGCCCTTGGTAGGTGTTCTTAGGCTGAATCTGTTCAGCACCTTTCCTTTCAAGCTTTTTTTTTTTCTACAGTATGGTATGATTTTATCATGTTCTGGCATTTGGTAATGACTATTTTTGCTTTTCATAGTTTAAACCACTCTAAGACAGACTGACATTTCTTCATTAATCAAATGATGATGGATGGAAATCTACTGTTTTCCTCCCAACTTGCATCATCCAACATCTCAGCTATTAGAAGAAGAAAACATCCTCCTGCTCAAGCAAGTGACAACAGTAAGACTATGTCACGCGTTGCATTGTGGCGTTTCCTACGTGACCATGGAGAAGACATGAAGAAGTGGCACAAAAAACCCACTCCTGCACTACAAGCACGGGCAACAGAACTGCTAGCCAAATCAATCACCAAGGCGAAATCCTCCGCTCCTGTCGCTGCAGGAC
>NC_034409.1:162855449-162907611 GCF_002078875.1 Numida meleagris
CTGTTCTTTGCTCTCAGGGCCATCTCCCTACCCTTTTCCCCTTTCCCCTTTTCCCGGGACGTGGGCCCGTGGGTCCCCCGTCCCCTTTGTCACAGAATCGGGCCTAACGCCCGTAAACCGTTGACAGGTAATGACTATTTTTGCTTTTCATAGTTTAAACCACTCTAAGACAGACTGACATTTCTTCATTAATCAAATGATGATGGATGGAAATCTACTGAATCATCATTATTTCAGCAAGAGCAAAGACATGTCCTAATGTACATGAAATTACTACAGTGGTCAGTGACTGATTTTAATGTCATTGCAGTCTTATAATTAACATACCAAATTAAGAACTAAGACATATCTTCAAGCTCTTAATTAACTCACTGACGGAAGCAGTAATGATTTGAGGCTGTATCTGTGCATTACTTTTGTATTATGTTTAATGGTGGGAATTCCATCTTTGTACCTACATCAGGCAACACACTTTATATTGAAAGCACTGCTTATGTATTTTTCTGTTTTCTTTTTTCTTTCACAACACATTCAGCTTCTTTGTGCAGCCTTGATGAATATCCATCTTTAGAGAAACAAGACTAGATAAAGGTACAGCTTATCCTAATGAGCAAACATATTTTAAAAGCCTACTCGATGAAAGATCAGATAGTTAAGATCTTGATCATATGTTGGGGCAGAGGTCTCCTTCTTTGTGCTCTTATGCAACCTCTATGACCTGTGCGCTTTCAGCACCATGCCATTACTTTCCTCCTGGATGAATAATATTTCAATAAAAAGAGGCAAGAACTCCCGCTCTCAAAATTTGCTGTACAGGAGATATGGATTTCATGAACCTCAGTTCAAATTAGATCTAAAATAATGACCTCTCAATTACGGTAGAAAAGCTCTAGTCACTAGAGTATTTTGCAAAATGTGGGACCTGCATTGCTATCTTCTTTCCTTTTTTAAAAATTGGTTCTGTTCCATCTGACACCATAGTGGATTGGAACCCAAATGAGTATATACTCCCAGTATTACTCTTTGTTCTTTATGTGACCTGAATTTGATGGACCAGATTGCTATCTGAAGGTCTTCAGAAATATAAACAGACAACTTAAGCATTTGCTTTGGGAAGATCCCACAGGAGAAGATGGCTAATAAATATACAGATACAACATTAATTTAGTGCCTCAGGCACTGCATCACAAACAGCTCCCCTTCGATGAAATCTCACAATACAGATGTAGAAAGGGAACATGCTGTTACCGAGCTAACTAGCTAGATGTTTTGCAAAGCTTTCTGTGTATGCAGAGATGGAGAGCAACCCAGCTAAAATTCAAACCTTTCTGCTCTTCTTTTTCCTGCCTATGAGCTTAACAAATAAAGAAAATCAAATGCTGCTGTATAAAATAGGTAGCTTATACTTGACAAATCCGTAGTAGGAAAATGAAAAGATAGAAGTGACATTCAATTCCACAAATGTAAACTAATGATAAAGTAAAGAACTCATTTACAGTGTTTGAAACAGGCTTATAAATGATGCTGAAAATGCAATGAAGCTCAAGTCTGGAGTTCAACTCATTGTACAGAATTATCTAGTGCTTCTGTGGCTCAGGAATCAGCTTCCAAATTAACCCTAGAAATGAGATTATACAAATACAAAGAAAGGACTTTCTTATTTGTTTTGAATGCTGAAAAATTTTTAATGATTAGTTAAAAAAAGGATAAGGTCAGCAACAGAAATACCACAGAGGTATGGTCAGGAGAGGAAGTGGAAGTAGATTGATGATGATGGAATCAAAGTAAATTATAATCTGAATACTAAAGACAAGAAGTGCTAATGATGAGAAGTGAAGGGTTAAGACAGCATAATAAAGGCCATCTGAAAGTCTGAGGTGGTCTCTGATAGCTTTTAACTTCAAAGACAACATCCAACAGAAAATACTCTTTATTCTACATATGTATCTGTGTAATCATGATGTATAATTGAACAAGTCTAAGTGCATCTGCTCCTCAAGCATGTATTATACAATAATAAAATCTTAGTAACAAGAGAAAGAATTTGTAGTTTAACAGCATCCAAATATTATGGTTAGCTAAGAAGGTCTATAGACACTATCAGGTCACGTTTTCTAAATAAACAAAAGAAATACATATGCAGGTTCCATAAGTATTGGTGAATAGTCATGTCAGCCTCCTTGAGTTTAAAGTTATAGTATTATTATTGGACTGTACAGAAGAGAAAGTGGACTTAATTTAGTAAAAAAATACTTAGCTAAAAAAATATCACTGCACCCATTTGCAGTATGTGAATTAGAATACAACAGACAAGAAGGAAAAAAATGATCACTTTCTTCCGTATTATTCAAGCCAAACACATTGATAAGCAAAATATATGCTTTTAGTAATATCTTTCTTATCTTCATTTAGTATATGCTAGCAACCTCAGTATTCACAATATTGTTTGCACTTTTTATCTCCACTACCCCAGTGTACAGACATTG
This sequence comes from Numida meleagris, assembly GCF_002078875.1. NCBI lineage: Eukaryota > Metazoa > Chordata > Aves > Galliformes > Numididae > Numida > Numida meleagris. The sequence continues at coordinate 162,857,936 of NC_034409.1, forward strand.
ATCTATAACCATTTTTCTCCAGAATAAAAAGACTGCAGTTTACTGTACATTTGCACTGTAAGTTTGTCCAGCTATCTTCCTTCTAGTCATAGTCTATAAAGAACTAGCACTTGACTAATGTGATGACTGTGGAGTGAACACAGTTCAAACCATGTTTGGTATATATGAAGAGTTAATTGGCAGAGAGGAGACATAAGGAGTTTGAATTTCCAAAGGAAATATTTTCAACATTATTGAGTTGTGGGATGATGGCCAGACATAAGAAAGTCCAGCAAGTGAGGTTTGCCAGGATGATTGCATCTATAGTGAGCAAAGCAGTTTGCTGGAGAACCTGGTGTTGTTTCCTGTTGAAGAGAACCTGTGAAGATAATGGTTAGTATTGCTGTCAGGAAAAGCTAGAGATAAGTTGTGTACACAAACAGAAGAGCCTTTGAGGTAGGACTGTCAAAGCAATAGGCTTCAAAGTAGTTATTAAGAGAATCAAAACAGGTAGGGAGGAGTATCCAGACAAGACAGTAAGGTGCCCAAGACAGGCTGCCCAGACAGGCTGTGGAGGTGTTCAAGACCAGGTTGGATGGAGTTCTGGACAACCTGGCCTAGTACCAGATTTGAAGGTTGGTGTCCCTGCCTGTGGCATTGTGGTTGGAACTTGTTGATCCTTGGGGTCCCTTCCAGCCCAAGCCACTCTATGATTCTATGAAGATATGAGGGATGCTCCAAAAGTAATGACTCCAATTTTATTATAAAAACAACCACAGAACCCAAACAACTACCAGTGTCAGTAAGATTTGCATCCAACATTTCAATAGTCAAAAAAAAAAAAAAAAAAAAGCTTCTAGTAGAAATGGTTGAAGATAGATCACAGGGTATTTCTTGAATGGAAGCCTCTCAATGTAAGTCTATGGATATTACATTAGAAAATACTTCCTAGGAGAAATTAACATATCTGTTATCATGTATTCAGACACCTATGATTGAAATTTTACAACCATACAGTTTATTCTGAGCTCAGTTAAAGTGTAGAAGACTTCATTTTTTGCAGTCGGGCAAATACGGACTCATCATTGTTCAGTACAAAACATTCACATCCAGTCTCCCAGACAGAACACTCTCCAGCAGCTCCCTCTGCTCAACACACGCACACACAGAAACCTCTCAAAACTGCATACTACTGCATATACCTGGAAGATTGTTTTATCTTCCGGTCCTCAGATTTGGCTGTTTCTCATCCCAGACTCTCTTCAGTAGAACTGTAGATCTCAGAGGAATATAAATGCAAAACTCTGGAATTTTACAAGTATTTCCAGGTCTATGTCTTCTGGGACACAAGAGACTGACTTGGGAGTTGAATTCTACGTTTTCAGTTAAATATGTAAGATTTCCTAAAATATTGTATTTCTTCATTTTGAAGCTTCTCAGTCACAGAACAGAGAATGTGGATACTTACATTTTCAATTTTTGATGGAAGATATGTGAACATTTTATTTCTCCCTGAACTTTGAACTAAAACATACATTAAGGAAATAAAAGATAACCCTAAGAAATCAATTTGCTACATTATTTTGAATTATGTATTATTTTATATCAATACATTTAAAATATGAAGGCTGCTCTGAAAGTAATGCCTCCTATTTTATTATGTTGGCCCATTATGTCAGAAGTGGATGTTGGTGGTATCGCAGTAGAAACTGAGCCTTCCTGACAATATTCCATTACATGTTGTTGCCATGCAACAGATGGCAGCAGACGGGCAGTCTGACAAAATGACATCTGACATGGAAGTGTGGATGAAGCAAAGATGTGTCACTGAATTCCTTTATGAGGGAAAAATTATACCCACTGACATTCATCAGTACTTGCTGAATGTTTATGGAGACCTAGCAGTGGATGTGAGCACAATGAGGTGATGAGTGGTGCATTTCAACAGTGGCAACAATAATGTGAAAGATGAGCCATGTTCTGGATAGCCATACACAGCTATCACACCACAACATGAAGAGCATCTCTATCAGCTCATTCATGCAAATCAGCGTATTATGACCAGGAAACTGTGTACAGAGCTGAATATCTGCTTCAATGCATTGGAAACGATGATGGCAATGTTGGAATATTGTGAAGTATGCTTCAGGTGGGTTCCATAAATGCTCGCATAGGAAGAGAGACAACACTATATACAAGTTTCTCAGGAGCTATTGAACCAATATGAGGCTGAGGGTGACAGTTTCCTGCATCTCATCATTACTAGTGACAAGATGTGTTGTCACCACTAAGAGGCAGAGTTAAAATGGCAGTTAAAATGGAGTGTCAATGTGTGAATTCTCTGTTGAATAAAAAGTTCAAGACAAAGCCCTCAGCAGGTAAGTGTTGTGCACTGTCTTTTGGGATAGGAAAGGGGTGATTCTTCTGAATTTCCTGGAACCCGGACAAACCATCAACTCTGATCACTATATTGCAATGCTGACTAAACTGAAGGCTCAAACTTCCAGAGTGTGAGAAAAGACATAGCCAAGGAAGAAGACAACCTTTCTCTTGCAAAATGATAAAGGCAAGTCCTATACCAGTTTGAGGACTGTGGAGAACATTGCTAATCTTGGATGGACTGTCCTACCACACCTACTGTGTAGTCTAGGTTTGGTGAGTTCTGACTTCCATTTGTTTGGGCTGATGAGAGGTGATCTGTGGAGGCAATGTTTTCCTACCAATGATGTATCATAGCAGCTGTGAAACAGTTGGTCATTTCCACTGGTGCAGATTTTTATGAGTACAGCATGCAAATGCTGTTTTATCACTGGTGAAAATACATGGAAAATGGTGGTGACTATGTTGAAAAATAGTGTTCTATAGCAGAGAATTTGCTCTATTAAACAGCATTATAGTGTTCTTTGTACCCGTTGTAGTTTCCATGGAAATAAATAGGAAGCATTACCTCCTGAGCGTCTGCCCAAGTTTCCTCCAAGAGCATCTCTCCGTGTTCCCCCAAGAGCCTTTCCGTCCCTTTGTCTCCTCAGAATCTCTCCTACATCTTTCCAAGTATCTTTTCCAACCTGTCTTCTCCCAAGAGTATCTCACCCATGTCTCTTGCCCCTAGCAGATGCTGCTCTTGTTTAAACATATGTGAGCTGGAGCCCCATGGGCTCCTCTGCCTGGCAATAAAGCTAACTTTCTCTTCACAGGTCACCCTGTGGAGGTGGAAACTGGTAGCACGGAAGAGGAAACTGGTGCAGAATGGCTGTCTGGAAGAATGATTCAAAGTGAAGCACCACTGTGGGCTCTGTGCAAGCATGATGCAGCAGGTAACCCCAGCACACAGGGCTAAATGAAGCTGCATTGGTCTTGTACTGGGTGGCAGGAGCATCTGTACAGTGCAGGAGGATTCTGTTATTGTCTGACATGCAGCGTATTCTGTTAGTCTGCTCTAACCAATGTATCTTTTGGAAGCGTGAACTCCTTATACTTCCTCTCTGCTGACTGACCATGTACACAAAACATGGTTTGAAATGCACTCACAGTGTAGAAATCATTAGTTCTGTGTATTACTAACACAGCTTAGTGTCTTTTCTGAAACAAATCCATATAATCAATTTAGTCTGTTTTCTGCATGTAATATCCATTAGCAGGCTGACAATATTTAAATGGAATTTGATTTCTGTTGTTATGATTATTATTTTTTTTTTAAAATAGATTTGTTTCCTGCATGGGTCTGCATCCAGTGTTTTAAATTCATTCCCTAGCATAGGTCAGATAAAATTGCTCATCATTGTTCATGTTTGGATGAGCGTGGAAGCAATTCTGTAAAATATCCCTCAGTGTGCCAATCAGTTTGTGAAAACACTTGTGACTGAAATTTGCTTGTGTGTGTGCTTCTGCCGGCTAAATTTGATTGCCTGAAGATATTCAAGTTAGTTAAGAGACACAAGCAGAGGTAAAGAAAAATCATCTACAAATGTGAATATTCATGCAATTTGAGTATTCTCCCCCCTGTAATTACAATTTCAAAAACAAATAAAAATAAAAATGTGTACCGCATTACCGCATTTAAAGAGGCTTTTTTTTTTTTTTAAGAGGATTGAAAACTGGGTAGGCATCATTTATTTTTCTATGTATATATATTCACCAGTCAGAACAGCTTTATCCAGCACAAGTCTGACTTTAGTGGGAGATGTTGGTTTTTCAGTAACTTCTTCAAATCAATTTACTTAATTAAATTCCTGACATAGGCTATTTGGGTAGGATTCAATCTGAGATTAAGACATCTACATTTAGGGGGTTGTTTCTACTGCCTAAACACAGATGTGTATGCAATTTCAAAGATCAGTCATATCCTGCCTAGCCTCTAACGGATACTTCAGAGGGGCATCAGTTTCCCCTAGGTTCTGTGTCATATCTGTCAGCCCTGTGCAGATGTCTTGAGCACTCCAGAGCTTCTGAAATTGAACTAGAAACCTGTGTTTAGGCAACTGAAGTGAGCCCTTATGGAAGAAAGATAGATTCCTCCAAATATTTTGAGTATCTCCCTAGATGAGACTGTTATCTAAATATAGGCAGCCAGTGCCACTTGAAACACTTTAGGACATTTGAAACATCTGCAAAAAGCTGTCAAAACTGACACAGAACCTTCAGAAAAGACTAAACGGGACACATCATAATGCAACTGAGCCCTGTTCTGTTAACTGTAATGAAATTTTAGAAGTCTACCACTCGTATAGAAACTTGTGAAGAAGCACTTAAATTTGGTTAATTGAAATACAGACTGAATCCTACCCCTTTTTCATTCCAATATTTGTATTAAACATCTCAAAGTCACAATTCTTCACTCTGTTCTGTAAATTATATTAATCATAGAATCATAGAATATCCAAGGTTGGAATGAACCCACAAGGATCATTGAGTCCAACTCCTGGCTCAACACAAGACCATCCAAAATTCAAGCTATATTTCTCAGAGAGTTGTCCAAATGTTTCTTGAACTCTGGCAGCTTGGGTCCTTACCACTGCCCTGGGGAGCCTGTTCCAGTGCCTGACCACGCTGTCAGAGAACAACCTGATGTCTACCCTGGATTTTGTTTACACCATCTCACATCCACAGAAAAGAAAAAGTACCCTAAAACATTATACATGTTCATGCTGAAACTAAACTTTATGTATGGAGTAAAGAGTTTATGCTTTTGTACAGCATACCAAGACATTAGTATTGAATCTATGTTCATGTTGAAATAATCTATTTGCATCATTCTACAATTTTTGGAAGCTGTATGTTTTGACCTCTTTTCCTGCATTACCTTGCCTTTAGCAGAAGTTACCTGGCAGACTACAAACACCTGTTCGGTGTTTGTACCTTTGCATCCATGGGGTCTATTCTAGCCCTGAGGTACCAAACAACACTGAAAGACAGCTAACACTTTTAGCTATTTTTAGTTTGCTGGAGGGGACACACAAGCTTTCTGCCAGAGGGATGGCTGTTTTTTTAACCGAAATATCCTATATCTGCATTTATATGAGAACAATTTAAAGAGCAGAAAAGAATTTAATTAAACTGCCATACAGCACAGGGCAGTGATGTACAATGTTGTTCTCAGACAAGGTTTGAGTTTCAGCTTGCTACTGAGCTTAACTTATTGAGCATACATGCATATATATTTGCTCACACCACAGTTCCTGTCTAGAATAAGCCAAATGATTTTCTAGGATGGCAGAACAAGGTAGGTATTTGCTCACATTTGCCTTCTCCAAGAAGTATGCGCACTTGTTAAAGTCTCTTGGCACTATTCGTTCCAGCCTTAATCTGAGCACAGGCATAGCAGAAGATAGCAAACTATGAAATCAGGAATGACAAAAGCGGTTCTAGGAACTGCAGCCAGAAAGAGATTAAATTAATGCTGTCTACATGTTCAAGAAGGAAGCCAACAGTCTTATTTCTGAGCAACAGCATCATATGCCTTTTCTTTCACAGTTCTGTTACATTAGTTGAATGTTTTTTATTTTTATTAACACAAGAATTTTGTACAAATCATTCCAGACATTGTCTCTGTGGCTGCAGTAGTTGGAAAGTTCCTTAGATTTATCATTTACAGTTGATACTCCAGTATGAACTCAAAGAAGGAAGGAGAGATAAGTTTGTAGACCTATATATCTTTGTCTAAAACTACTATGCTTTTTGATCAAAATCTCTAGTGCTGGATTTTCTAATTTTTTTGTGCAGAAGGATCATGAGATGCTCAAATGTGATTTCTGGGCAAGACACACTTCCAGAATTCATTGATAGCTTTGCAGCCCACTCCATTCCTTGTTAGGCTGTTCAGTGAGTAGGCAATGAAAAATCTCCTCTGCAGAGACAGATGGATTCCACCAGTAGCCTGGAAAATGTGTTCTCTTCCCTCTGGGACTTGCAGAAGATTAATGCCCTCCAAAGCTAGCCTAGCCTTAAATAACATTGAAAGAATAAGAAAAGTAAATTCCCTGGTCTGTTTCGCCCTAGCCCACAAAATTAAAACCCCTCAGAAGATAACTGTCTAAATGAATAAAATTTGAAATATTAATTTCATTGTCTGCTTATATATCCAGAAGGAGTATATGAAGAGCACATAGTCCCAATTTTTCAAAGGTATCTTGTCATCATGAAAATACTATGTTTTCAGAGGAAAGGGAAGAAGACTTAATTTTCTTTTTGTCCTCCTATGGATAAAAGATAAAAGTATCTTTAAAGTGGTGGAAATTTCCTTTTGGATCTGACCAATAATACATCTAGTCCAGTACTTTGCTTCAGTAGCAATGAGAAAGGCTATTTAAAGAGGATGTGTGAGCCTGCTCATTTTCTGCAGCCCATCTCCATTGTATCTCTCCTATATCTACCAGTATTTTATTAGAACTACCTTTATTGTCCGATTGCTCTAGGATTGTATTTTATGTTATATATTTTTTTTCATTAATGACATCTCTTTCTAGATTGTCTTTGAGAAAATCATGTGTCAAAAGCCTTGAGATGTTTCTCCTCGAGACACTTCCAAGGCACCTACACAAGCACTTTCAGAAATGCAGGCAGATCTAATGATTACTTTTATACTTTCCTATACTGGCAAGACCAGTTTCCTTTGCTATCCAGGCTGCCTTGACCTCTGGTGAAAATCTATGACAGGAGTCCAAATTGAGTGCGTGGGCTGGATGTGAAGGCCAATTCTTTGTCCAAGAGCTGTTAGATTGTAGTTATTTCTTCCTTTGACTTCTGTCAAGAATAAATTGTGTATCTTGCCTCCTGACTCATTGTCCTGAAGCAGGGGTTTCACTCTCATTTTTCTTCTTCTCCTGCTCCTGATAGATAAACAAAGAATCTATAACCCAAGATTAAAGACCAGATGCTATAACTGAAAAGAATGAAAGTTTCCTTCAGGTTCAACCAGAGGGGTAGGATATACAACTGTCTCACACAGTAGGTGAGCAAAAGCACCGAATAGTATGAATTCACAGGCTAAGTATGTTTTCTTGCCCCCTTCTCCTCCCAGATTCCCAGAAAATCCATGCCTGAACATAATTTTGCTTTGTCTCTGCCACTTTACAAAGTGAGGACATACAAAGAATACCTTATTTCCATTATTTGGCCTCTCTTCAGCCAAAGGGATGAGAAAAGAATTTCTTGGTTGCTTGAATGAAGTTAAAAAACATCAACTCAGCTTGCATCTACTCGTTGCATTCTAGCTCAATGAGCAAAGATTATTTTTTCTTTAACAACATACAGAATGCCTCACCAGTTAAAATTTTCCCAGCTGGCACATATCGTTTTGTAGCTGATGCCAGTGTACCTCAATTAGCAAAACAAGAACATCATCATCCTGCATGAAATGAAGTCAGCCCAGATAAAAACATTTTAAAACTTTTTAAAATACATGGCATAGAAACACTGAAAGACTCTCTGTTCTTACTAGTACACATCTAGCCATGCTGTGACATATATGTATGCATTCTGAAGGCACATGAAAAGGTGCTTTTTGAAAATGCAATGAGCATATAATGGAGGTGAACAGGATGAGTCAATAGATAGACAAAAAGTCTTAACGTATGATACTGAATAAAAAGCAACACACAGAGTGAAGAACTGTAAAGAAGAAATCCTGAAATAAGGTTGAGGATGTAGGCAGGATAAGGTGAGAAATAATTTAACTCAGCAAAGCAGGGAAGCACCAAAAAATGTGTGCATGGGTCATGGCATTGCCAAGCAATAAATGAGAAAAATAATCATTATGATTGTATATAAGTGAGGCAACATTGTGTATGTCAAGGGTAGAGAGAATGTAATTCATGCTGAAACAAGAGACAATCTAAATGAGTTTTAGATTTATTGAAAGTATGGGAAAGCCTTGCAAGTTTTGTACCTAGTCAGGATCTTAGCATTGAAATTAGAAGTGGCTAATCTGTCACTCCTTAGCATTTCAGTGAGACTGTCATGCCATAGGGGCTGCCTGGAGACCATACTAGAATATTTTGCTGTGCCTAAAGACAGCTAAATAATCAGAGTGCTCTCAGTGATGAAGGGTGTAGAAGTGTGACAAAGAATCAGGAGAAGACATCAAGAAAAGCAGCTATGGCAGCTCCTACCAAGTTTGCCAGATGATCACAGTATTTATGTTTTGAATTATAACCTGAAAAGCCTGACATTAGAGATTAGGCAAGGGTCTGCTCCTTGTATTCATTAATTCTCTGTATCTGAACATGACAGGTGCAAATCTGCGCAACAGACATATCTGTATTTTGCACATAGTTTTCCTTTTGAAAATATTGATTTAGGATCACATTATCTCAAAGCTGTTTTAAATCTATCACTTTATTATTTTATTTATAATACTTTTGGTCATCTTGATCTTAGCTATTGGTCATTACTCTAGTGAAATAAATTGCATAATCAACTGATGCACCAGGTACTATTTTTAGTGCTAAATACTAAATAAAGTGCATTTTGTTTCCAGTTTTTCATCTGAAATGAATCCAAAATTTTCCTAAATCCTGTTTTATGCATGCTGCTTGGTATTTTTCGGTGCCTTTCCGTGACATAGTTGATTCCTAATAAATAGCTGGTCTATTTGATTAGGTGTCCAGTAAAGTAGATATTTTCTTTCTCAGAATCTCTTTTGATTAGTACTTATCTGTCATAAGTTAGGTTTTAAATGACAACAGGACTGAATGCTAGTATAAGATAAATTTCTCACAACATTTGGTGTTCATTCCACATCAAGATATACTGCAATGTAAATTACACTTGTGTTGGTCTTTGTTTTGACTGACTTTTAATCTTATTGACATGTTTTCATTCTGGTATGAACATTTTATCAGCTCTTCCTGTGTTTACGTGTTTGTTTGTTCATTTTAATTGTGCAGAAAAGGTATATCTGAAATACTTGTCAACCCACTGACATAAACTTCTGTCTATAATCATCAAAAGATTTGTCATGGTTTTGGCTAAGATAGGGTTAATTTTCTTTGTAGTTGCTCATATGAAGGTGTATTTTTGATTTCCAATGAAAACTGTGGTGACAACACATCATTGTTTTTATTTGTTGCACAGTGCTTACGCATAATCATGAATTCTTCTGCTTCTCAGGCTGCCCTTCCAGCAAGGAGCAGGAGGTGTTCAAGAAGCTAAGAACTGGCATAGCCAGGATAGATGACTCAGACTGACCAAAAAGATATTCCTTTCCATACAGCATCATATTCAATAATACAAGCTGGGTAAAGAAGGAAGGAGTTTAGATATTTGGAGTGATGGCCTTTATCTTTCCAAGAAACCATTCCACATGATGAGCCATGCTGTCCTGGAATGGGCTGAGCATCTGCCTGCCAGTGGGAAGGAGTGAATGAATTCCTTGTTTGTCTTGCTAGCATGCACAGATCTTGCTTTACCCAATAAACTGTCTAAATCTCATCCCATGAGTTCTCACACTTTTACTTTGACCATCCCAGCTGGGGAGACTGAGAGAGTGGCTGTGTGCTTCTGGGCTGCCCACTGGGGTTAAACCATAACAAGGTTACATAAAATTCTTAAGATTTTGTGTATTTTCTGTTTATATACATCAGCATCCCAATTATTGCTGTGATTATTATTATTTTGTCTGAGAAAAAAAAGAAGGAAATATCTGGAGGCTGAAATCAAGACTCTCACTGATTCTCTGTAATGGAAATTGTTGACAACTTCTCCTCAGAAATGTGTATTGTTGTATGCAATATTCATAATATGGATAGATTCTTCATACAAGAATAATTTAATTGTCTGTTCTGCTCAACCATTGTTTAATGAATTCCTAACAATCTGAGAACAAGCTGTCAGAGGACCATTATTAAATTTCATATTTACTTTGCAGTTTTCTTCACCACTGCTTCATCTATTTAGGATTATGATGACATTAACTTTTGTTTCCCTTCACAAATAAAAGCTTTGAACATTTGTTATTGGCAAAATAGAAAGTTTAAACCTTCATTGCTGATACTGCTCATAAAAAAGTTAATTTACATTAAGATAGATTTTGACTTAGATCGATGACAGTCTGCCAGGAAAAAAAAAAAAATTATAGAAACCTAAGAGAAAAACATGCAATAAAGTAGTATAGCATAGACTAGGAAACTCAAAAGCCTTCAGCAGTTAATTTTATTATTTTCTTGTTCTTAAATTATGCGTTTATGTGTAAGGAAGGCAGGCATACAACCAAATGGAATATCGTTGGCTATAGTATTATTATATATAACTCCTGACTACCATCTTTTATTCATCTCTTCTATAAACTACGTTGACTTAATCTTTTTGATCTCTCTTTCAATAGAAGTTTGCTAAGCCTATAAGGATTCTCATTTCCTTTCTTTGGACTGTTTCTCTTCTGCTATATCTTTTCACATCAAAATGAACACTGTAGCAATGAATACTGAGTTTTTGAAATATGTGTCATCAGTATTGTTCTATTCTATATCTTACTCTTTAAACAATCATACGCCTTTGAGGTATCTCTTGTGGTTATAGAGAACTGAGTGGAGGTTTTTATTTAACTACTCCAATAACATTCAGGTCTATTCTATGCACGGCTGCAGTTAATTACAAATCCATCAATGTGTAGTAGTAGCTTACACTACTCATTTTAATGCACTATATCTTCTATTCATCTACACTAATCTTCACCAGCCATTGGGTTACATACTTGTTCATTTTTCTCAGAGTGTATTTATCCCTATATGAAGCTTTTTCTAGTAATGCCCATTATTAAAAAATCCAAACACCTCATAGACATTAATGACTTTTAAAGAAAAATTATTAACTCAATTTCAAGTTAAATGTCCTATTTGTTCAAAATTGCTCTTTTACTGATTCATTTTTTGAAATTATCTGTTGATACAAAAAAATATGAGCCTTCAGTGAGGGCTTGGTATTTCTGTTCCTGCTTTAGGTAGGCAAGTGTGGAAGTGAAGCGAAGTAAGAGCACTACTATGCTACTGGTCAATTGCAATTGATCATCTAAGTAGAGCATATAATGTTCTCAGAATAAGGAAAACAGTGAAATGAGGTGCAGATCCCTGGCTCAGTTTCCCCACAGTGTATTATATATTCCTCAAGCTCTTACTACAGGTATGGCCTGCAGTATACTCCAGTACACAGTACCTTTTCAGTGTTTACCATCATCAAGTAAAACTCTCAGCCATATCATTATTTGTATTTAATACATTTGGAAGATGACACAAAGCTGACAAGTCGGTCCCAGAAACAAGCAATGTATATCAGAAAATAAAGTTATTCTATCAAGTCTTAAATCAGCAGTTAAGATGGAGTTGTTAATTATTTTTCCCTACACCCCTAGGCATTCCAGATGATTTCCCCTGTCTGTTTACAATTTCCATATGGATTTCATAACTATAATTAGATGATGAAAGTATTTTAGTGTCTGAATTTTTCTGTGGTAAAGTCTTAGATTGTTAGTCATATCTTGAAGATGTTATGATAGTATTTTCTTCCACAGACAAGTAGATTTATTAAGACACGCGCTTACCTTTTCACTCATGAACTGCATGTTTTTCTATTCACTAATCCAGAGTTCCATCCTCTGCTTGGTTTTTCTTTTTTCCTTTTTCTTTTGGTGCATGTTTGTTGAAGTGCATAGACTTAAGGCTAATGATGCATTCTTTGCACTTTTGTTTTGGTTAAAATTAAGCCCAAATAGACTGTGACATGGATCAGTATAGCATATGGGTTCTTCTCTACCTTTTTTTTTGTAGTAGAAACAAATACAAAGTAGAGATTTAAGAATGCAAATTATATGTTTGCTGTATGAATTGTTGAAGTACGTTTGTTGGATATGAATCTTGAACAGAAATAAGATGAAATAGGTCCCTCCTTGTGTTACAAGCACGGAACATTTCTGATACTGAAGCACAATGCTTTTGCTGAAAGAAAAAGAGGTAGGCAATAGGAAAATGGCCTTAACACTTCCAAGCTCACAGCCACTTCACACTCTGACTGGTCAGTGAAGTCATTAAAGCCTGAGACAATTACACTGCTCTCTTTTTTCTGTCTTTTTTTAATTTTTTCCCCCTACACGTACACTGAACATAAAGCTGAGAAGCTGGAATTCCTGTATCTCCAAAAGTGCTGAACAATGAGCAAATGAATCTCATTAAAAATAAAATAATTTAAAAAAAAAAAGCAGGGCACAACTTATTAGCATACAACCTGGTTCTCTGCTGCAGTCTGAATTCATACCAGGGAAATATCTGTATGAATACAAGCCTCCTGTACCTTGATTTCCAAATGAAATAAGCTGGGTACACATTCCATATTACATCAGAGTATCCCAGGAATGTGGAAAACAGTGGTACCAAGATTCAGGACATGCTCTGTATTACTGCAAGAAGTTAATAAATATAAAGGAGTATCTTTCTTGTCTGTCTTCTTCAGAATTATCTACAAGGTTTTGGCCGCATGTACCTATGAAAAATGGGATGCAAATCCTAAATTATTCTCTAATATGAATATTTTACTTTTAATGGAAGGATTGAAATTCAGTATTTGTTTCATGTAAAATACATAAATAGTTTCAGAAGCAAAACTCAAGCAACTTTTCTCTTTCTTAGAACCATATAGGCAGGTAGCTGAACATAAGAACAGTGGGAGGAATTTTGTACTTATTCTTATTTGAGTCGGAAATTCTCTAAGGATGATCTTCCACAGGTAAAATATCCATTCATTCTCAACACTCCATGGTTTTGTGATAGAAAAATTGTGCTAAAACAAGAGATTTAAAACCTTAGATCACGTTAAGATGAGAGTTTAGGATAACTTTTAGGACTCCCTTTTTTCCTTGAGTGCTCTCACTATTACGACACTACATAAGACATATTGTTTCCATAATTGTAAGTAAAAATTCTGATGTCAACATCTAATAACAGAATGCAATTTTTAAGTCACAGCTTCACTGAGGTACCGTTTTAAGAGTTTTTAAGGCCAGGCAGGGTGTGCTGTTTCCTTGTTTTTTGACATGTTCTGCTGGTATGCCAGTATTCAATATGTTGGCTGCTAAGACACAAGGAGTCTTGAGTCAACAATCATTGGGAGATACGCTGCAGGTTTTGCAACACTGAGCCTTACAAGACTTACAAAGAAACTCAGATGACCAGGCTGTCTGCTTGCTAAAGGCCTATTTTTATTAAGAAAGTGCAACAGAATCACTGTTTTGTGACTCTTTTGTTGTTCCAGGAACCTATATAATTTTGATAGATATTTCCCGAACATAGATGCTATCTTTTTTCCTAAGATGTCCTTTAGGAACTTAGCTTTTCCTTGAATCAAGGGGAATTAGGCATTTCACCAGTTTTAAGAGCCTAAATACTTATATGGATCTGTTTCATGCATGACTAATAGTTCATGAAATTGAGCTGAACTTCAGCTGAGCAGGAATTCAAGTACTTTCAGCTGAGTTGAACAATTTTTTTTAGCCCTAGTGATATCCTTCCAAGTGCCCTTAGGCTAGAGAAGAACGCAAGCAGAGAGAGAGAAATGCATATTTGAAACATTTTCTATATTTGTGTGTATGTGCATGCATGCGCACTGTCTCCAAGTACTGTTATGTGCCTGTTAAAAATAAACAAAGCTTGAGTCATAAACATTTGACAAACATATCCACCATTTGTAAGAAATCACACTCATAGAACTGAATTGTGAAGCAGTACTTGCAGTATTTCAAAACAAAACAGCTCAATAAATATGATGTTACATTACATCAGGATAATAAATAAAAAGCAACGGAATATTAAAGAAAATATTTTATTAGAATTATGATGCCGACTGCACACTTCAAAGAAACAGAATTAGATATCAGTGTATTCTATTCCTCATTAAAAAAAAAAAAGTTTTCTTTTCTCAAAGAAAACTATTTTTCCTGAAATAACTGACAACATAAACTGTGTCTACGTTTGTCTCTCCTAAAATAAGTATAGGAAATGTTTCTGAAAATCCTATGTAAAGGTAGTTTTGTTAACAGTTTTATTGGGTTTTCTCTAGTTTAGGGCCAATATGAGCAAGAGGAAGATTACAAACCACAAAGAATGTTAGTCCATCCCATTACAAGTTAGTGGCATAAATAAAAACTTTGTCTCATCTGAAGATCTTTCGCAATCAAAAATCAGTAGAGTTCCAAAAGACAACTGGAATTTAGACAAGGTACAGGACTCCCATTGCCACAGCGATGCTGAGTAGGACTGTTAGGTATTTAAAAAGAACAGCAATCACTGCCCTATGTCTAAGTGACACTGAAAAACTATCCTCCCTTTTCAGCCACAGAACCATCATTTTCATTAAACATGCCTACAGGATTCTTTCTGAGTAAGCACAAGAACAGCAATTAGCACAGTGCATGCTGCTCCCCACCTCCTCCCATTCTCATCCGTCCCTTTGTCCAACCTTCTTTTTCTCTATCAACTCACTGGAATGCTTGAGCACTCACCCTTCTGGCCATGACTTAACCTCCACTTTCAGGCTTTCAGAAGACAATATGGGTATATCCAGTGCATCACAGAGTTTCCTGCTAGCTGTATGTACTTATGCAGAGAACCTTGCCTTGGGCCATGGCTTTGTGTCACAACACTATTTTAGGCCTTGTAGACCAAGCTTAGCCCCAGTTTAATAACTAGAGCAACTTCAAAGGACTTGCCTCACTACAAGATATTTTTTGCAGAATATTGCATGCTCTCCTTTTTTCTTCCAAATCCCTCCTCTTAAGCTTTTCGTCATTATCTGCTTTTCTTCCTCATGCCCTACATGTTCTTAAATTAAACCATCAGATTGCCATATTCCATTTTTAATACAACGAGACTTGTATTATCTTTGTTGAAGAACTTACCCCACCTTGCATCACAGATGCTTTCCCCTCTGCTCTTTGCATATTGTCTGATACAAGCTCTGGGGTGAGAAGGTCTGAGTTTTTAAATCTCTGTGAAGTGCTATTTGAATTTAAGGTGATACATACATATTTAGGTAGAATATGCATAAAAATAATTACCAATATTCTTAGCTAGTCTAAATGCAAGATGATACGCTTTTAAACCTAAGCTTCTTTTCTCTTCAAAATATAAGCTCAGACATTTGCATCAATATTTAAAAAGAGATTTGGAAGAGAAAGTCTCTAAAAAAATAATCCAAATATATATGTTTATACATACGGAAGTATTTTCTTCTATCATGACTCAATCCCTTCTCACCCTTTGAAGCTGTACAAATCCTTAAATGTGGTAGAATAGGCTGTATAAACTAAGGACAGCAGGTTTATTGGGGGTCATACAACAATCTTGTAGCTTGCAGTTCCAGCAGAAATTGTCTGTCTACAATCTTTTATGGTAAGATACAAACAAACTTTGCCTGACTCTAAACTAACAAGAGACACTGAAGTTCCAGGTTAAACAAAGTTTCCTGGTAATAAGCCTAGTTATAAAGCATTAACTCGGGCTCAGTTCAGGACTACTGAGTCTATCCAACTTCTAGCTGGCTACTGGAAAGGAATGAATGCATTTCTCCAGGAAAAGAGCAATATGACTTGCCCTCCCTATAGAAATATGCAGTCTCTGTTCAGTGACCAGAACACATAGCGACTGAGCAAAGCCAAAGTTGGGTGGACAAGTTCTCAGATAAAGTGTGGTACTGCTGAACACAGATTCAGATCTAAGAGAAAGTAACGTTCACGAAATGGATCTAGAAATGTTTTGTGGAGTCCATCCATCTATTTCCCAAGCAATTTCCATGGGATGATTTAGCATAAATGGGACAGTATTCTGGTTATTAGACTATTTGTAAAATATAAGAAGAGGGAAACTAATAAAATTAATAAGCATTTTAAGATGAAAAGAGTAGAACTATCAGAGAAGTCAGCAAAGTGAAAAAATGAGGGGGGGGAAAAAAGATCATGCCCTGCTCTTCTCTCAGAAATACAAAAAAAAAAAATAAAAGGGAATGATCCATACTTTGGAACTAGATGAACACTGACAAGTTAAATAGAAAGGGTCAGAAAAGTAGCCAGAGATGCAAATGGATGGATGGCTTAAGTTTCTGATCCTGTTTTGCTACAGTTCTGTTCTGCTGTTCTGAATCTAAGAGAGCAGAGAGAAGGAAAAAGTCATGGAAATAACTTGTGTAAAATGTAATTGTATAGGTACATTTTCATACTATTATTTTGAAGTGAAGAGACTGAACGATATTCAATACCATTGTTACAGTGGCTTAGCCAAAGGGTTAGCCTAAACTAATTCCTGGTCTCCAGAGTGATCGCAGTATCACACTGAATATAGAATGTATTTCCTTACAATGTTCTCATAGATTAGGCTGTTGATATTTGTCTTTATTGTAAAAACAAATGCATCTCTATCTGAAGCACTTGTTCAGTTTCCCTTTGAATTTGGGTGAATTTCTTGTAATCACAATATATTTCAATCTTCACTAAGAGAAGAATTGCTTCTTTGGGTATATTTGTTATTGCTTTTTTGTGCTTTTTTGTTTGTTTGTTTGTTTGTTTGAAATTTAATCTTCATAGCCATATTTAGTGATCTCTGCTTTTTGTGTTGGAAGAGACAAGAAGTAGTTGACATCTACCAGTACCTTCCATGCCTCTTGCCTCCCTAACTCATCTTCTCATGACAGAGTCCTAGATCGCTCAGTTCTTCCACCTGCAGGTGTTATTCCACACCTTAATGTCCTACTTGACACTTGGCCAGTTTCCTAGTGTCCTAAGTCCATCAGTTCTTCACAGTTTTCTCTCATTCTTACTACTGATTAATTAAACTCATGTTTGAATGAATTCATGCTTTCAGCAGACTCCTCTCACTGCTCAAGCCTTTTCATGTTCTCAGAAAAACTTCAGGATTCCCCTCACCAGAATATCCATTTTGGCACAGTCCTTTCTGGACAGCAGCTCTGTAAAAAGGCTGCTCTGAAAAGAAATGTCTCCTATTTCATCATGTTGGCTCACAACATCAGAGGCAGATATTGGTGGTATGGAAGGTTGAACCTTCCCACCAGTATTCCATTACATTTTCTTGCCATGCAACATATGGCAGCAGAAGGGCAGACAGACAAAATGACATCTGACATAAAAGTGTGTATAGAATCATAGAATCATAGGATTAATTCCCCTGCCATGAACAGGGACATCCACAGCTAGATAAGGTTGCCTAGAGCCTGGGCCAGCCTAGCCTTGAAAGTCCCCATGGACAGGATATCCACTACATCTCTGGGCAACCTGTTCCAGTGCCTCACCATCCTCACTGTAGAAAACTTTTTCCTTATATCTAACATAAATCTACTCTCTCTGAGCTTGAAAACATTTCCTCTTGTCTTATCACCACAGGCCGTGCTAAAGAGTCTGTCCTCTTCTTTCTCATAGCCACCCTTTAGATTCTGCAAGGCTGCTATCAGATCACCTTGGAGTCTTTCCTTTTCCAGGCTGAACAGCTCCAACTCCTTGTCTGTTCTTGTAAGAGAGGTGTTCCAGGTGTTCCATCCCTTGGATCATTTTTGCGGCCTTCCTCTGGATGCACTCCAACAGATCTATGTCTCTCCTGTACTGAGGACTCCACATCTGGACGCAGTACTCCAGGTGAGGCCTCATCATTGCAGAGCAGAGGGGCAAGATCACCTCCCTCAACCTTCTGATCATGCTTCTTTTGATGCAGCCCAGGTTACAGTTGGCCTTTTGGGCTGCAAGGGTTCACTGCTGGTTCATGTCCAGCTTCCCACCCACCAGTACCCTCAGGCCCTTTTCGGCAAGGCTGCACTCAATCCTTTCATCCCTCAGTTTGTGTTGGTAGTGGTGGTTGTCTCAACCCAGGTGCAAGACCTTGCACTTGGATTTTTTGAACCTCCTGGGCCCACTGCTCAAGTCTGTCTTGGTTCCTCTGTATGGCATCCCATCCCTCTGATGTGTTGACAGCACCCCACAGCTTGGTGTCATCTGTAAACTTGTTGAGGGTGTACTTGATCCCACTGTCAATGTCATTGATGAAAATTAATAAGAGCATCAATCCCAGCACTGACCCCTGCAGGACACCACTTGTCACTGATCTCCATTCAGACATGTAGCTGTTGACCACCACTCTCTGGATTTGATTCTGCAGCAATTTGTCTGTTGAACAGACCATTCATTAAATCCTTATCTTTCCAATCTGGAGAAAAGAATGTCAAAGGCCTTACTGAAGTCCAGATAGATGAAATCAGTGGCTCTTCCATTGTCCATTGATGCAGTTACACCATCATAGAAGGCCATGAGGTTGATCAAGCTGGATTTGTCCTTGGTGAAGCCATGCTGGTTCTGCCTTATCGCCTCTCTGTCTCCCATGTGCCTCAGCATAGCTTCGAGGAGGATCTGCTCCATGACCCTTCCCAGCACAGAGATGAGACTGACAGGTTTGTAGTTCCAAGAGTGATCCTTTTTACCCTTTTGAAAAATGAGTGTGAGATCGCTTTTTTTCCAGTCACCAGAGACTTCACTTAACTGCCATGACTTTTCAAATGTCAAGAGTGGCTTGACGACTACATCAGCCTATTCCATCAGGACTCTGGGATGCATCTCATCAGGACCCATAGACTTGTGGATGTTCAGGTTCCTCAGATAGTCACAAACCTGGTCTTTGCTTACAGCAGAAGGTACGTTGCTTCCCCATTCCTTTCCTGCCAAACCAATCATTCAAGTGCTGTATGACTAACAGTTATTATAGAAAAACGAGGCAAAATTTGTTGAGTACCTCAGTCTTCTCCTTGTCTGTTGTTACCAGCTTGCCTGCATCACTCACCAGGAGGGATATACCCTCCAGGACTTTCCTTTTCTGATTGAGGTACCTGTAGAAGCCTTTCTTGTTCTTCTTGGCATCCCTTACCAAGTTTAGTTCAAGCTGAACCTTGTCTTTTCAGGTTGTATGAAGGTGTGTAATTAAATTCCTCCATGCAGAAAAAATTTCATCCACTGACATTTGCTGAATGTTTAAGGAGACTGAACAGTGGATGTGAGCACAGTGAGGCTGTGGGTGTGTGTTTAGCACTGGTCACAGCTACAGTGGGTCACCTCCACTGGATCAGATATTTATGAGCACGGCATGC
The DNA here is from genome assembly GCF_002078875.1 of Numida meleagris. Lineage (NCBI taxonomy): Eukaryota > Metazoa > Chordata > Aves > Galliformes > Numididae > Numida > Numida meleagris. The sequence goes on from NC_034409.1 coordinate 162,877,529, forward strand.
AGGCTCTTGTCCATCGCCAGTGAAAATGCATAGCTAATGGTGGTGACTATGTTGAAAAATAATGTTTTGTAGCTGAGAATTTGCTCTATCAAATAGTTTTACTGTGCTCTTTTTATCTACTGCAATTTACACGGAAATAAATAGGAGGCATTACATTCAGAGCAGCATACATAGATCCCTGGAAGTGAGAGGAAATGTACTCTTCTCCCATGTTTTCTGGATTTGGTAATTATTTTGCACTCATAATACAAAAAGAGAGTAGGCAGCCCAACATAAGCACTCCTTTTACATATAGAGGAATAAGAGGATTTTTTTTATATTCAGAAGCTGATAAACATTCTTTCAAGTATGCATCATTTTCCCCCAATTGCATATTTGTTATACTCTCACAGTAACTTTCATTACTCACAGCCTGAGACATTCAGCTCATCACTCATGCATCCTTTCACTCTGGAGATGGGCTACTTATAGTATATCAACTAGGCAGAACCTTTCCAGAGCTGCTGATAGAATCATAGAATCATAGAGTCTTAAAATCAAAGAGTCATAGAATGACTTGGGTTGGAAGGGACTTTTAAGACCATTTAGTTACAATCCTCTTGCCGTGGACAGGGTTGCCAGTCACTAGATCACATTGTCCAGGGCTCCATCCAACCTAGCCTTGAACAACTCCAGGTATGAGGCGTCCACAGTTTCCCTGGGCAAAAAGTTTCAGTGCCTCACCACCATCAGAAGAAAAAAATTCTAAATCTCTTCTCTTTAATTTTAAAACCATTCTCCCTTCTTTTATCACTTTCTAGCTATGTAAAAAGTTGGTCTCCCTCCTGATTATAAACTTCCTTTAAGTACTGAAAGGCTACAGTTAGATCTCCCCAGAGCCTTTCCTTTTCTAGTCTTCCTCAGCCTTTCTTCGTAGTGAGGCACTCCCATCCTTTGATCATCTTCATGGCCCTCTTCTGGACCCACTCCAATAGCTTCACATCCTCCTTGTTCTAGGGGCCTCAGGCCTGGACAAAGTACTGCATGCAGGTGGAGCCTCACAAGAGGGGGTAGAGGGGAACAACCACCTCCCTTGCCCTTCTGACCACCCCTCTTTTGATGCAGGATACAGTTGGCCTTCTGGGCTGCATGCATACAGTATTGGCTCATGTCAAGCTTTTTGTACACCAGAACCGCCAATTCCTTCTCCGCAGGACTGCTCTCAATGAGTTCTTTTCCCAGTCTATACACATATCTTCAATTGCCCCAATCGAAGTGCAGCACCTTGTACTTGCCCTCGTTGAACCTCACTATGTTCACCAGGGCCCACTTTTCAAGTTTGTCCAGGTCCCTTTGGTTGGCAACCTTTACTTCTATTGTATAAACTGCACCACTCAGTTTAATGTCATCAGCAAACTGCAGAGGGTGCACTTGATCCCACTGTCTATGTCACTGACAAATGTTGAAGAGCACTGGTCGTAAGATGGACTGTCAAGGGGCACCACTCATCACTGTCCTCCACCTGGACAAAGAGCTCTTGACCACAAACCTCTGGCTGTGACCACCCAAACAATTCTTTATCCACTGAATAGTCAGCTCTGTTTTGTTGTTCCAGAATGACGGTTCATCAAGAAGTCTGCGGGGCATTTTTTAAAGAAAGAAATACATTACTTCAATAAATTAAGACTTACTAACCTCCTCATGAGAAGGTTTAATCTCCTCTTATAATCATCTTTTATAATCTTCCCCAAAAATACAGAATCTCCTTAAATGACATTGCTGTCATTGTCAGGAAATATCTCAGCCACATCCTGCTTGAGCACAAGATATCTGGTGGTAATCTCTAGTGGAAAGATGGGAATGTGCTTTACTTGTACTGTCAACTGCATTTTGGGGCAAAGGAGATACAGCCAAAATGCACCTGTGGCATGCCAGATAAAAACAGCATTGAGTCCTGAGCTGCTGTCATTCCTCAAGATTTAACAAACACAGTGTTAAGTGGGCTAACTTTCTTCTATGGGAATAAATCATAGAACTAGAGAACAGAAATGTTACTTTTCTTATTTACAGAAAGGAAAACTGCTTTCCCAAGCCATAGTATCCAGACAATTACCCATCTCAGCAGAAAACTTTCATCTTTCCTGCATTTCTTTCCCTCATATTGACCCTATGATTGCCAGTTTCAGAGTATGCTGCAATAGGTTGTGGCCTTTATCAGTAAAGTATACTTTTTTTACATACCAGCCAGGATAAAATTTCAATGAAAGCTAGCTTGCGTTCTTTTATTTTATACAAAATACTTTTTTTTTGCCTTCTTTAGCTGAAGGAAAGCGTTTGTTTCATGGTATTCATGCTGGAGCACCTCCCCTATAAAGACAGGCTGAGGGCACTGGGCTTGTTCAGCCTGGAGGAGAGAAGGCTGCAATGAGACCTCATTACAGCCTTCCATTATTAAAAAAGGGATTATAAAAAGGAGAGGAATCAAATTTTTACTCAGGTAGATAGTGATAGGACAAGAGGGAATGGTTTTAAGCTCAAGGAGGAAAGGTTTAGACTGGATGTCAGGGAGTAGTTAGTTCTTCACAGAGAGAGTGGTGAGGTGCTGGAACAGGCTGCCCAGAGAGGCTGTGGATGCTCCATCCCTGGAGGTGTTCAGGACCAGGTTGGACGGAGCCCTGGGCAACCTGGTCTAGTGCCAGATCTGTAGGTTGGTGGCCCTGCCTGTGGCAGCGGGGTTGGAACTTGTTGATCCTTGGGTCCTTTCCAACCCAAGCCATTCAATGATTCTATGATTTTAAAGCACAGTACCGTATTGCATATATTGCTTATACCACAATTCCAATTGCTTCTCTTTTCATTAAGTAGGTGTCACTAAATGTGACTTTAAAGTATTTTTAGATTCTCTGATCTGTACCTTTTGCCATCTTAGATAAGCTCAGTGTATCCAAGTTGATAGATTCAGGAAATCTATTTAGTTAGTTTAAATGTTTAATGTATTTTTTTTCCTGAACAACACTATAGGATCCTGTGGAGAAATCTCCCACTTAAAGAATGCACTCAAGGTAAACATTATCCAGAAAACTACAATAAAAAAATTTCTACTGATAAAGGAATGGTATACCTGGAACTTAAAACACTTATAACTACTCAGAATATGTACTGTTGGAAGAATAATCCTCAATATCTCCTAATTCTTCAGGGCTCAAGTACTCTGTATCTTACTTAATTTTTCAAATACTGGTTAGTTCCTACCTCTCAACTACCATTTCACAGCTATGTGGTAGCACAGACTATCTAATTTGTTCTTCTGAAATATGTGGTGTCTGTGAATGAACATATTGTTCTTCCATATGTTTTTACAGTTGACTATAGTTCTCATCTTGTAAGGAATATTTATGCTACGCTTGGCCTTAGGCACGGTCCAACTAATCTCCAATTTTCATCTCAAATCCCTAAAAATTATCTATTATTTTTTATGGAATATAGGGAGCCAGACCACACAATGGTAATACTGAGTTCTCTAGACAGTGTTTATCTTAAGGTGGAAGTGTTCAGGTTGATAATTTAAAAAAGTCCCATGGGCACTTACAGATGGCACATAAGTGGCTAAGTCATGGAGAACATTAAAACTACTTCTGTGCCCTCTAGGCATGTGCACACTGTTATTGTGTCTATTACAATAGGTACAGCTCAGGCAGCTCATGAGTTCAAGGCTGAACATGGGATACGATATCCCATACTGTGTAACTGCAATCCAACTGCCTGGTGAGGTTTTGGCATATGCCAGCTAACAGCCTTCCAGAAAAAGTCTGGGCACATTTTAAGGTATGGTGTGATAGGAGCCATGTTCCCAATATGTGAAGCAGATAAGTCCACCCTTTTCAGAAAAAAATAAAAATGGGATCTTAGTTGAACAGACAACATTTCTTGCAGGATTTGCCCTTGGAGCTGTCCTAGTTAGTGAAGCACGGGAATAAGGGTGAACACACAGCACAGTGCAGAAGTGAACAAAGCAACTGGGTTGATGGAGATGGTTCATTTCCAATTCCAAAGACAACTCAGATATCCACACTGCTTTCCAGCTTTTGTTTGTTTGTTTTAATGTGTGTGTTGTTTCCCTAAAATTTACATGCAACTTTCAACAGTTTTCCTACCATGAATGTCTAGAAGTGAAGCAAGCACCTAGCTTTATGTCTCACTCATTGACAATCTGGGTATTTGGATTTCACTTTGGAGGAATCCAAGAGTTTGAGCAGAGAAAGACTCAAAACCTCATTTCCTTTGTTACTGGATTAATATTTCTTTTACACTTACCTGACAAAATGCTATTCTTCACCTTTCCTACAGAGGAAAGTTATAAAAGAAAAGGAAAGTTGGAGTGTCATTTTCCGAGGTGCAAATATAAAGAAGTCAAGGAAGTTAAAGATAAGACCATACAAAAATTATCAAAGTAAAGACCAATCTGCCTCTGAAGTACTGCCTTCACAATTCTCCCATGACAGTGTAGGGAAGCAGACTGATAATTAACATTCTCAATACACTACAGTTTGCAGACGTAGACTGAAGAGAACACCTCCTACCCATTCTGTGCATTATGTGTGCCATATACTGCCTTCCAGATGGATTCCTCTTAGAAAACTATTTGTTCACGTATAATTTTTTTTGGAGTGTTCAGCTGATTAATTATACTGTGTACCTGTAATATGTAAAACAACTAAAATCATTAACAAAGTCCATATTTAAACAATTATATAACAAACAAACAGATTTTAACTGATGCAAAACATCAGCAACTTGTCAGGATACAGGATTCTAAAGCTACATTCACAATTTTTGAAATTTTTGTTTATAATATTACCTATCTATTTATCTGCCTGACTTCCTTAACTTCAAACAGCATTCATCAGTGGGATCGCTTAGATTATTACCCCTACTGTATGATCCCCACATTTTATTCAGAAGTGCACTGACAAATTTCTTTCAGTTCTATAGCAAACTGCACATACGGAGTGTGGTAGAAATCCACATCTTGAAAAAGTCAGATTCAGAACATAAATCTAGATGTCTGTTGACACAAAGTCAATTCTTGCCTTAAAAATAAACTGCCTGACTCAAGCTAAGTTGTGAAAAATAATACAAGTTTTTCACTATCACATCAGTTTGCTCACGAGCTTTAAACAGGACATGAAAACACAAATCAAATGAAGAAGTGCATGTACCCTTCTCTGCATTCCTTTCTTAATAGACCATTGCAGCAGCCTACATAGTTCAAAATAGGCCAGTTTTGATAGATGCTGCTGCCTTAGAATCGTTAACTTTGGAAAGACCAATAAGATCATCTAGACCAATCACCAGCCCATGCCTGGGACCACTCTAGATCATGTCGGCACAATATCTACTCTTTTCTTGAATACCTTCAGGCATGGGGACTCTGACACTTCCCTGGGCAGCCTGATCCAATGCCTCACAGCTCTTTCTGAAAAGAAATTTTTCCTCATATCCAAACTGAACCTCCCCTGACACAACTTAAAGCCATAACCTCACTTCCTATCACTGCTACTTGGGAAAAGAAGCTGACTCCCACCACACTACAACCTCCCTTCAGGTAGCTGTAGAAAGCACCTTGCTGGTATCAACTGCTGGAGAGGAATACTCTAGTAATTTTAAGAGAATTATAGCTGTAGAAGCCAAATTATTTTACCAGTCCAAATGATAGCTTTCCTTAATGCTTAAGATATTTCTGCTTTTTCAGCATTCATTTCATCTACTACTCTCTTCTTTTTTTTCCTTTTTAGTCTTGTTTCTTATTAGGTAATGTTTATTCTGTGATATCACCTCTCTAACAAGGAAATATATGTCTGTTTGTGGTTCCAGGCGGGAGGCAGTTTTAAGAAGCAATAAGAAGCTCCTCTACTCTCTGCTTTCCCATCCTGAAGACAAAACAAAACAAGCAAAAAAAATATATTCCATTCAGTCTAAAAAATTCTGAAGTGAGCTGTTGATTTCTACATGCTAAGAGTTCTTTCTAGGTAACTTTTTCCTTGCTCTCTTCTAATCTGCTTTTTGCCCGCTTCACTTCATCAAACTGCCCTATTACTTTTTAAAAGCAATTCACAGCCTTTTTTCATCCATTTTCAATTATATCGATATTCTCTGCTTTGTACTGACTGAAGTTTTCTGCTCAGAGGTTTCCAACTGACCCTTAGTTTACCCTATATCCTTTCAATGCTGGTTTTGTCTTCTGTTTTTTAAACCACTTGTCTATGAGATTCACTTCCTTCACATATCAGAACTGTCAACTCAGCAAAGTTCTTTGAGGGGAAGAGAAAGAACTTTTCCATTTAATTTTAAGACTCACTTCTCAATTTCAAGTTCAGTAGAGTTCTAAATTTTTGTCTGAGGTATTTTTAATATGAAGTACTTTGAGATACTTTACATAGGCAACATTGTATAAATTTAATTTATAGCTGTATTGTAAGATGAACTTCATTTCTTCTAAATCCAAAATACATATTTTGATTCATCTGCTGCAATGACAGGTATTCCGCCAGATTTTGCATGGAATCTCAATAAATGCAGCTGTCTCAGAAATGTTGGAAGAATCTGCCATCTTGGATAAGCCTGTCTGATGATTCATAAAGACATAAATTAGACACATAAACTGTCAATTAGGTCACCCAGTTTGTCCCAAAAGCCAGTGAAAATGATTTAATATAAGCCATTTGTATTGCTTTCTAATTCGAAGTCCAGTTCGCAATAGTCCAAGGGGTGGTGAATCTGGAACTTCCTTCTGGGTCAGGTGTTCTTTCCTGACGCATGTCAGCTTGCACATTTCACACCAAGTGAATTCATCAAAATCACTTTTGATCATGTTTAAAGGGAGGAGAGATTAACTTAAAAAATCAAGACCTTTTAAAGCTGAATGCTCTACAACTTATAGGGGCTTTACACACACAAATGTCTGTAAAGACACATCCTTGTAGTAATATGTAGGGTAATCTTCTGTCTTAATTTCTACTTTCTCCTAGTTACAGACTATTCTAGTAAATACTTTCATACATTTATTTTAAAGCAAAGTAAGATTCCTAAGTAAACCACAAGTCATGTCTAAATCCTCATCTGGCTCTTGCAGGTTTCAATATTCATCTAACTCACCATCATCTAGATAAGCTGGATTTTCATCATTTTTTCATCTGTCATTGATAATTCTCTTCACATTTCTAATCAGTGTAATCTAATCTAATAAATTCCATGTAGATAAATGTAAAGTGATGCACATGGGAGAAAACAATCCTAGCCTTACAAACAGAATGATGGGCTCTGAGATAGCTGTTACAGCTCAGGAAATTGGGTTATTACAGATAGTTCTATGATAACATCCACTTAATGCTCGGTAGCAGTCAAAAAAAAAAGCAAATAAAAATCTAGGGAATTGTTGGGAAAGAAATACAGAACAAAACAGAGAGCATTGCAATGTGACAGTATAAATCCACTGTGTGCTTTTAACTTGAATACTGTGTGCTGTTTGAGTCCTCCATCTTAAAAAGGTCAAAACTGAACAAGAATATGAAGAAATGGAACAAAGATGATCAAAACATGGGATTCATCAGCCTGGAAAACAGACGACTGAATGAGAATACAACGAAGGTCTGTAAAATCACACAATATGAAGACAAACTTGGATAAATTTTTAATTGTATCTTCCAGTACAAAGTCTGAAGAATCTGAAATGAAACTAGTGCAGGAGGCTAGATTGAAAGAGATATTTCATATTATTGCTAATTAAGCTGTGGAACTGTATTCCATTTTTTTCCAGACATTGCATATGCTGAACATGATTTGGGGGGAAAATAATATCAAGAGCTATCAAATACTAAGATACCTTTTCTGGCTAAAAAAATCCTTCAGTTGTAATTGATAGGAGCTGGGAGAATATAGTTGAGAAGCTTACCTTGGCAATTGCTACATTAGGAGACAAAGTAATGGATTAAGAAGATCCTTTGGTCCATGACATACACCTCTTACTGGTGTTCCAGGGATTGCAATAATGCATTTATCATTACAATATATCCAGTTAGGTATCTCCACAGCCCCTTAGTATCTAATTCCCACAAAATCTATTGGAATTTGCCATCTAATTTGCTGCATTTAAAAATATCAATTGTCATCTTAGTGTAGCTTTCACAAATAACATTCAAAATGTTGACCATTATTTTTTGTGGCATTTTCCCTACAGGTTATGTAAACTTTCTGCAATTTGCAAACAAAGAGATTAATCTAGATGACTAATTCAGCATGAAAATATGTGAACATTTTAAGCACAGATCTGTGAAAGGTTAAATCAGTCTCAACAAAGGCTTAAGTTAGACAAATAGTTCATCAAAGGAAGTTGCTTCAAGAGGCCTGCTTTTTCATTTAGTGATCACAGTATTTAAGGAGTTTAAGGAAGGCACATTACTCATGGTTTGCAGGAAAACCTATCACATGTTGATGATCTCTAGTTTAACATCATGCTTACAAAAATGCCTGTTGAGCCAGCTGTCTCAACGCCCTCTATACTTATTAGGAGAAATGTATCCTTGCAAATGTAATTAGATTCTAGTTTAGACACACAAATTGTGCAATCACCTGATGGAAAAGTTTTGTTTATTGATGATGAAGGGATGCTGCACCCTTGGTTCAAAAATAGGTGAAATGAATTTCCAGCAGCTCAGTCCCAATGAACTACGTTGTCCTTTGCAAGGTAATAAAGGTATTTCCATAAACTTCTAGGAAGCTATCACTTAGTGTTTCATGTAGCTGAGACAGCTAAATTATCCTTCTTGATGATAGAAATGGACACAGTGTAAGTCATCTCATATTTTAAGTAATAATATTTTCTGCAACTAGTATTTTTTTCTCCCTTTTCTGGATTACTTTTTATTGGTTCTGAGCTCACAGATACTTCAGCAGTGGGAAAAAGCCTCTCTCTAGGGCATCATTTTGCTTAATCTGGTTAACTGTAGTTAAGGCCTAGACCAACTAAGTAAGATCCAGTAGTTTTTTTTTTGTTGTTGTTTTGTTTTTTTCTGTGAAATTAGCAGAGCAAACTGGCTATACAGTGGAGCAGAGAGGCCTTTAAAATGTTATAATACCTCAAATAAGCTATTTCTGTATTATCCTATTTCAGACGGTTCCAAATGATTTCGTCATTTTTCCAAATAGAATTAATTGCTATGTTTCTATGAAAAGTGAGCTGATTCTCATGGTTCCCATAACTTGATAATAGTTGTTGTGGAAATGTCTTAGGGCAAGCTGTCCTTACTCTCCAAATGTGGATTTAGTATGCAATGGTGTGATTTATAACAGTGGCTGAAGAATAGTGCTGTAGTGTGAAAGACATAGTAGCATTCTCCGCAAAGAAAAATAAGACATTAAAATTCAGAATGTGATTCTGAGCAGAACACCTTAATACCACAATAAATTTTGGCTATATTGGACTCTGACGTGCTAGAGTCTGAACTCTTTTTAAATTTAACAGCAATTGTTAAAGGCCAATGGCTGAATCTGTTTTAGATTAAAAAAATAATAATAATACTTGAATTATAATATTCTTCCTTTCTTTCTACAATCCATTTTCACCTGTACAGCTCCCTTCTTATTGTTCTGCAGTGGCGACACTGTGTGACGTTCTCCTGAACTGGGATGTGTCACCAGAAACATAACATCATTGCTCTGGAAGGTCTTTGATGCCAAGAAAATACCGCCACCCTGTTCTGTTCCTGTTCTGTTCCCAGTGACAGAGGACAGGAAGGAACCGCACTCCATTCCATTCAGTTCACCACAGGGCAAAGAAAAAGACCCAGAGTTTAAACTTGCATCCATAAATCAGAAGCTTAAGATTCAGTAGAAAACTAAAGCTTTTCTGGGACATATCATTCAACATCTTATTTTAGTTGCCTTATTTATGTTGTGGTCTGTAGAAAATGAGTTTGCCAACATACTTTTGGGTTTTGCTGTGCAGGGAAAACACACAATCCTATTGCTGTGGCCTTCCATAGACACTGGAACAGAACCTCATACTTACCTTAATTTAGTTTCACAGAGGTACAGAAATCTATAAAGGGCAGGGCATATGTGGTAGCTGTCCATTTGGCCAGCTCGTGAAATAAGTTCATTGGCTGTGGCTTGTTTCTTTCTGAGCCTGGGTATCTTCTTTGGCACAACTACAGCTGGCAACATTTCTCCAAGAGCAGTTTCAAAAATCAGGCCCTAGTCTCTGAAGTACATTGGAATAAAATCTTCATCACACCTGGCTTGTAAACTGTTTAAAATCTGGCAGAAAATGAGAAAGAGAGGGAGAAATTAAGGACATATTTGGGGAGGCTTTATCTCCACACTACTCCCTCTTTCCCTCTCTCTTTTTTAAAAAGTTTCCCTCCAAGAAGAACTATTTTAATACTATTTTCTTTCATTATTCTGCTGTTCCTTCCTGCATATAAAATTATTGAGGCATGTGGTAGGTAGCAAAATGCAAGGAGTTATTCTGATCAGTACTGAATGCTGAAGTTACCTAAGGCTTCTGATAAGAATACACAAACGATGATTTCTTTTCCATTGTGAATGCAGAAGCATTGAAATTACTGATCTCTCTGCCTAACCCAGACTTATTTAGAGAAATAAAATTGTATTCTCTCTCTTCTAATGAGAGAGCAGAATGCTGTCCACATCGTATAGTAATCCTTTTTAAAGCAGGGACACTGTGTATAATTTTCTACATAAATGGAAAAAAAAAAAAAAAAAGTAATCTTATCTACTGCATATTCTCCCTTCAGTGTTATGCCAGTTTAGTCAGACTAAAGCTGTTGACAGAAATTTCTCCACTCAGATGAGAAGCAAAGATGAGAAGAGGCATTACAATAGTGATGGAAAAGCTTTAAATAATGAGACAAATCCCAGAATCTCTAGGGAACTCATTCCGCATTGGAAACCATTTCATGTTTCTTTCATTATGGGAATGATATCCTAGCTATTAAAAGTACAGAGTGAGAATGTCCATGCAGTAATTTTAATAGGGTGATTCGGAGTGGGTCAATATTTAGTTTTGAAAACAGGAGCATACGAGGCTATTTTCAACTGCACCATGCTTCAGGCCATTCCAATTTATCATGGGATGGTGGCTTTAGAACCTCTGATTGTATAAACCTGTCAAAGCATCACAACATAAACAACACAATCTAGCAGAGCTGCAAAACTATTATTTGAGGAGTCCATTTAGTTTCATAAACTTTTCCCAATTCTCTGACACCTTAAACAAAATATGACAGGCATTTATATTGTATAGTATACAAGAAAGATCACCTGCTGCTTGAAAAAACTGATCTATACCAATGAGGAGAGAAAAGACAAAATAATGGAAAGCAGGAATCATTTTGTGATACTTTGTATCATTTTTGAAGTGTACCAGGAAGGTCATAATTCCTGTGATCTTTGCAAAGACATTTTTGCTGTTCAAATTCAGTTATATGCAAGGAGGGAGATTGCCTCTCAAAGATTTATAAAGTAGCCTATACTGAAATTAGCTGAGGCAAGAACAGCTGTTTCTTCTGAAGAGTCAACGTTTATTTTTTGTGAAGAGTTTTGTTTTATTCCAGATTTTGTTTTCCTATTTTTTTTTTCCCTGAGTGTATTTCACTGTTATAAAATATGCATTTTCAGTATATATTCTGAAGTGTAATGTCACATATACTGATATCTCATCCTGTCCAAAAAGAGGATACTAGCTAATCTTTGAGAGAAAAAAAATATAAACGTAAAAGCCCTGAAGCTCAAGGCAAAGCTATGCTTGGCTCAAATATCTATTTTCTATACAGTAATTACCCTATGTAAACTGAGCTTTCCTAACAGAAACATACCCTGAGGCAAGCTTGAAATACAGCACTCTAGTTTATAGAACTGGACCAAATTTCTCAAAAACAGACCATTAAGAAGTCTCCCTGAGCACTGACTTGAATAGCACAGGCTGATCACACAGGAGAGCATGCTGATATGAAGAGAGACAAGTATACTTTCAAGGGACTGAGATTTGAAATATTGATTCAGTCACATTAATTGAATTTTTGCCTTGAGAAGTGATTACAAAAATGTTTCTCCAATATTAATTTGTATCTGCTTTGGATAAGATTAACATTAATTTCTTCGCCAGTCCCCATTACTCTTTTATTATTCATTAGCATCTCCCTTTGCATGTGTAAGAGACCTTGATGAAGCATGTTTATTCATAGACTAACCTTTTTAAATAATTCTAACAGCTCTCTAACAGAAACCTTCCTGGCATGCTGAATATCTCGTCTTTGTTTCATTATTCAAACCTTGTGCTCTATCCTCCACTTGAGATGCTGAACATGAATCACACTGCTCTTCCTACTGCTCTCTTCCTCCCACTGAAATGTCCTTTGCAGCCTGATCCCGCAGGATAGCTCTGTTCACAAAATACTGCAGCAAATTGTCTCCTGCTAGAATCTAGGATGGTATAATTTCTACAGAGCTCGAGTGCAATTATTGATTTATGCTGTCCTTGGTTCATCACATATTTGTTATCATGTTTTAATTCATTGTTCATTTACCTCTCATTAGAATATTTGTTGAAAGCAAGCTTTTGATGAGAGCTCTAGAGGCAGTATTTTATTTTTTCTTCTGCGCTTACAAACTTGTGATTCAACTTTTTCAAGCAGACAACAAGAAGAGAAAGGAGGGGATCTAAAAAAGGAACAGATCAATTAATTTTTTTGCAAAATCTACACATGTATGCACTTGAAAATTCACTGTAAAAACTTTAATTTAAAATACAAGATACATATATGCTTTCACATTTCTCATAAGTCCTCCTTCTGCAGCATTAATATGTAGTTGCCTCTAGCAAAATGCTGTCATCCCTTGCATTATCTTTTTGTATTTATCTTGCTGTAATACCCAAAGGCTCTAATAAAGAAGGTGTTAAAAATGCAAAGATTTTCTTCCTGCTCTAAAGAACTTGCAAATTTTAATTTTCTAACTTAAAAAATAAATTAGTGGGTGATTTATTACCTTTTCCAATTAGGTTTAGCAAGAACTCTGGAAAACGTGTATTGATACTAGACTCAGTTTTTACATAACTGGAAAATCTATTTCACAGAGAAGAAACAGTACACATTTATGTAAATTCTGAAGTTTTTATATTCAAACAGTATAAGTAGGCATTAAAGTAGCCACAACTGAAATCTCTTTTATAGCACTCAAAGGAATGGGAATCAGCTTCCAATATGCATTTTTCAAAAATGCTTGATGATTTTTGGTTTGGGAGAAAGTATATCTTTTAAGTTTAATAATTATTTTTGGAGAGGTTAGGATGGTGAAGATAGGAAAGATTTGGTACCTTGAGAAAAAATTTAGTATTTGAAACTTAAATTCCAAGTGACTGAGTAGCAGGCAAACAAAAGAGAGTAAGCTTTTCAAAACTGATTTTTCAAAAGTATTTAATGGGAAAATAGTTACTTGCAAAATAGGAAAAAAGCCCTTTGGGGTGTGTGAATTGAGGAAGGATACATTCAGAGCCCAGTGAACACACTGTTTTCTTTCTCTTCTTCGGCTTATGCTATCTCAATATGCAGAAACATATCCATGATTCACAGTAATGCTAATATACAGAGTAACTTTGACTGCTAGTCTCCCACGGACTTTAGAACACACTCATTCTTCTCACTGTCTCTGCACATCATGTCACCTGCAGATAGATGAGTAAACCTAAGCATTTTGTAATTTTAAAATAAATGAAAACTTAAGTGAACATACAGAAAACCAAAGTGCTTGCCTTGGCTGATAATTGAAGTGTATTCTGCTTATCCTTAAATGCGGTTACTGACACAAGTTTTCCACCAGTTTAAATATGCTGACTTCTGAAGATTTAATTCATAAATTTCATTAGATCATTTATTTTATTTTCATTTTATTTTCAATTGAGGACTGAAAGGGCCTTCTACAAGCAAAGATTTAAAAAAAAAAAAAAAAAGGAGTATTGAAATTGAGAAATTATTATTAATGCCATGGATAGCTCCATGTAATTCTCTGATAAAATGAGTAGGGCTCCCATGCCCTACATAACCCAAGACATGAGTATTTAAAATCCATCTTTATTAACGCTCTACCTGACAGCTGCGATGACTCTGGTAAAACATTTGAAATCTGTAGGGTTAAATGTAGGGCATCCTTTGTTTTGGGAAAGGTTAGAGAGAATGGGCTTGGTTTATAGAAACACTTTTTCTGAACTCTTCACAACCTGAGTGAAAGGCTACAATCCTTACAATTTTTGTAGATGACCTACAAAAGGTCTGCTTGCTAAATTACCCACTGTAGAATTTACATTTTACCATCTTGAACAATGGATTCTTGCAACAATTACTTTGAGCTATTAAGAGCTGATCTGAGTTTCCTCTATAATCTTCTCCATTGCCAAACACGTCTTTTCCAGGGAAGTATGTGGGTACTTGGAATTTTCACAGGCTTCCTTAAACTGTAACAGTTTTGTTTTATTTTTGGAGTTTGTGGTTCTTCAGTGTGGGACTGTCTTTATGTCTCTAGAAAGAAGAGCATATAGCACACAAAGCAAGCGTTATTGGCTACTGTGAGGATTTCTGATGTCAGGTTTGTAAGCAATCGTTTTGTTTGCTGGCTTGCAGACTTTGGACTTAAAAGTCCTTAACTTGCAAACTGTGCATTACCGAAGGATTCTTACAGGAATGCATGCTAGAGAATTAACTTTAATTCTAACCTTTTCTTTTATTAATAGAAGTCAGGCATGTAGTGGTAAATTTTCAAAGCTCTGTGTAGGCTTTTCAGCTGCAAGACTCACACTAAATTCAATAGGCCATATGTTCTATTGGCTTGCAGGCTGCAGAGGTTAGTTTCATGATATAGCTTATTGCAAAAATTGTTTCAACAGCTCCATCTTTTGAGAAAAGACACCAGTTTTGGATTTGGGAAACCTGAACAAAGTTCTTAGCCTATCTACATTCTTCTATCATCTTAAACTATTCTTTTAATGAACACAATATTTTTGTTTCCTTACCTGACAATCCTCTTTCTTAACAGCAGTATGTGAATATGAAACAACACAGATGTGATAAAAGAAGCCATAATGCCAAGAATGTGGTAGTGTCCAAGCAGATGGATTACAAATGTCAGAGGCACTGTCTAAAAGTTTCAAAATACTTAAGAATCCACGACAACATTACCTTTGCTTTATTACATTAAAGCAATAGTATGATCAGTGTTGTTTCATGAAACCTTGAGCACTATCATATACAATTAAAGAATGGTCTAGGTTGGAAGGGACCTCAGTGACCATCGAGTTCCAATCTCCATGCTGTGGACAGGGACACCTCCCACTAGATCATGTTGCCCCAAGTTCCTTCCAGGCTGGTCTTGAACACTTCCAGAGATGAGCTATCCACTTCTCTAGATAACCTGTTCCAGTGCCTCACCACCCTCGTGAAAAATTTCTTCCCAATATCTAATCTAATCCTCATTAGTTTAAAACCATCACCCCTTGCCCTTTCACTGCATGTCCTTGTAAAAAAGTCTTTATGTTTCTTACAAACTTCCTTGCAGTATTGAAAAAGTATTGAAAGACTGAAATATCCCTAGAGCCTTCTCTTCTCCAGGCCAAGCAGTCCTAACTCTCAGCCTCTGGAGAAATGCTCCAGCTTTCTGATCATCCTTGTGACCCTCCTCTGGACCCACTCTGACAGATCCTTGTCCTTTTTATGTTGGGAACCCCAGGGATGAGTGCAGTACTCCAGGTGGGGTTTCATGAGAGTGGAGTAGATAGGGATAATCAACCCCTTTGACCCACTGGCCACGCTTCTAAATGCAGCACAGGATATTTTTGACTTTCTGGACTGGAAGCACACACTGCCAACTCACATGCAAGTTTTCATAAACCAAACCCCTCAAGTTCTTTTCTTCAGGCCTGCTCTCTGTTCATTCATCCTCCAGTCTATATCGATGTTGGAATTGCCCTGACACATGTGCAGCACCTTGTACTTAGCCTTGTTCTACCTCCTTTGGTTCACATGGATCCACTTCTTAAGCCTGTTCAGGTCTTTTTTCATGCCATCCCTTCTTTGTATCACATCAACTGCACCACTCAGCTTGATGTCATCTGAAGACTTTCTGAGAGTGTACTCAATTCCATAGTCCATGTCATTAATGAAGATATTAAACACTGTAAGTGCGAATACAGAGCCCTTTAGGACACCACTTGTTACTGATCTCTGCTTGGATATTGAGCCACTGACTACAATTGTCTGGATGTGGCCAATTAGTCAATTCTTTATCCAATGAATAGTCCTTCTTTCAAATTCATCTTTTCCAATTTAGAGGCAAAGATGCAAGTATGGTATAAGAAAAAAATCCTACTTCCTAATACCAGTTAAGAATGGAGCATAATTCATTGAACTTTCCACCTTTTTCTTTCTGTCTTCACAGAACTGTGGGTTTTGTTTTGCTTTGCTTTTTTGTTGTTGTTGTTTAATTTTGTTGTTGTTATTTAAAAGTAATAGAGAATATATGGAGTCTCAGGGATTTGTACCGATATTTAGAAACTTTCAGATGAAATATAAAGTTCTCAAATTGGTTTAATTTTAACCAGGCCTTCTGCCCAGGCACAGCTGTGGCACAAAGGGAAATAGGCTGCTTCTTTGAACAGATAATCAGTAGATGGATCTTCCACTTACATAGAAAGAACTGTTCTTATTGCAAAGTAGGGCTAAACAGGAAAGCCTAGATTTGCACTCTCCCCCTCCACCCCCCCAAAAAATAAAAATAATAAATTAAGAGAAATAGCTGAGGAAGGGGAAGAGGAGAGGAAGCTTGCTCACAGGATGAGACTTTATGTGACAATTTTCAGCTGGTAGAATACTTTTATGAAAGTATTTTAAATTCCTGAATATAGAGATTGATAATGGAAATGCTGACAAACCATTCGGTGTTCACAGCACTGTAATATTCTGTTTAACACAACCAAAATTGCAAGGTATGCTTTTTATCCTATTCTGCTAGGAAGGCAATTACACAAGCATCTTGTTGAAGCAGTTTATAATATGATTAAATAGACAACATTAAATCAACTGGTGATTGAATCCTCAAGAGAGAACATATTTTAGTTAAACTTGAGAGTTACCATACTTCTTTACACTTAAAAGCCTTTTAAGCAGGACACATGATGATGTGATACTACTCATCTTAGGCTCAGGTTGAAAATGAAGGTGCTTTAAAATATAAATATTGTATTTTTTCTGCTCCTGCTATCTTAATTTTAATGTTTACAGAATGTGATGAAAGCTGGATATATTTGCATTTTATTTAATCTTAGGGAAGACTAAACTTCACACATCTGGTGGAGGCAATCTTCTAAAGTGTTTGCTTATGTAAATTAAAAATAAGATTTCACCTGCTACATTTCTAAGCAATTTGTTTGTGCTCACAACTGTAACTAACAGAGATTACACTTTTGAATCCACATAATTCAATTTGTACTTCCCTCTAATTCACCTCATATTAGTATTTTTTTGTTTGCATCTTTATAGTCCTATGTTCATAAATATAAATTAGAAAGATTTTGTTTGCCAAAAAAAAAAAAAAAAAGAAAGAAAGAAAAAGAGAAGTAAAAATCTCCCATAACTCTTCTCTATTATGTATACCTGTTCAGGAAGAGAGAGAAGTTGTCATAATATTCAGACAAGAAACTGAGCATAAAAATATATATTTTGCAAGGAGCTCTTATTTCAGGATTATGATCAGAGTTCAAATATTTGCAGATTATTAATCTTTTTCTATAGCTGATACTGGGGAAAATTAAAATATTCAGCTCAATTAATCATTCATTATAAATCAATTTCTGTCACCTTGTCCTAATTGTTGTTGTCTTTCTTTGCATGCCCTTCAAATTGTCAATGTCTTCGTTAATGCAATGTCCAGACCTCTAGGCAATGTTCCACATGAATAGCATTAGATCATCTATATGCAAACCCTTCTTACCTTCCTGAGCTGTGAAATGAACATGCATCTTGAAATTAATATAGCCTGATTTATTTATTTGCTACTCAGTTGTGTTATCAACTTTTGTACTTTTGTCTTCAGACTGTCAAATTAGTAAAACACCCTTTCACAACCTATCTTGGTTAACTTTCATATGAGCATTGCACTCTCTCCAGCTGATTTCCAACTCTGAACTACTATATGTGGGAAGACTTCTGGGTAGCTCCTTAGAATCTGTGTTGGTGCCCTATTATTTGCAGTTTATCAAAAATCTCCATTTAACATTCTACAGCCCCTTTTCAATCCATTTATCAGTATTCAAACCCAAACCTCTATGAATTAATCTGAAGGTGAGATTTTGCAGGAGATTTGAAAGCTTTACTAAAATCAAACTGCAGTGCACCTACAACTTCCCTTTACTCACAAAGTTAAAAATTCTGTGCAATACAAAGCAAATAAAGTGAGCCTGGCAAGATCTATTCTTTATAAATTGAGCTGCATATTGCTCATGGTTATCTTTTAGGAAAATTAATTAGACTAACAGGGCAGCTATTGCTAAGAGTCAAAATGGTGCAAGTCCCTCGAGGACAGCTGCTCCTGTGCATTGCATCCTAAATTAAGAATGTGGCTCTCTTGGATTTAAAGAACTGAAGTTTGAAGCAGGTTGAAATAGCAGGATCACTCGAGATGTGGTATGTGACCTTAAAGTTTCTGAACCTAAAAAAAAATCTAACAGCTTGACCTTGAAATAGATAGAGGGTAAAATTCAATGTAATTCAGTTTGTCCTTATAAATGTCTGAGATAGAGGGGATTTGTACACAAATCTATCGAATTTCCAATTAAATGAAATGGAGAAATGCATCTCAGAATAGAACAGACCATAAATAGTAATAAATCAAGTATTAATTAATATCTGTCTTTGCTGACCTTCATGGGCTTCTTTCAGCCTGTTACTTCAGCTTGTCAAGGTTTCTGAGAATCGAAGACCTGCTTTGCACTAATTTTCTATATTGTGTAAACTTGATGATGGTGTGCTCCATCCCTTCACCAGTCTAACTGATGAAGATGTTAAACAGCATCAGCCCCCAAACTGCCCCTGAAGAATACTATTCATACAAGCACTCATTTGTTCAATGCAGAGAAATTAAAAGTGGTATTAGAAAATTTACTTTCACGATACAGCTCCTGGGGGCTACGATTAATTTTCTTAATGTTGCTGAGAGTTTCAAAATGTCAAACATAGAACACAAATGTAAAATCAGGACAGAATCAAAGGTTACATCTCACACCTAAGTAACTATCAGTATCGCTAGTTTCAAAGTTAGAATGATTTACACATAGACATTTAACTTCATTCATAACAATACTTACCTGAATTCAAGGACATAATCCACTATATTAAAAGAAATAACTCAAAACATAAATCTTTGCAAAATTCAGAGCTCTGTTATATATTTCTTGTTTCATCTCCTAATAAATGATTTGCCCATCTGTGACAGGGATATTGAAGCAATTTACCAGAAGTGTTCTTTCCCTCCTTTCAAGTTTTACCCAAGCAGTAACCCTTGACTAATATAAATTATCATAGCATTATGGTTATAGTAGTCTTTACATTTTATATTCGAAACCTCAAAAAAGGCAAAGTTTTAGACAGTTCTGAAAATTTTAAAATTATAATAGTCATGCATTCTTATATGGACCGTGAGTATAGCAAATGCTAATCATAATACTAAAATTTACCACAGTGAGTAAATTTTATTATGGAACCACTGCAATGCTTCAATGAGGTGAACAGGTAATGCTTCAGCTCAGGGAAACAACTACATTTCCAGCAGTTTCCAAGTACATGCTTCTGAATGTGTTTGGAATGATAAGCAAGGAAGTGTTTTAGGCTCTTATCTCCAGATACTAAAAAACAGTCTTGGGAGAAGAAAACCTATTTGCCATTCTTATTCACTAACTCAAGTAGATATCTTCCAGGCTCCTACCATACAAAATCATTTACGTATGTGTGTTTTGTATCTTGGTCCACATAAATGAACCTCATATTTAGCATGAGATAAATTTACTTTTTTTTCCTTTTTTTCTTTTATTTTCCTTCACCCTCCACACATTGAAATGATGCGAAGCCCCAAAACTTTCACTGAAGAGTAAACCTCACACAGCTTAAAGAGTGATAATAATCCAGCTTGCTTTACAGGTCAAGGAAACTCAGAATAAGACAGTTTCTTTCCTTCCAGAGGTGGCGTCTCATATTTCCAGTTGTATCATACATCATTTGTGCATATACACGAGAAGTATATTCTCACACTAAGCATGTTCCTATTAATGATAGCTTCCATTTTCCACCCTCTTATTAAATTACGTGAGATGGGATTTAAACACTAAGCGGAAAGTGTCCAAACACATTCCAGGGCTAACTTTCTTGGTGTTTTTATGTTTAATAATGCTTCAGTGAACAGTTAACATATCCTACTAATCAACATAATTGTATGTGATCAGAGACTTTTGTAAAAACATAAAAATATCTACACGTCTCCAGAAAAGCTATATGTATGATAATCACATTAGCTGTATATTTAGGTGCTAGCATATTGGTAGAATATCTCACTTGTCAAATGCCTGACTTTGAAAGGCTCTTAGATCTTACCTTTGAACCTTGTGATTTTGCACTAAAAGAGCAAGAACACACCCACAACGACAGCAGTTATTTTCAAATGCATCTGTGTGATGCCTAATCTTCTCCCTACTTCATCTTTTTAATATTGACAAATTGCCAGGAATCATAACAGATATTGCAAATTGGTGCCATATAGCCTTTTGATTCTGTTTATTAATATCGTATGTTATAGTAACAACAAACTTTGAAGATCTTCTCATCTTTGAAAGACGGAAAGAATTACCTATCCTGGTTCACTGAGAACAGGCTGGAGATTAGCTGCGTCCATAACCTGTTAAACAAAACCGTGAAGAACTACAACAGTACTAAACATCTCCAAAACATTTTAACACCATGTGTCTTTAATCTTTACCTGTTGAGTTAAAATGTAAGTTAAATGATCATCAAGTTAAACATCAAAATACTTGTTTACAAATGTAGACTGACATTTCAGATGACAGACTCTCCCTCTGATTCTAAATACTATTTTAATTTAAATCACAGAATTGGCAAGAGTCTATCCAGTGGTTTATAGGGCTTTCCTGGATTATCATGCAAAGAAGGAGGCTGAGGCTACAATTTCTTTTAAGGGAGGATCCTTTTAAGGCAATAAGAAAGCAGGACATTTTTAACAGAAATATTGAATTCAGAAAGGTTAAGATTTGAATTTTTTTTTCTTTTTTTGCTTCAAATGTCTGAAAAGCTGGATTTCCCTATCCAGTACTAATGCTGTTTTACTTTCAGCAGGTAGGATAGATTTCCTACAGAAATAGAGGCAGTAGAATTAACACAGAGACACTACTGTCTTACCTATATATGTGTCCCAATTTGTGTCTCACTCCATCCTGCTTTCTCTTATTCCTCATGCTGTCTTCCATTTTCCAAGATCATGATAGGAAGAATGGAAGATACAGGAAAGATCTGAAAGTGCTGTACCTGAGGACCGTAAGTGAAGAAAAAACCTTTAGCTAAACACAAGTTAACCTGTTCAAAGATCAATCTCCCCAGCATGCTGGGGGACCAGTAGCTGATTGTATTCATCAACCAGTGAGATTTGCCTCAGAGAAATACAAGTTTCTTTTCTACTCTATTGTTGGTTAGCTTTACTGCACTTAAAAGATTGTTGTAAGCTTCAGCTCATAATTCCCTTTTAATACCATTACTAGAGAACTCACCATCTGATTTCTTCTTAAGCTGAAAGTACATCACTGCATTAGGTATTCATTACTAGTTGCTAGCAATGCTCACAGTGGGGTTTTTTTGGTGTTTTTTTTAAATTGAGTTCTTCAGGAGCATTCAACTTTAATATCTAGGAAGAACTAGACCATAACATTGATATTAATGCTTGAAAAAAAATGTGTTTCACTAATTGTTATTGTGCAGCATGTTTTCTCATGCAATTTTGGTCTGAGCTAGCTAACACTCTTCCAGACACCACGGTTTGATGACTGCAGAAAAAAAAGGAGAAATATTCCCAAATGGGCACTTTGGACACAGCTTCAGGAGCCGAGGCAGATGAATTGTACAAACCTCAACAACACCACATCACACTACACAGAGACAGAAAACAGCCTTCAGCACCCTTTATTTGTTAGAATAAATATGTTCTGTAAGCTTATTTCTTAGTAACGGGTAGATTTGATGACAGTAATACCCAATTGTCTGGGCATAGCATGGACTAGGGTATTCCTGAGGTCCGGTGCTATGGCTATGGGAGCTCCCCATGGAGTCATCAGGGCAGAGCCTGGCAGCTAGCGCCTATGCCACCACCCCAGCCAGGAGCACGATAGCCAGTGGCACTAGGGCAAATCCAGCCCTAAGTATCTCGAACCTCAGCAGGAAATGGGACAGACCAAGGCTGAGACTTGTGCCCACAGATGGGGCTGGTTCAGCAATACACATAGCTGTGCAGATCAGGGCTGTGGGGAACTGAAGACTGGCCCCGATGTAGCCTTTCCGAGGCAGTGGTCCGTGACATGTGGTCCTGGGCCATGAGGGGAGAACAGGGGGGCTGGACAGAGGCAATCATGCTCATTAATGTCCGCAAGGCCCTGGCACCAGCTCCATTAGGAGTTTAGTCCTGCAAATATTTATGAGTAATTCAACAGGTTTGCTTCCTTGTAACATGTGAAAACAAAACGGATAGGAAAAGCCACAGCAAAACTGCTGACATTTCTTCATGGCTGCGCAGCCTTCTATTAAAAAAAAGCTATTTATTTTGAACGTGGAAATCTATGAGTTCAAGTAAAGATCACCATAAAGGAGGTGACCCACAAGATACTAAAATTGCCTCTTCTCTCTTCTATTAGCACCTGAAGGCCTCCACCATGAACGGTTTCCAGAGTGACAGAGAGCGATAGTAGAACTAGAGTACAACTGACCTTTCTTTATGCACATGCCGTAACTTTTGATTGTCTTACTGAATCAATAGCCTGTGCCAAAAGCAGCATTTAAAACTATTAATCATGAACTTCCAACAGTATTGCAGGTATTGGTGGTCTCATGAAGTACCCACATCCAGAACAAAGGAGCAGAAAATTTAGCAGGCAGTATTTGCAAAATCCAGGTCAATAAGGTTTGTTTTTTTTTTTAATACTGGTTCTATTAAATTTCCTACAGCTAAGATTTTGGTGCAAGGAGATGATTTGATAATTTTTTTTTTTTTTGACATTACATTTGAACTAAGTGCATATATATGAAGGAATATTCTTTGTTACAGAACAAGTGTATAAAACATCAAAAAATACTCCCAGGCACACTAAATTAAAATTTGCTTTCTGCAAGTATCTATAGCAGTGAATCTGGATTGTCCAAATTATTCTAAGCAGAAGGAATACCAATGGAACACAGTCCTGCAAAGTATTCTCAGAACTTTTTTGTTGCATGCCCTTGCATATCCGTGTTAATAGTCACATAAAAATTATGCTGTGCTCTGACTCTAACTCAAACAACCTGTCAGTAGCTATGAAATTATCATAGAATCATAGAATCGTAGAATGACTTGGGCTGGAAGGGACCTTAAAGCCCACCCAGTCCCAATCCCTGTGCCATGGGCACTGCCACCCACCAGCTCAGGCTGCCCAGTGCCCCATTCAACCTGGCCTTGAACGCCCCCAGGAATGGGGCACCCACAGCTTCTCTGGGCAAACTGTTTCAGTGCCTCACCATCCTCTGAGTAAAAAATTTCCTCCTAATCTAAATCTCCCCTCTTTCAGTTTAAAATAATCATTACAGCTAAATCGTATCTAAAGAAATAATTTCTAAGGGAAAAGTTAATTTACAATAGCCTGTTAAACATGGCACTAAAATCAGGTAACAGTACTCAGAAGTGTCAAGTCAGTGGTAGTAATTTTGGGTAGGGGTGATGATTTGTCTAGCCATATGAATTCCCTCACCACTGCTCAGTCCAGGAAACCCAGCATGGGTCACAGACAGTAGCACAGTGGGACTGCCTGCCTACATACAGCAACATATTTGCAGAATAAAAGTTGAAGATTGCCACTGACCAGAATTTCAATGCTCACATTACAGTTTCATGAAGCTTCACAAGCTAGCACAGTACAAATTCTCCAAGGGTTTTTCCTGCTATTCCCAAGGAAGTAGTGAGAATTAATCCTGTTCTTGGAAGGAGAAGAAAAGGAGAAACAAAAGAAGGTTTGAGTAATGTTTTTCTTTTCTCTTTATCATAAAAAAATAAGCAGTAAAGAGCACCATTTTTTTTCCCCTCACAGTTCACCTTTAAGCTCAATTACCAGTTTAACCAACCAGCCAAATTCCACTTCTGAAACTCTCTAATTCCATTTTGCCTTTGCTTTAGTGCTAATTGAAGCTGCTGCACTTTCTTTGGTTGAGGTGAACTGCTCTACTGAGGTTCCTGTAAGGAAATTGTTCCACTGTTTCCAAAGGAGACCTGAACCATGCAGAATTCTCAGTAAAACAGAAAATAGTAAGCGCTGTACTAATTTTGTTAAGTTTATGATATTAAGAACAACTACATATAATTGATCTTACACTGAAATACAAATCTGAGAAAGCTGCAGATAACACAAAAGAGCGGCAGGGATCTGGCAGAATGATTTCACATAAAGAAGTGAATATTAATTTTTAAAATTAAAGTGAGAAGTTTAACTTTCTCTTCCTTTTTCTCCTCTTCTGTAAATACATAAATATATTTCTATAAATGTGACAAAAGGTATGTATAAGTAGACATAAGTGGGCTTAACTGAATATACAAAAGCACTTCAAACAAATGACAAATGCATATCTACAGAGGTCAACAAAAATGTATTTACAATGCAAAAAAAAAAATGCTTAAAGTTACTTAGAAATTTTAAAGAGCTTACAATTATTAAGAGGCCTTAAAGTATTTCCTGTTTTAAAATATTAAAAATATTACACATATTTCCTATTCATTGCAATTTGAATCATAGAATCATAGAATGGCTTGGGTTGTAAGGGACCATTAAAAATCATCTAATTCCACTTCTCTTCTGCCATGGGCAGGATTGTCACCCACCAGATCAGGCTGCCCAGGGCCCCGTCTAACCTGCCCTTGAACACTCCAGAGATTGGGCACACACATCTTCTGCTGGAAAACTGTTACAGTGCCTCACCATCAACTGAGTAACAAATTCCCTCCTAACATCAAATCTAAATGTCCCCTCTTTTAGTTTAAAATTGTTATTTGCAAATACTGATTTCTCCACTGCTACCTTTACATCTACAGAAAACATGTGGCATCTACGTATGCATATGAATACTTAAATATTAATCACATATACTTTTTGAGTAGTGAGATTGCTTATGTAGCTTGTAGTCTCCCAAAATAAGGTTTCAATGTTATTTCTTTTTAAAGTTCAAAATTAACACAGATTAGATACCAGAGGATATACTATACTATTCACTCTACAGAACATTCCTGTATTGACGGGAAGATTGGCTGCTTAACTTCATGAGTCTTTCAATTCTGTAACTTCTTTTCTGTGAGGAAATAGGTGAGAAGATAATGTTAAGCACTCAAAGTGTTGCATTGATAGTGGATCAGTTTGGAGTCTTCATTGAATACTTCTGGATCTATATGCAATACCTAGTGATTATGGTGAATATATATACGTGCCTAAGTATTTGTCAGCTGTTATTTACTTGGTCAGTATCATGGCTGCAGTCTTTGCGTTCATAGGGAAAGGTGGTTCTGGAAATGGCATTACAATTGCTGTAAAATTGAAGTGGTTCCTGGAAAACACCTCCACATATCTGAGATATCTCAATCCATTTATAATGTGTTAAATTATTTCTAGTTGATAGCATTGCAGAGAAAAAATGCTATTTCCATTGCACAACAGCAATTTCTGATCATCAGGGCAATGCATAAAATAAAAGTTCACCTCAGTGATAGAGATACATTTTCAAATATTCATAACTTTGTGGAAGAGGTATTTTTAGGTATGAAATTCTACACAGGTGTTCAGTCTGCAAGTGAGTTCTTCTGTATATACATGAAGAAAGCTACCCAGTGAATGTATACATGAAAAAAGAAAAAAAGTTTTTTTTTTTAATTGGAAACTCTGCTCATTCCTGGCTCTACCAGTTCCCAGAGATTTGTACGGATGGGTCAGTTCTGTTTGCAAATACACTGGGTGTACCTGGTATTTCAAGTCTAACATTTTTCAAAAGATTGGGCTTCTAAAAATTGAGATTTTAATATCTGAAGTTGGGATTTATGTAGCCTAATTGTAGGCAGTGACATGGGAAGTTTGGACTTCCTGGTCAAAAGAGAAAATAAATCTCTAGAGTGCACTGCATGTTGGAAAGGTATATGTTTACTGTCGACCTTCAAGTGTTTCTTGTATATTCAATCCTTTCCTCATCCCGCCATACACAAACACATACATACACACAAAGTGCACACACGTACATATTCTATAGAATCATCTTTTGAAATGTGCTTTCCTTCTATTTTTGAGACAGTAATTGCTTTGAGGTGCACAGTCCTCCATCCTCCCCACTGCTTTTTTCAACCTCTTCTCCTATCCCAGAACTGCAGGAAAAGAAACAAGCCACTGGAGTTGGAGACTCTAAAACAGATGGCCAAATAGGTACTTCAATCATTTTATCAAAAAATTCCATTCTTTTTCAACTGCAGTGCTTTTGTTGTCAAAGATAGAGTGACAAGTGGGCCATACACATCCCTCAATGAGCTGTTTTTTGCTCACCCTTCTGTGCGAGCTTCAGCATCTAGATTTCCAACAGCTCAAAGCTGATCTGACACATCCCTTTAATAGGGTGGCAGGACATGACATATGTATGTTACAGCCTTGGGCTGCCTTCTCTATTTGAAGAAATGGCCAGTATAGGGATGAGTATGATAAGGCCTTGCGTTGTCAAAAACTTTAGGGAGAATCTCAGTGATTCAGATTGAATGCTTTTAAACATTTCCATGCAGCAGCAACAGCTCAGCTATCCTGTAAAAAGACTCTATGCCAACAATAGCGTGATTCACATATGGAATTTCTGATACGCTTGTCAGCACATCTACTAGTATCTAAATTACGAGATAAGAATCAGGTGTCTCTCTGACTCAGTGGAAGAGAGTTTCCCAGTCTTTCCTGAGTATGAGTATGAGGAAAGAGAACATTACAATGAAAAAGTACACTAAATATCCATCAAGGATTCAGAAAACTGTCATTGACTCATCCTACTAATGTTTCTTTTGAAGATCCAGTTTTAAAAACTATCCACAGCTTTAACAAATACTATTTTCCTAAAAGAAAAAGAAAAGAAAATATGCCTTAGATTTCTCCTGTATAATGAAAGCAATAGTTCACATCATCTAGGCAAATATAATTGTGTTACCAGGTCTACAAGTTTACATCCTTCTGAAAAATGTAGCAGGTTTCTTAACACCATGACTGACTCTGAAATTGTTGTTTGGCACTAGGCTCAGCATTTTCATGAGAATTTTAATATTATGCTGTCTTCACTCTGCTGCTATCAGTAAAATCCTCCTCTTCCCCTGAAACTCCATGTTTCAAAGCCTACCTGAAAGTCTAATTTCAGGCAGAAAAACATTTTTTTTCATTATAACAGGTTGATGGAAAAAAAAAATACTTTCAGTACAAGATTCTTGTTCTATACTTGCAAATGTCAATATGACAGCACCATAGTGAATGTCTTGCCTTCACTTCATGAGCAATTCAGGAGTTCTACTTCAAATTCTTTGACACTACACAGACATATTAGAGGATAGATAAGCATAAATGGGTGGTCTCGCTCTTCCCCTGTGGGTCTGCAAAGTGAATTTGACCCACACACTGACAGAATGAGATGCTCTTCAAAATATATAATTTAGCTATTCAGCATAGAATTGTACACATCATTCAGTCTCTCTTGTTCCCATGGTTTATACCCATAGCTAATTCTGATTATTGCATCAGCAAAAACCCTCTTACTTCTGGAATCAAGCTCAGACACATGTCACAGGAGTCCAGGCTGCTGTTTCCCCCAATCCAACCCTGCAAAGAATACATTCCTATTGGAGGAAACACAGATTTCCTTTCCATTTAAAGCAAGGCATGGGTGAAAAAGGACCTGGTGAAAATGGTATCTCAGCTACGTAGACAAGGGAATGTAGGAGATATGTTCAAAGTAAGTGCCTGTAACTGAGCAAACTGGATGTAAATAACCCAGAATTTTACTTGACTGTACCATTGAGACACCATAGTTTCATTTGACTAATGCCCCGGCTTTTCATTTAATGTTTTCAGAAATGCAGCATGCAGATAGGGGATTTACGTTCTGTTGTTTTCAACTGAATGAATGCTCTTTCTTCACAGGAAAAAACATTCTGCATTGTTGCAGTAACTTGAAAAATAACTAGATCCAAAGCACTTTTTTTTTTGTTTTTTTTCCTGAGGATAATCTTGCTTTTTTGAAGTGAACTAGTATAATTTCATGCACGGCACTGACTCAGATTCCAGTTATGTTTCAAGTTCTTCAGACACACCCAACAAACACGATGTTACACACAGTGAATTAGAGAAGTAAAGAAGTATGGAGTGCATATACTAAAAGTTAGCTGATCTCATAAACCACACAGAAGCATCACATGCTAAAGACAGGGTCTTTAAAGATTTGCAAAGCCTGAGAACTTTCTAGCCGTGCACCATTCATGAAGAGCTAATGTTCCATTCCATGGTTTAGGCCAGTAGTCAAGATAAAACTACAACCAGTGACTCTCAATTATTGCCTTGATAGCTTCTCAAGAGCAGTTCATCAACAGTGGTTATTCCCAGGTTAGCCAGGTCAATGCCCAGAATAAATTAGTCATGACATTACTTTGGATATGACTGTACATGAGTACTATTCACTGCTCTGTCAGAGATATACCATTACAAATGGGATATATAGTAAATGGAATTATAGGTCCCTTAATCGAGACATTTCTTCTTCCATCAAAATACTCTTGTAACAAAGTAAAATTTAACTTTCTTTGTTTCTTTAAGTCTTGTTTGGCTCCTGTTTACAGCACTTTAAACTATAGTATATAAAGGTATGTAAAAGGAAATGATATATTCAGTTCAGGAATGGAAACTCAAAAGTCTCTTTTTATTCCAGGCATATTTTCTCTGGTTATCTCTTTCTATTCACAGCAGTGCCATTTTCTGTCCAAATAAATAGAGGTTATGTAAGAAAAGAATTATCATATTGTGCTCTATGGAAGCATCTCTTAATACTAAACAATAGGTATCGTACAAACCAACATGCTACTTAAGCAATGTGGGACGCTAAATCCATTTGGTATCACACAGATCAAACCTGGGTGATTAATCACAGACTTAATAGGAAAGGTAAACAATCCATCCTCATTGCAGAGCAGAAAGCATACATCTTCTTAATCACAATGGGATTACAACATCCCATTCTCCACAGGTGTGTAGTTTTCTGTCATCAGCATCTGCTATGAATCATATGGAGTTATTATTCTTGTTTTAAACTAAATACAGGGCTGAAAATAACCATATAATATTCAATTTCTGTTTGGACAGAGAGAAAAGAAATAGTTATTTTATATGTAATTTGAACTGCAATATTTCTTTTGGCTGTCTCATTTGGAAACTTTTTTTTTTCCCAAGCGTTGTTATCAATATGCTATATATAAAACCACTTATCACTGGCATTTTAGCTTATTAAATAAACAGCAGTTAATAGCACTTGCACAGAAGGACTAGAGTTGAGCACACAAGTATCACTATGTTCCATTTTTTTGTACCAGTGGACACAAAGCTTATGTACTGCACCCTTTCTTTCAGGCAGAAACAGGTATATCTACAGATTTTCTATTCTAGTCATAACAAATGAAGGGAAGGGAAGGGAAGGGAAGGGAAGGGAAGG
>NC_034409.1:162907756-163001222 GCF_002078875.1 Numida meleagris
GGGAAGGGAAGGGAAGGGAAGGGAAGGGAAGGGAAGGGAAGGGAAGGGAAGGGAAGGGAAGGAAAGGGAAGGGAAGGGAAGACCAATGAGGTCTATATGTATCATATTTCTGTGTATCACATATCCATTTATCATATGTGTACATGTATCTCTGAGTCTGTGCATCTGTATGTACATAGCTGGCCACAGAGATCACAGACTCAGAGCACTCACACAAACAGCACCAGTGACTTCATCTCACTCTTGCTGAACAGAATAGAATCACAGACTCATAGAACTGTTTGAGTTGGAAGGCACTCTTAAAGGTCATCTAGTCCAAATCCCCTGCAATGAACAGGGACATCTGGAGCTAGATCAGGTTGCTCAGAGCCTAGTCCAGCCTGACCTTGATTGTCTCCGTGGACGAGGCATCTACCACATCTTTGGGCAACCTAGTCCAGTGCCTCACCAATCTTATTGTAAATAACTTCTTCCTTATATCCAGTCTAAATCTCCCCTTCTTTAGTTTGAAACCATTTCCCCTTGTCTTGTCTAAAGGGTCTGTCCCCTTCTTTCTTACAGCCACCCTTAGATACTGAAAGGCCACTCTCAGGTCACCCCGGAGCCTTCTCTTCTCCAGGCTGAACAGCCCCAGCTCTTTCAGCCTGCCCTCATAACGGAGGTGTTCCATCCCCTGGATCATTTTTGTGGTTCTCCTCTGGACACACT
This sequence comes from Numida meleagris, assembly GCF_002078875.1. NCBI lineage: Eukaryota > Metazoa > Chordata > Aves > Galliformes > Numididae > Numida > Numida meleagris. Next base: position 162,908,465 of record NC_034409.1, read on the forward strand.
CCAACAGACACACATATTTCCTGTTTCAGTGACTCCACATCCAGACATAGTACTCCAGGTGAGGTCTCACCAGCACGGAGTAGAGGGGCAGGATCACCTCCCTCAACCTGCTGACTACACTTCTCTGGATGCAGCCCAGGATGTGGTTGGCTTTCTGGGCTGTGAGGGCACATTGCTGACTCATGTCCAGCTTGCAGTCCATCAGTACCCCTGGGCCTTTTTCAGCAGGGCTGTACTCTATCCTTACATTCCCCAGCTTGTACTGATAGTGGGGGTTGCCATGACCCAGATGCAAGACCTTGCACTTGGATTTGTTGAACCTCATGATGTTCTCTTGGGCCCACTGCTCAAGCCTGTCTAGGTCTCTCTGGATGGCACGACATACCTCAGTCATGTCAACTGCACCACACAGCTTGACATCATCTTGCTGAGGGCATAGTCAATTCCATTGTTGATATAATTGATGAAGATGTTAAAGAGCATCAGTCTCAGTGCTTACTCCCAAGGAAGACCATTCCTCACTGATCTCTATCCAGACATTGAACCTTGGGTTCAGTGGGTACGATCTCATAACCAGTTCTTCATCCATCAAACAGTCCACCCATCAAATCTATATCTTTCCAATCTGGAGGGAGGAATGTTATCAAGGACAATGTCAAAGACTTTACTGAAGTCCAGATAGATGACATCTGTGGTTCTTCTTTTGTCCACTGAGGCAGGTACACCATCATAAAAAGTGACAAGGTTGGTCAGGCAGGACCTGCCCTTGGTGAAGATATGCTGATTCTCCCATATTACTCCTCCTCTTCCATGTGCCTTAGCATAGCTTCTAGAAGGATCTGCTCCATGATCTTCCCAAGCACAGAGGTGAGGCTGACAGGTTAGTAGTTCCTGTGACCATCCTTTATACCCTTCTTAGAAATGAGTGTGATGTTGTCTTTTCTCCAGTCACCGGGGACTTCACCTGACCACCTTAACTTTTCAAATATCTTTGAGAGTGGCTTGGTGATTACACCAGCCATTTCCCTCAGGACTCTGGGATGCATCTCACTGGGACTCATAGACTTATGGGTGTTCAGATTTCTCAGGTGATCGTGAACCTGATCTTTGCTTACAGCAGGAGAGGCATTGGTCCCCCAGTTCTCACCTTCTGAACCATTTGCTTGAGAGCTGTGTGTGGAGCAGTTGCTATGAAAACTGAGTCAAAAAGTTGTTGAGTACCTCAGCCTTCTCCTTGTCTGTCGTTACTAGCCTGTCTATATCAACTACTAGGGAAGGTAAGCCCTCCTGGACTTTCCTTTTCCAGCTGATGTACCTATAGCCTTTCCTATCCTTCTTTGCACCCCTTGCCTAGTCCACTTCTATTTGGGCCTGGGCCTTCCTGACCCAATCCTTACACAGCCTAGCAACATCCCTATATTTCACTCAAGTTATCAGTGGTCCCTGCTTCCACTGCCTATGCATTCTCCTCTTGCTCTCCAGTTTGACCAGTAGGTCCCTGTTCAACCATGCTGGTCTCTTGCCTTCCTTTCCTGACTTCCTATACCTGGGGATGGAGAGCTCTTGTACCCTAAGGAAAGCTCCCTTAAAGATCTGCCAGCTCTGCTCTGCTCCTTTGTCCTTGAGAACAGATCCCTATATTGAGAACAGATTCTCTTATCCCAATACAGGATTATCATGTATTGGAGTAAACAATTTAATCATCATATGTTTATACACATATACAGGCAAATATGAAAGATGAAAGTTTTTGGAGATCAGATATGTATTAAACAGCTGGAGAGTTCAAAATAAGCTTTTGTAGAGCAAGAGTTCTTGACAGTCTGTTGTCATTTATAACAGAAGTACTTGGTAATTGACTCAGAGGAAGACAATTTCATGTGCTGATTCAGGTAAGAGAAGTGGTAAATGCCAAATCCACCTTTTTGATAATGCAAAGGCAACATTCAATTAGGGTTAACTGGTTACTGTTCTGCAGGTTCAGCTAACATTGCAATTATTGTTGTTTCATTCTGTTTCAAGTGAGAGAACGTGATGTCTAGTTGTATTTTAAAATGAATCCTTTCTGTCAATTTTGCTTTTCCTGCTTCATAGGTTCCTAATGATGGGTTGTACTGAAGTGTAAAGAAAGAACTATACTGTGTTTGGGAAACAATGCTTTTTCATACAGTAAAATTCAGTATTCAATATAAGGTGCATGCAGTTACTCAGACCCTATAAAGCCGATGCAACTGCAGTTGTCTCATGCAAAAAGACACCCAGTGCATCTTTTCTAGGGGATGCCTATTGATGGTTCCATTTTACCTTTTTAAAATCAAGTGTGAAACCTGTAGCATGAGTGTCAAAGCCTGGAACATACAGAAAAAAAAAAAAGCCTCTTCAGTGTAGCTTAATACACTAAGATTTCTTTTGTTAAACACCTGAGTTAGGAGAACATCGTATTTTCCTTTTTAGAAAGTCTCCTGAATATACAGCAAAATAAATTCTTTTATGACCTGGAAAAAGGCTGAGCATTTGTCAATTAATATAATGTGCCTCAAGCAGGAAATACAACCCCATACATACCAATGGCCGTCTAATCTGGGCCAATTCTATCCATGCAGCACCTTTTTGTTTCTTTGTTTTGTTTTCCTTTTCATGTATGAGCCAAGATTATGTCCCTACCGTCAGCCAATATTTAGAATACCTTTCTGGAGATGCCATGTCATTAACTGGATGCAAATCTAATTAAGTGCAGACAGATCCCTGGGCTAGGAAAAGAGCAGTGTATTTTGTGACTAGAAGGTTATCGTTTATTTGGCTTTCCTGTTTGTTATATATTCCATGCCCTCTCGACTGGCTGTTCTTTAACATCATGTTGATTCAGTATTTTTTCAAACATTTGCATCAATAAAAACAGCACATTTATTTAGGGGTTTTCTTTTGGATCATAAATGTATTTTATTTTATAAAATGTTAAGCCTTTTCTATCCTTTCAAACAAGGTTTTGATATTTTTAAGTAAGGTGTTACTTCTCATTTATTGCCCCTTCATTTCACTGCTGGTAGCATAACAAAATCTAAATTTAATTGTAAGTACTTATCTTGCACAAAATGGATCGATGTGCTCCATTACAAGCGTCACATGAGAAAAACAGTCAAGTCTAATTGATTTCAAAGTTATGTGGTACAACTGCCATTATAATATTTTCCCTAAAATGTTCTGAGACAACATGTTTACTACTTTTTAAAAAAGTATTCAGCAAGCTAACTATATTTGTTCCAGGGTTTGATTTTGTTTTTTTTACATTATTTAATTCACGCATATTAGAAACAACCTAGAAATACGTGGTTTGGATCCATCAAAAAGTATAAGAATCCAAGTATTTTTCTTCCTGGACTTAAGGCTTCCTTCTTTTTTTGCATTGAATCTTCCTGTCTTGTGCTCACACTCAGTCCCATCAGTCTTACTACCAGCCTTAACTGTTCCATAAGTGTGGGGTGGACTGTCATGAGCAGATGATTACATAAAAGTTAAAATAAGATGGTTTTAGAAGGATTAAGTGATTCCGTATATTATCTCAAAGACCTGCAGTTCCAGACAGAACAGTTCAAATAATTCATTTTTTTCTTTGATAAAGATGTAGGTGTTAACCTTTGGGGAAGTCTTTTTCTACAGTGTCAGCAGCAACTCCAACCTGTCAGTTCAGCAGTACTTTACAACTACTGCAGCTCACTTGGTGTGTGATAGGCAAGAATGATACTCAGGCTCTTCCAGGACTGTGAAAAATGTGCTATGAGTGGCCAGTTGTAAGTATAGTTCCAAAATATGGTTGAATGAGAACAGCTTCAAGGCGGAGTAGATAATAAATAAAAAAAATGATTGCAAAGTGGAAAAGTTCATCTGTGATGTGAGAACTGGTTCAGGGCACATAGGCTTAATGACTCTCTCTGTCTCAGATGGCCTCAGAGGTGTTAGGAAAATCACTTAATCTGTTCCTAGCTATGATATAGAGAGATATAGAGAGGGTAATCTTTTTTCACTTGATTTTTTTCACCTTTCTTTTCAGTTTAGATTTGAAGTTGCTTGTTATTTTTTCTTACATTGCACCTGCATAAGTCTTTTAACATTGTCTTCCGTAACTTCCAGACTGATGAAATGATAAAATCTACATAGGGTTTATAAAAGACTAGACAGATTTTACAGATATAGGCAGACTAGAGAAATGGACTGAAAGCAATCTGAACAGCCAGGTTCAGAGAGTTGAGATCAGCGGTACAAACTCCAGCTGGCAACCAGGCACTAATGGCATCCCCACTTGGAGGGGAGCCAAGTCCTCTGCCTGGAGAGATGTAACTACTTGCGTCATGACAGTCTGGGGCCTGACTGGCTGGACAAGGTTAACTATTCCTATTAGGCAATGTTTATTTTCAATATGTCTGAAAAGAATCACCAACATCAAACCAAACTTAGCCCAATAAATACATAAGTAAACTCATTTGGAAGGTACTTCCTCTGTTTCTCACACTGACCACTAAGAAAGTAGGCTAGGAATGGGCAGGAGGTTGGGAGGGGACACAGCCAGCACAGCTGACTCAAATCAACTAATATTGCAATAATGCTGCTCACCCACAACTTCTTCAGCTCCCACACCCACAGGCTGCGGCCTTCTGCTTGGTTCTCACTTCACATCTGGGCCTCCAAGGTGCACATGCACCTAGTGCTGTTCACTGCCGCCTTCATGGCCTGTCTGCTGCTGTGCCTGTGTTGAGCAGAGCTGCTGCACACTGCTGAGAGCCTGGGCACTCCTCAAGAGGTGCCCAAGGAGCCAGTCCCTGGGGTGAAGATGGACAAGGAATTCCTGCGGTGCACTGCTTCAAGGTGGAGGTGATGGAGTGATAGCTGCAGTGCCTGGACTTAGGATGCTGCTTCCCCATCAACAAGGAGGTCCCCAGCCTGGTGCTTGCTGATGGTGACATCAAAAGGGACTCACTCACGTGTCATAGTCCTGTGCATGCATGTCATCATATGCATATGCATGTTCTGCACACAACTGTCATTACATCTGCTCTGTGGAATAAACTCAAAATAAGGAGATTTGTATTAAAAAGGGGGGCGGGGGGGTAAATTATCCCCAAAATAAAGATATTTGTATTTTGTTTTGTTTTGCCTTTTTAAAACAAACAAACAAACAAAAAACTGTACAAGCTTGGGAAGCAGACCTAAGAGAATCTAATGAGGTTCAACAAGGCCAAGTGCAAGGTGTTGTACTTGGGTTGGGGTAATCCCAGATATGTGTACAGACTGGGAAAAGAACTCCTTGAGAGCTGCCCTGTTGATCTAAGTTCTGGAAAATGAAAAGCTCAACACGAGCCATTAGTGTGTGAACAGGCCCAGAAGGCCAACAGTATCCTGAGTAGCTTTAAAAGAGGGATGGCCAGTAGAGATGGCCTCTACTCTGCTCTTGTGAGGCACCATCTGGAGTACTATGTCCATGCCTGGAGCCCCCAGCATGAGAAAGATGGGAGCTGTTGAAGGGCATGAAGATGATTAGAGGGATGGAGCACCTCTCCTATAAAGACAGACTGAGAGAGTTGGCGTTCTTCAGGTCAGAGAAGAGAATGCTCTGGGGAGACCTCATTGCAGCCTTCCAGAAATTGAAGGGAGATTATAAGCAGGAGGAGAACTATCTTTTTACAGGGAAAGATAGTGTTAGGATAAGGCGGAAAAGATTAGCTGTTAGACAGAATTATTTTTCCCCAAGGTGGTGAGGCACTGGAACAGCTTGCCCAGAGAGGATGTGGATGCCCCATCCCTGGAAGTGAAGTGTTCAAGGCCAGACTGAATAGGACTTCGGGCACCCTGATATTCTGGGTGGCAACCATGTATCAGCAAAAAAAAACCTCCTCCAACTGCTCCCTGGCTGTGGTGGAGTGGCTGATGTGCCTCGAATGTACTCTCATGGGAACAAATTCTTAATATAGTTCTTGGCTAAGTGCTACTCATGGTTTTTATATGGACAATTTCCTACCATAAACTGAGAAAAAATGCATTTTATTTAAAATATTATATTTTCTGCCACAATTTAGTCTTCCATTATTTAATTCCATACCCATAGCTAATTTCCTCTAAACAGAGCAGAAAGCTCTCATGCTTACTGCTATCATCTGAAATAACAGGAGGTGAAAAGAAGGGAGGAGAAGGGAGGGGAGGGGAGGGGAGGGAGAAGAGATGAAAAGATCTTCCTTGGAGTATTTATACTTCTTTCCTTCTTATTCCGAGCCCTAATAAAAACGTGCAATGCAGTCTTCTCGTGAAAACATACAAACAATGGCCTCTCAAATATATGACATAAATCAGTGTGAAGATTTTATTTGGTTTCCATTTTGTCCTCATCATATCATTGTAATTCCTTTCTAACAAGAATAACATGCACATCCTTTTTATTTTCCCCATTCATTAATTATTTTTAATTTCTTGACTGCTTTGTATCTTTTCACCCTCTGACTCATGTCTATGTCTTGCAGCAGATTTTTCTTTCACTCCCTCTATTCCAATTTTATCTCTATATTTTTTCCATCCCAATTGTTCCTCTGTAACCTTAAACAACTCACTGATAGATGTATACAGATTTATTTTTCTTTGTCTCCTTCTTATTACAGTCTTTTCCATCAGTCAGTTATCCTTTGAAGTACTTCTATGTTTTCTTAAATTCAAAGTCCAATGTTATACCAGTAAATATAAAACTCTGACTTCATATTACAAAACTGCCTTTGACTTTTGTAACGGTTTTATGTTTTGCATTTAGTTGAGATATAGGATCTGTGAGCATTTCAAAATATTTAAGATCATTGTGAATTTAAGAGTGACTATGAATACAAAACAGCTAGAAGAAAGAAAAAAAAAAGCAGAATTCCTAGGTATCTGGGGTATGTAGAAGAAGTTGAAAAATATGTACTGGAACCATACATTTCTAGGGAACTTTGCGTGTATAAATATGCATCTTCCACTTCCTACTACTTTGTTCTGTGAAAAGCTTTCTGTGTTGTGTAGCACATTTCCCATTAAATCAGGTAAAAAAAATAGTGGTGCATTTGAAATGCGATCCCTATGATACACAGAGTGCATTGTTTATGCCAGCAGCTGACCATCCAATTGGACTGAGCTTTTCATCCAAGATGAGATCCTCCGTGGGTATTAATCATTAAGGCTTAGCTTAAGACAAAAAGAGCTACGATATTTTATGCAGGCTGGGTAGCTCTTCTCAAGGCAGTTTGCTCTCTCCACAGGCATCCAATACATTCTACCAGCTATACCAGGTGGTCTAAAATCTGACTGTCTTGTGTTCAGCTTAAATAAGGACTATTTTTAACTCTTATACAGATTTATATATGCTAATAAAAAAATTGAAATTTGAATGTAATAGGTTTAAATATGTATACATATTGCACTAGGCTTGAGTTGAATGTATAATATATTTTAGATGGGAGGTGTGGGTAAAATTTATACATTTTTTTTATTAATGAGTCATTGTTTAAAAACTAAATGCAGCACTGGGATGGAATGTGTACCTCTGCAGAGAGGTGAAAAAAGTTGAAATTCATTATTTATATATATATTGGCATTATCTGCATTCTGTGATTATTGATTGGGAAAAAAAAAAAAAAAAGGAGAAGGAGGAAAGCAAGAAGGGCATGCAAATACTGTGGTATGAACAAAAAGCAAAGGCAGTTCCATCCTTCAGAAACAAAGCTCTGTTCTCTCCAATCTACACCTTCCTTCTCCCGCAAGCCCACTTTTACTCTATCTGCTATCAATAGGTGCAACTTTCAGTGCGCCCTGCAGGTCTGACAGTGTAGGCGATGATTTTTCTGTTCATTCTTTTTGCACCACTGAAAACTTATGAATCTAACCTAAATCTAAAACTATCTCAGTAGCACTGAATCATCCCTAATATTATTATTTTTAGAACAACACATATTTTCATTAAGTAACTGAAACATAACCCTAAACCACAAAAAGAAGAGAAACAAAGGCACTTGCAGCAAGAAAACTGTTTTTGAAGAAGAATGAGGTATGAAAATCTAGGATCCCTAAGTTTGAAGAATGAGACAAAGTCAGTTTTAGACTTTGAACAGAGATATGCTTAGTTTATCTAGTGTGCTTTCAATTTCTTTGCTGCTATCTGCTGGAGGTAATTGAGTCCATTTCTCCTCTCCTCTACAGGTTTCTATAGGAACAAGAGTGCACACCTGGGCTCCAATTGCTCCTCTGAAAGGATACAGGTCTTTCTTAGGTCCAGTGAAGACCTCGGGCACCCTGGGGCACCTTAAATAGTTTCAAATACCACTGCAGACAACAGAACCTTTTATTTGGGATTTGGTTTTCTTTTCCTTCACTTTTTTTTCCCTGAAAATAGCCATGTAAAGATTGGTTTAAGAAGTCCTACACACAACACATGGTAAACTATTTGATCATATCAATTCTGTGTAAACCAAAAATGCAAGCTCTCCATAGGGAATGAAAGCATTTATTTCAGTGCTGACAGATAAATTGTATTCTTGAGGCAGGGGTTAAAAACATTAGGGTATTGTGTTTTGCTTTGTTTTGTTTCTTTTCCAAAATGTATTCTTAAACAAATCAGGCAAACAACTCACCTTACCAAGCACCATGGGGAAATGAATATAGGGATTCATAAGTACTCTCCTCGTTTGTATGCATGACTCACTGTCTGGTGGCAAAAATCAATTTGCCTCTTTAAAAAGGCCCCCTTGGGGATAGAAGAATGCAGAGCTGTAATGGTTTACTGTCTTGAGTGTCTTTGTCTGATGACAAACAGAACTGGAATTGACAGCAGAGAGTTATACTCAGGAGCTAAAATGATTCATGTATTGTGACTTTTTCCCTCACCTGGCTTTGCAAAACTGCACCTGCAAAACAGTGCATCTATGTCATTTATGTAGTCACCTCAATTGCACACATCTCTAGTATTTACAGGCACTGACAGTACCTTGTGTCTCACTAGCTATTTATGTGCTCTGGTATCCCATTGCAAATCAAGCACTCTGCTGTCTGTGTGAATGTACATGCATTCCTAAATATTAGGCTATGCACAGCTGAGAAACCACTGAGGATGTTTTAACTTGCGTGTCACACAGTGAAGTATATGAAAGAAAAGATGGGAGTGTGCAGAGAGTAGAGAGAGTGTTAGACATAGACTCAGGAAATATAGGTTTTAATCATATTTCAGGTGTTAATCTTCTGTATGACTTTGGACACACATTTTCACTTGTCTATGACTGCTGCCCTTTTACCTGGTCTTGCTTTCTTTAATTAAGACATAAATAATTTGAAGTGCTGTTCATTTGTATTGTAGTTAGTGCAAAAGGGTGCTCTCTCTTTCAGATACAAGCTATTTTTGTATTGCTATTAATAACAATAGTACCTTATCCTGTTTAATTTGTATCTTCTAAATGTCAGTAAAGCAATTCTAGGTGATAGAACATGTAATTCTGTCCAGTGCATTTGGATTTTTCTTAAGCATATGTATAAATAATGTGAATTGTTAAATTGTTAAATTGTGCTTTTATATCATAAATAGGGCAGAGGAAATCACAGTCTGTGGGAAAAAAAATTGTAAGAAAAGATTGAATTCATTCTCGTTCAATTGGTAAGTTCTGCAATCATTTGTAGGTTTCTTGATAAAAGTGAAAATAAAAATAAATTTTTTTGTAAAATCAAAGGAGAAAAGGAAAATCAAAGGAGAAAGAAAAGATTAAGAAAATCTTCCTCTCTGAATCTCAAAAAGATCTTAATTTTTTTTAAATTTGTGTAACCATAAATTTATCAAGGCAATAAATTGGAAACTTTGACTTTGAATCTTGTTTCAGTTAAAAAAGCACAGAGAAATGGTTAAAAAACAACAGCAAAAAAAAAGTTAAAAATCATCCGTCCACTCTGAAGACACTCAAGGTGACAAAAATATGTCCCAAGATCACATTATTTTCAGATATAGGCTGTCAGTGTACAGATGACAAGTTTTGTTGGCATACTATGCAGAAAAAAGAATTCAATCTAGTGCAAATTAGTATTATGCATAAAGATATTTTGGATTGATTGTGCAAGCAGATGCTCTGTGAATTCAATCAAAAAATGCTTTTTGTCACCTCTGTTCAAACAGACAAGCCAGCTTCATTCCCAGTTGAGATGAGAACAGGAATCCATTGCTTACTCCATTAACAGTAGACAATTTTTCTAATAATGAATAGATTTTTTCCAGTCCTCTGATGAGGTTGCTGAGTGCCAGATGTAGCTGTGTGAATTTTATTTTTCTCTCTAGTGAGGGAGCAACAGTTTAATTTTGGTCTGAAGAACTTATTTTAAATGCATCTAAAACAGGAGTAAACTTAAATGCTCACTAAATTATATCTTCCTATAGTCAATGGTACATATCTGTCTAAGAATGCAGGGTGTATGTTCAGGTTATAGGATAGAAAGAAGATGGGAGGTAACAGAAAAAAATCAACATCAAAAAAGAATGGAAATTCACTGGGAATTCACCAGTCCACGCACGCTATGAGAAACTGCTAGTGAGGTACAGTGACAGAAAAACATTTATATACTAACTTGTCTTTCCTCTGCTTGTAAATTGAAAAATATGTGTTGAAAGCAAATGAAAAACAAAACAAAAATAAATACAAAAGTCCTTAGATTTATAGACCCAGACTATTTTTCCTAAAGCATACAATATTCTTTCCTCAAAACTTAAAGAGAGCCTAACAGAACAGAATATCCCAAGTTGGAAAGGACACACGAGCATCATTGAGTCCAACTCCTGGCTCCATCCAGAGCCATCCAACATCCAAACCCTGTGTCTGATAGCACTGTCCAAATGCTCCTTGAAGTCCAGCATCTCAGGGCCGTGCCCACTGCCCTCGGCAGCCTGTTGCATGCCCACCACCTCTGGAACAGACCCTGTCCCTAACCCCCAGCTCCCCCCCCCGACACAGCTCCACACCGTTCCCTTGGGCCCCATCACCATCACAAAGAGCAGAGCTCAGCTGCCCCTCTGCTCCCTGTGAGGAGCTGCAGCCACCATGAGGCCTCCCCTCAGTTCTTCTGCTCTGGGCTGAGCAAACCCAAGGACCTACATAGCTTCTTATACATCTTGTCTCTAGACACTTCACCATTTTCATAGCCCTTCCTTCGACGCTCTGTCTTAGTTTTATATTCGTATATTGCAGTGCCCAAACCCACAACCAGTGCTCAAGGTGTGGCCGCACAGGTTAGAGCAGAGCAGTCAATCCCTTCCCTCACCCGGCTGGCAGTTCGTGCATCCCAGGTTACAGTTGGCCCCTTTGGCTGCCAGCACACACTGATCCTTCAGATTCAACTTGCTGTCAGCTGGAAGCCACAGGCCCCTTTCTGAGGAGCTGTTCTGTGGTTTCTCACCCTCAGGCACCAGGTGCGTGCCAGGTGCAGAAATTTACTTATGCTCTCAAAACCTCTATGGCTTTTGGGTAGTCTCTTTCTCTCTCTTTTTCTCATTCCTTGTTTTTAAATAACATGAGTAAATCCTTATACTAGTATGTAGCACCAGAAATAAAGGAGAAAGGGTCAGGTTGCCCCAGCACTCTGTTCCTTAACCTGTAGTTTTATCCTTTGAATAAAACTATTATGAGCTGGCATTGCATCATTTTACATGTCTGTTCCTTTGAGAGATTTCAACATATGCTAAAGTAGCAAGGTCAGTCATAAACTTCTTATGACAGGTTTGCAGAACAAAGCTTTTATTGAAGAAACCTCACACCTCTAAAAACAGTTAAATTTTTTTTAAGGCCTTTCTGAGCATAATGCACTGTCTTCTTGCTTAATAGGCACATCCCATGGCCTTCTGGGCCAGCATAGCTTAGTAGGAAAGGGAGCTGCTGCTGGGAAAATGCACACAAGAGAGATGAGTTGTAAAAGTGTAATTGACACACACACAGCGAAATATCCCAGAAGACTCAGAAGACTTCCCAGTCTTGAAAACATTTACAACCAAGCACAGTGATTTATACCCTGATTCCAGTGGAATTACTCATGAGAGCAAGTAATATGCTCAGTAGTAATTAACAAGCCCAATTTTTCTCTGTTATTTACACCATCTCTACAGTCTCTTCACACTGTCAAAGAGGTGTGAAAGAAGAAGGTCTGAGAACAGTGTTTTATTTCATATTTTTTCCTCAAAGATGTTTTTGATACTATCAAGTCAGTGTTGCAGAAAAAAATGTTGCCAACCAAGCAGAATCAAATGTGAACCAAATATGTATACTTATGTCCCTACTTCATTCATCTCATCATGTGTTCTCTGATGATTCCCCAATACAGCATAAATCTAAATAAGTCACGAACTTCAAAGTCAGTCACATTTAAATCCTAAAGTGGGCAACTTATTTGTCTATTTAGTTCTTTCAGTTTTCTTTGGCTTTGCTTGTTACATACACATATATCCTCAATCACGAGACTATCTATAGTTTTGTGCATTGCCTCAGGTTTCCAAGTGTGGTTAGCAAAGCAGTATTCATAACCACTAACTGGTGTCTCTACCAAAGGATAAATAGCCCTGATATTTTAATTTTAAAACCAACAGTTCAAGATTCCCTATTCAAAATAGTATTCAAGCTTTTGTTGAGCTTTCAAGCTTGTGCTCAATCCTGTTAAAGACGATGGCACAAACAGGCACTTAATATCTTATTTGATTTCCCAAAACCAAGCTCTGTTTTAGCTACCTAAATGTGGATTTAGAGCTAAAGCTGCCATATGAAATGAAATATTTTAAAATTACTTTTCACCCTGTATTCCAAAGGGAGTGTGTATGACAGAATTCATTTAATATTGCTCTGTGCTTCCATTGCTAGGCAAAATAAGTGAGGAAGTTTGGGCTGAATTCAGACAGTATTTTATGTGCATTTGTAATTGTAGCAGGAAAGTATTTTTCTCTGCAGATTCAGAGACTTATTTGAATTACAGCAGTATCACGTAAAAAAAGTTTTTTCTACCTTCTTAGTTTCTTTTTATGAATTTTCTTTTATCCTCAGTCTTTTCTCAGAACTTTGACACAATTTTAGATCTTTTTAGAGCTTTTTTAAAATTGATTTTTTTCTGTGAGTTTTGTAAAGCCTTTTGCTATAATCACATCCACAGTTTTATATGGCAGATTGTCGTGATTAATGTTCAGATGTACAACATCCATTCTAGGAGGAATCTATACAGCATGGTTTTGTCCTCAATATACTCTGGGATTTACAAACTATCAGTTAGGTCCAAGAAATTCTCTGTTCTCTCTAAGCTCAGTTAGTAACAGATTTCTCTTACATTCTCTTTCTTCAAAATTCTACTACTTAATTTTCTCTAGCTGAAATCAACTTCATACATCTCAATATTCAAAATCAGTGCTGTAGATGGAGAAAAATTAAAACAGTATTTTTTCAGTAACCAGAAATAAAATTTTTAATTATTGTTCAGCTCTACGATGCGATGACCTATGCTTTTACTGCATCCAGGATCCAAAACAATTTTTGAGGTTTATACAATTCCAGCCAAGATTTGATAACAATTTTTAATAAATAATGAATCTTGGTTACTGTCCTAAGAAGAAATTTGATGTGACAAGTTAGTTGTTTTTTGACTGGTAACTTCTTCCTCCTCACAATGGATGACCCTAAAGAGAGTGACTGAAGTAGAGGTCCCGTTACACTGCTTAGATATGTCAGAACAGTTCTCAGAGAGGAGAAAATTTAGGTTAGTAGCTTCTAATAACTTCTGAAGTATAATTATCTTCTTCCTTGTGCTGTTCCCTTCACTCTTGCCTCTGAGCCATACTCTGTTTCCCAGAACCACCACAACACTGTTGCAACCCGAAGGCTGAAGGGGATAGCTGGAGCACTCAGGCAGAGGTTCAAGAAGGCCAGACTTCCAGGACTTGCTGTTAGACTGTGTTTTCTCAGTTTCACAAAGGTCCACACCATAATAAAGAGTTTAGAAATTACTATTTAGGACAAACTACATCAGGTTACCAGACAGATTCTAGTATAGATAACACCCGAGAGAAAAAGCCTGCTGGGAAATATGATTTTATGATGTTTCCATTTCCAATGAAATCTCTTGCAGACAGGTCTTCTCACTAACACATCACTTTTAATTCTATCAGAAGGTTGAAAGACTTCACCTCTGCTGTACACAGTCCTGGACTTAGACTCCTTGATTTACATTACTGACTTGCAGGGTAGTTTTGCTATAGTACCATAGAAAGAACATCTTCTCCCAAATTCTGCCCTTATAAGTTCTGTATGTACTTCTAAGGGCAGGTTTTGGCAAAGATGTTTCAATTTTCTCTTTTCAGTGACCTAATATTATTTCACTTGAAATAATCTGAGCACACTTGGTAGCACTAGATTTTGATAAAAAATGCTGTTTGAAAAAAAAGTATCTTTTATGTCTAAGTCACACTGTCACTTTATATTAACTTTCTTATTCATTTCACCTTTATACTGTCCTCTGTATTCATCCATTTTTAACTAAGTTATCTTTTTTTAGTCTTGAAATAGATTTTAAAGAGAGAGAGGAATGCCCGTCTTACTATGAAAGAAAGCTATTGCCCTGGCAATTAAAAGCAGCTTGAACTTATAGTAAGCAGATGAAAATCTTTTAGAACCACGTTCATATTGTAAGCTAAAGAAAATAAGTCATTTGGTACCACAATGTACCCTTGTTCAATGATTAGGCACCCTAAGTGGTTTTCTAGTACCAGTAATTCCCTGGACAGAAATGTTACTTTAAATCAAAATGTACATGATCAAATGAATATAATTTAAATGTCATTAAGTTTTGTCAGCTTTTTGCACTGGATTTTAATTTTGAGGCTTTACATGTGAAATTTCTGCTAATACAAACTGCTACTGCTCCACATTTTAAGAAATATAGTCAGCTAAATATTGTATTTCCAAACTAAAATCAGTAAAGATTTAGTAATGATACTCAGCATCTCTAGATGCCTGTAGTGACTTGGTTTTTTTTTAATTATTATTGTTCAACTTTGTTTCACATCTGATATCGGGTTACAGATACTGATCAACAAGAGGTAGCGCTGTTTTGTAGCATTTCTCCTTTGGCTGTAGCAAGCTGGAAGGCATTTAATGTCATAGAATCACAGAATTGTAGGGATTGGACGATACCTCTGGAGATCATCTAGTCCAGCCCTCCATATTCAGGAGAGAGAACACATTGTCCCTCCTTGTGGCTTGTGACACCAGACACTTGCAATCACTCTCCCTTAGTTACCAGCAGAAATGATCCCTGAAATCCTTTCTAGCTTCAGAATCAGTAGGCCCTAAACCCTTCTGCTGTGTTTATGCTCACACTCCACAAAGATTTCTAAGTGCACTTCAGAGCAATGAGAGTCCTTACAAGAGCGTTCTCTGGCTGAATCTGCATTTATCAGGAATTACAAACCACAAATGCCTTTTGAAAAGGCTGAAGTTCTGAAGCAGCATTTAAACATCTGGTATGTCATTACTTCATAGCACAAGAGAAATCACACAAATTGTCCAGTCAAGGTATGGAGAAAGTCAAATCATTAGGAAGATTTTTGTAATACTGTTCAGTGCTCCTCTTTTTTTTCTTTTTCATGAGTGTCTGTTGTACACAAAAGGTCAATTGCACATGGATAAATAAAAATTCTCTTCTATCCAGTTCTGCACTGGTCCAAGCCCAGATCATTTATACTCTCTCAGTAACTCTACTCTCTGAGCCACTTTTCAAAATCAAAATTATTTGAGGCTCTGATTTTCCCTTAATTTCCTAATTGTTGTCTTGGTGATCATATAAATACTGAATAAAAATAACACATCATACTTTGGACAGATCAACACAGATTTTCTCCATTATTCAGTCTTTTGTAGACTTCATTAACATAGACCAAGTCACCAACTTGCTAAATAAACAGAATATATAGATAATATATATGTTTTTTTCAACTGACTTGTTTCATGATACAGAAAGTACTTAAGACCTGTTTCAGCATTCTCCTTTGTAAGAATAGAATGCTCCGATAAATAATGGCAAATTACAGCCAAAAACCTGTGTCTGAATGAGCTTGTCAAAACAATTAGACATTTCTTCTTATTATTTTGAGAAAATTCAAGTGAAAAAGAGAAGCTGTGTGAAGTTTTAAAATTCTCTCTCCTTTATTAGGATTGTATAGAGTTATGTGCAAAACAGCTTGTATGATTAGGTCTTTAAACTACCCCAAAATTAAATAAGATTCAATTTATATGAAGGATAAAAGAAAAAGGACAATTTTGCAGTACTTAAAAATAGTAGTGCCAGTTATTTAGTAATTAATTAAAAAGTTTGAAATTTCTCCTAGTACTGCCTCCCCCACTCCACAGTTACTAGCAACATTAGGAAGACATGCTGACTTAGACAGAGGACCCAGCATTTGTTGGTAGGGCTCACCAAAAGAAAGAATCACATAATGTTTTTCCTGCTTTTCCATAATAGCACAGCTGCCCTAGATTCTGCCTGGAGCTCTGAACAGAAACATTACGCCTTACATATGCTTATTTATGCCTAAACTCTCCTACAAAATATACTGACTTCAGTGTTTTTAAGGACTGAGGAAATTTCCATCTCAGAAAATGCACCAAAATGACCAAAAGGATATTTCATGCCATATGACATCATGCAGAAGAGAGTTTAGAAGGGGATAGGTGTTCGTCTCTCTCTCTTCTGCTCACTGTAGGGAGCTAGCTGAGCATCATTCCATGGGTGGTTGTGAGCAATTGCTTGTGATCACCTGCTATGTACATTCATACATATATTCATAACTATATATATTCATAGCTATTATCTTTTCCTTTTTTTCTATCTTAGTAAATAGTTTTATCTCAGAAAAAAAAATACCATCTGTGAAGCAGTAAATTATGATAAGGTAACATAAATTTCACATATGCAAAAGGTTTCTTTTCAGCTGAGGCCACAAAGTGACTACTAGGTGTGACTTAATCTGTTTGTGGCAATTTTTTCATTAGTTACCTTGTTCACACCTGTTTCCGGATTGTAAAACAGCAATATTTACAGACAGAGAAAAGGTAGTATAAAAATTACAGGCCTGCCAATTCCTGCATGAAGGTTTTCCTCAGAGTAAATGCACCTGAGATTTTGAGAGCTTTTATGACCAAAAAGCTTTTGAATGAACACATGGGGAAGGGGGAAATAAAAGAGCAGGCAAACCTGTTAGAAACATTGTGGGATAAATTTGTGCAAAATTTGATTAGAAGATGAAATCTCTTTTTATTCAGGGAAGTGATGTTGTCTGAAAGAATATTTTGGATTTATTTATTCTGATGTGCTATTCATTGTGGAACAGGTTGGCACCTGCTCATCTCCCCTAAAGGAAGGGCTAAATACAATTGTGCTACTCTCAGGAACCCCAGCAGGAAGGTAACCTGTGCCAGCCCATTTTGATTGTAACTTATTTTCTCTCACTGGTCAGCAATTTGAAGGCCACTTGAATGGAAAAAAAGAAGACAGCAGCTTATTGGCATCTGTTCTGCTGCCATGGTGATTCCTACAGTACAGGTGAATAGTGCATGGAGTATCATGGAGGGATACTAGAAGGTAGGAGTCATCTTTTTATATAGAGCAAGAAATAATAGAAAAAAAGTCATGAAGGTCCATAACAGTGAAAAGAAACAGCAGTTGGTATATCAAAGAGGATGCAGTAGAAGGGAGCCAGAGAGGAATAACAGGGATGACTGGCAAATTTATTAAATTGGCTTTATGTCATTTCAAGAAGCTGTTGTGGGATTAGGGATTTTTTTTTTTTTTGGTTGTTTTTCTCATAAACTCATAGATATAAAAACGCTAGCCAGCTCTAAAAAGGGGCATCAGTCATGCAGGCATTTAGCCAATGCCACCATTGGGCCCTATGAATGTCAGGTACTGTTCAAAAAACTAATTAGTGTGTTTTCCTTCAACACTTTGTTGAGAGAATGTTTCATTACCATGCAAATGGAGCTAACTCACAATGCAGGCTAATTGAATCCTTACAAAACATCCCATGCAAACCCTTATCTTAACTCACTGAACAATAAATACTAAAGTCACTTTAGAAGATAGAATTGGTATTAAGTAGCAGGACACTGACTGTCTGAGCATTTAACGCTTTTATTATTTCAAATACTTTGAGTCCAAAAGTAATTCATCTTGTTACCTCTGTTAACACTGGATTGGCACTCACCACTGTAATCAGCTGGACTGATAGGTGAAGAGGGAACTACTCTATAACCTTCAATGAAAACAGCTTTCTCTGATGTTAACAGTGGCCAATTTTCATCATAGTGATAGTAATAGAACAAGGGGAAACATTTTTAAACTAAAAGAGGGGAGATTTAGATTAGATGTCAGGGAGAAATTTTTCACTGAGAGAGTGATGAGGTGCAGGAGCAGGTTGCCCAGAGAAGCTGCATATTCCTCATCCTTGAAGGTGTTCAAGGCCAGGCTGGATGGGATCCTTGGCAACCTGATCTAGTGCCTGACTTAGTGGTTGCCAACCCTGCCCACAGCAGGAGAGTTGGAACCAGATGATCTTTCAGGTCCCTTCCAATCCAAGCCATTCTATGATTCTATGCCCACCTTACAGCTAGGCTTCCACTTGGCAAGTTTACTGATTCAAGCTATACTGAAGCACTGGTCTCAGGCGGTAGACAAAGCTACCATGGTTGCTGTCCATTTAAAGTTTTCCATGAGGTATTGGTACCTGATGAACAGAATTTTACAGCACTACTGCTCTGCTGAATCTAGATGCTGCCTCACATAAAGAAACGGTTAAATATTATATTTCAGTTTCATTTGGACAATATGCAGTCACTGTCTTCCAGCCAAGAGAAAAATGCACAAGTACAGATGCAACAGAAGCAAGTGAGAGACTGTGTCAGGCAAAAAGTATACACTTAAGACACCATGCAAACATAAGCCTGATTGTACTGCTATTCAGAGCTGTAGGGCTGACATTCAGTACCACTTTACCTCAATGTCTGTGACTAACAGTTTACACCGATTCCTTACAAGTACCAAAAGGCAAGTTCTAGAAATCCACTGTTGCTGAATAGAACAGTTTCAGTATCGAGCTGGAGAAAACAAAGGGTGGGAGGCTTTTTCCTGGCATCAATCAGATTTAGAAGTCTACTATAATTAAAGCAGTAGCTACTCAGAGATCCTGGAACTGCAATGAAAACATTATTAATGTCCCCAGGAGAAAATATTTATCCCAGCTTCACAATAAAAGCCAACAAAAACTTTTAGGCTATGCAAAGATTCAACAATTTTCCATGTAAAAAAAAAATAATAATAATACTGGGATTATCCAAATATAATATTTTTGAGCATAATGATTCACTATCTATAAAAATGTGCAGATTAAACAGATGCGCCTTTACATAGAAACAATTTAGAGTCCTTTTAAACAGCAATATCCACTGCAGAGTTTCTTGGTTTGTCCTTGTCTCAAATAGTCTTAACAATATGTTAGTAGACTCAACCTTGCTGCTGGAACATATGTTCATATACATATACAAAGTAAAACCTTTTAGAGGACTGATGATGGAACTGGGATGAGAATAGTAATTCTTTTCTAGAGTAACTGTTAAAACATAAAGTATGTTTTTTTATACGAAAGATTTATATGATCTGAAGAGAAACCAGAGTATAATCTGATATTGAGATGAAAAAGTCATCATTCAGAAAATTCTGTAACAATAAGAACAAACAGAAGAACTTTAGTTTGGGCAAATCCAATAATTTGATCTTTATCATTTCTGAAATTTCCACTACTACTTAAAGTAGCAATAGTGTTTCTGAAGTGTTTGAGCATTTCACTCAGGTTGAAGTGAGGCAGAACTGATCTCTGTTTTATTAGTTCTGTAAACTAATATGTCTGTGTTTTTGCCTGTAACAAACAGTTTGCTATGAAGTTCCTGATCAGCACTAACAATTCAGTGGCTCATTTGAGAAAAACAAATCTCTTCAACTGATCTATCTGACTTTCATTCCTGCTCGTAGATCCTGGTTAGATTATTCTGTAGCTGTCTTGCAGCCTACGGCATTGGGTTTTCTCCCCTGTATAATCAAGACATGGAGGGTATTGGTGCACCTCCCGATCTGCTCTGGTATTCAATGAAAACTTGGAAAGTAGACCAACTACACCCAAGAGCATCTTGGCTTTACATCTTCATGAAGAAATAATGTTTCATGAGATTCTGTTTTTTCTTGGATCCTCTGACATAAATTTGGTTATGAAAATCACAAAAAATGACTGTGGATATTAAACTTCTTTCTGAAATTTGGCTGTAGCAGAAAAACACAGTAAGAGTAAGAAAAAGAGAAAATGAGACTGTAGGTGGATGTTGTGCAAATGTGAGGAGGAGGAGGAACAGAACGTGGACATAAGAAATGAGAGATCTTTGGTGGATATTGTCAAACAAAGCATCTTGAAAACACACCTTCACTGCTAAGTGCTTTCCACTGTGCAATAAAATAGGCTCTATGCACTGATGAATTTGGAAAGAACAAATAGAGAAAATGGTTTCATTTAGCTTACGGTCATTGGAAATATTCATTCTGTTCTCCACATCTCATATTTCGAATTTCTAAAAAACAGAAACAAAAAATACCTTAGCTCACCATAATTAAATTCACCTCACAACTAGGGAGAGGATTTTCTTTGAAATGTAATTGAAGAAAGGACAAAGTAAAATTACAGAACAGCAAGGCCACTACCCACTACATTTTCTCTATGTGAAATTGTTCCAAAAACTCAGTGGTGCAAGATGCACAGAGTGTGTAAATTGTTAAATTATTCATTCTATTTGTATTTAATGGTTCCAACAAACAAACAAAAAAAAAACAAAAACTGAAGCTGGTAAAAACACACACAATATTTAATGCATCTTTACATTCTTCTTACTTTAGATAGCACTTGTTTGAAAACCTTCTGCATGCAAGCTAAATCATTTGTCTCTAATTTTGTCTCCATCCAAGACTATTGGAAGAGTGCATAGTCTTCCATTCCCATGAGACACTTAGACTCTCACATACATACAAGAACATTGACTTTAATTTCTTGCTTAACAGAACCAATGAGACTGAGAATTCTTAAACAAAGCACATACTAACATGTCTCTTGTTTCCTTAGATTTCCATTGCTCCATTTACTGTTTAGAACTTCATCCTACTCCTACTGAAATGAATAATGAAACTTCAATTGATTTCAATTTGAAAGACTCTTGATAGCATTAATTAACCTCTAACTGTTGAAGAAGGGAAATCAGGGCTGCTTAGTGATACCAGCAAAAGTTTTGTTCCTGGACCTGTCCTACAGTTTTACTAGACTGTAGAAAATGCTGCTTAATGTCAACTATCTCCTGGTTATAGTCTTGATATATCATTTGCACAATGCCTCTAATTTTGACTTAATCATAATAAAGATAGAACTAAAAATACAATTTAGAACATATCCCACCTTTAAAATCCTGCATGGCTTGTGGTAGCTGTCAGGTATCATTTAAACTTTGGAGGGAGAAAGAAATAAATGCTAGTCAAGTTCATATTCTATTTCAAAGGAAGTCTCATGGTACATGAAAGATCACATACTGGCTACTTCAGACACATTTACATCAAGGAACTGGGCTGCTCCGATCCTGTTTCTGAAATGACTGATAGGCTATGAATGCTAAGACCAATTCCTCAGCTTCCATCAACTACACATCAACTACTCTTCTCCCACTCCTAAGCAACTTTGTGGCTTGGATTATCAGCGGAGCACATGACACTGTCCATTGCTTCTCTACCCAAAATTTCAAAGTCCTGCTAACGTTTGTTCACTAACCAGCTCCACTAACCTTGACCATATTGATGTTTTTCCATCCTTCACCTGTGAATGATTTTTTTGGCTCCGGTTGTTCTGAAGAAGATGATGATATCAGTGAAAATGTAACCATTCAGAAATGTGCAGCCTGAACAGTCACACTAAAATTTTTGCATCAGGGATTCAATCTCATAAAGGAAGTGGCTGAGATATTTCAGAAAAAGTGAATGGTTCTATAAAGCTGCCTTCCAAAACATAGTCCTGCTTCTCCATCCTTCCCATTATATGTACTATCCTGTTTATTTCTGAACCCCAGTGTACCATCAAAACAATAATTATTTCTATGAAAAAATTATCCTTTGAACAGAACACATCTTTGCCATGTAGCAGAGTACAGCTTGTATTTGCTAATAAGGAGGCTTTTTGTAAGCATATCTAGAGCTCCTTGATTATATATGTTATTTTATTTGTTAAAAATAACTGTGGCAAAAATTTATTTTTGCACCTACCTTATGATAAAAAATACTTACTAAATCTCAATATTTTTCATATCCTCCCACTTCCTCAAGGGATACTTAAATAAACTGCACATTGTAATGGCACCTGTAATTCACAGAAAGACAATATCATAAGAACATATATTGAATGACTACAGATTTTTGAATCTCATTCATCTAGTCATTGTCCAAGCATCCTTTGGACAGGATATCCAACTGTTTATTACGATCATTATCATGATGACTCTATTTCACTTCTCTAAATTCTACTCCCCATGCAGTCAAACCCTCCAAAGAATTTAGAAGGAAATACAAGTAGAATGTTTGAAAAATATCTGTCCAAAGATTGTTAATTTAGTAGGTATGTTTTTGCTAGTCTAAAATTGAAAACTGCATCTTGAAGCATCTGTTTATGGATACATTTTTCAAGTTTGGGATTGAAGATATACTTTTTTAAATTTTGTGGGCTTTGCACAAATAAGCATCAGAAGAAGGAGAACAAAAGACCCCAAACTTCCCTTTACTGAAGAATCAACACAGAAGTAAAAGCCAGCCAATGCCTGACTGCATCTGTATTGAACACAGACTGAGAAGCTCATGCTTTCAAAACCCCATTTAAGGGGAACATTACCCACAGATGCCTCAGCTGTACTGTTATTATGCAAATACATGTTGACATTAAATTGCTCAAATATCTGAGAACTGCATTGTCCTAGTGACTCCCATAGCACTGCCATAGATCTTACCTTTCCATACAAACATCAGTGTAGTTACATTGTGGATGGTTTTGGAACATATTGAAGAAAAGCAGATTTTGCCCCTTAAAGACTCAGCGAGATTGACATATGTTTTCTCCATCCATTTGGCTACCCTACAATAAACTGCCTAGTGCTCCATCACAGTTTATAATTGATTGGCCAGTAAACAGCTTGTTGATAATAACATATTCTAGCCATCTGATGTTTTGAACAATCCAGTAGCAATCTGCAGCAAAGCTATTTACACTATGTTCCCTGCACTGGGCATGGGTCCAGATTTTACCACCACCAAGAAGAACAAAGAAGCAGGAGGTCTGTCATAACCTTCAGGTTTTGTGAGTAGTTTTAGGCATTTCAGAGCCAGTTTGACTTTTAGCAGAAGATTTGAACATGGAAACTTTTTTTCACATTCTTTGCTTTATACATCACAAAAGTTAATACATGGGAAAAAGATATGTAGACTAATTTCTTATAAAAGTTAAGCATGTAAAGGATATCAGACGTGTCTGCAGACATAGAGAGCAGATCATTTGACGAATAGTAGGCATCTCCCTTAGTTATGCTCAGTTATTTTGGGATGATCTTCTGGGCCATGTAGTTCCAAGTATCTCAATCCTGGTCCCCTGCCTATTCAGATTATGTGGATTAATTCAGTCATACCACCACACCCTGTCTGCACCATTCAGCCATGTATCTTTCATAGGGAATTCAGGTCAGTGGGAAATTTGGGTTATGTATAAGTGCACATTTGCTTACATATATAGAGGACTAGCATAAAGGCACAACAGAGAGACTTAAGGTCTTTGTATACCCTCAGGTCAAGAAATATAAATTTGGGTATTAATATCAAAGACCCGATCTTAAAAGAAACTTAGTAAAACAAGTTTGAACACTACCTTGTCTCAAACCCTAGGACTTATTCTTCAATAAATATAACAGAGAATATAAGTATAACCGAAAAGCTTGAAGTCCTGGGGGGGAAGCAACTAGCTACTGCATATATCCGGAGAACATTTTGGTGGGTTTTCATTGCTTTTTTTTTTTTTTTTCCTTGCCAGATCTGGAAGTTAAATATCTTCATAGCCAAGGTGAGTGTCCTGGCTATTTAGACAAGGAATTGCTTTTTGCGCTCACTAATTCAAAAATATTTAAATATTAACTGAAATTAGGAGCATGCAAGTACTACCACTGACAGATGTCCTGGTGGAACACAAGTCTCTCCCAGGGCCAGAAACACTCCTCAGCATTTTATGAACATCTAGAATATCAGACTCCACAGGCAAATACTATGGAGGAAAGCTGAGAGCGTCAGCACCGACGGGCTGCATTGTGAGACTAATGATCGTACCACGATGGAGATATATCCAGAATAGAACATGAAGATTCTGAGGAACAGTCAATTGCTTTCAAAGCCCTGTCTAAATTTAGACACTTCCATTGCTGCATAACTGCAGAGCAGAGATTGGGAGAATCTACATTTTGTTGTCCATTACAAATCCTCATTTCAAAAATGAACTTTTTTTTTTACTAGAAGCATATATCCTTCATGTAATCATAATACTTAATAATGATCTGAGTTGTGTTGTTATCAGTCAAATCTCTGTGGATTTAATAGATTTATCTGGCCTTCTGTAAAACTGAAAATGAGATTTTTTTCTTTCCCCAAGTGGCTATGATAAACTAATAGTTTAATAGACTACATATAAGATAAAAATGAAACAGACATAACACCTATTCAACAACTCCATTGCTAGCATTCATATGGAATTTTCCACAGTCCTCTCAGCTTATCTTATTTCTTGAATTCCCTTCTTACAAGAAAGCGTAAGATCCCAGTGTCATTGGTTTCCAGGTTGAAGTTCTTTAGCGTAAGGATAATAAGGTTCTTCCGGCTAGTAGGAAATGCAGCATTTTCCATAAATTAAAAAACAAACAAACAAACAAACAAACAAACAAAAAACACAAGATTCTTGTATGAAATCAACATTACTCTGTATTTCAAAGTGGCATTGTCTTCCCTGATCACATCTTTTCCTACTTATTTTATTGCTTTTGAAAAAATTTCATAGAAATTTGAAGAAATCAAATTATCTGTGAAGATTTTGCCATATATATGGCATAAGAATTTACTCTTTCACACTTTTTGTAATTGATCTCATCATTTAATTTCCTATTCAGCTTTTTATTTTTATTTTTATTTTCTTGGCAGTATATTGGCTATATCCCAGTTCCTTTTTTTTTATTGTTTGAGTTTTTTTCCCCTTTGTGCAGATTCTTCAGCTCAGCTGTTTCATGTAGTCTGCCAACATTTTTTGATGGTTGCTTTCATTATTATTTAATGTGTGTTGGTTTCAGCAAATATTGTAACTACAACTGTTGTTTATTATAGGTCTCTTTTTTTCCCCTGTAGTCAGTAAACTGGCAACATTCCAACCCATTTTTAATTTCCTATGGCTAGAAAACTATGGCTGCAAGGTCTGCTCACTCTTTCAGAAGTTTGACATCATTATCATTTAATATGCTTCTTCAAGAAATGTTGTTGCCACAGGATTTTTTTACAGTTGTACAATTCTACTACTTCATTAAATACGACTGTAATTATGTTTAAAACATAAATATTTTGTACAGAGACCTTAAAAACCTTCTGAATTTCATTAGCTACACAGATTCTTCCGACTCTGTTGGATAATATTGTAAGAGACTGGGCTATTACAAATTAGTTATCTTCTCTGAGTTTCTTCAAAATAACTGCATTCAGAAAATAATATTGCTCTCAGGATTTCCTAGACAATAATTGTAACTATATGGTTAGGCAAAAGATATACATAATTAAGCATAAATTTAAAAAAATATAGAAGATTTTGCTTTAGCAACTCTGGTTCAAGTTTACCTCTAAAGTGTCAAAAGTGCAGAGATGAATGGGTTTACAAAGGACACCAAAACTTTGCTTCAGTCATTTAAGCAATCCATATTTAGACAGTGATTCAAGTTCCATCTAAATACTTGGATCTGCAAGGCCAGCAAAGCCTTGGTAGATCTTTCACAGGGCCTGTGAATTTTCAGGATTTGTCTTACTTCTGTTGTTGCTCACATACAAAATAAATAGACATCAATAATGCACCAAAGAGATTCATGATTTTATATTGTCTAAACTCTTCTGTTGAGTATTTAATTCACTATTTTTCCCACTTCTAGATATTGTGAAATAGATCCATAGGCAATTTCACTACATTCTGTTAGGGCTTTCAGTTTCAAAAAGAAAATCCTTTTTTGCCTACCTTTCCCTCAACTTCCTCTTCTTTTTCTCCTCTACCTTCTTCTCCTCATTCAGGACTGAAAATAAGAGATTTCACTAATGCAGAATCATATTGTTCTATCTGTGTCTCTGCGTTAGGAAGAAGAAAAAAGTTGTCTTCTAGCCCGAGACGTTAAACAAGCAAGGCAACCAAGATGTTAGAGATGGTGTTTTAAAGGCACGTTGATGCAGACTGCAGGACGTCCTGCATTAGATAGTAGAGATGTAGAACTACTGGAAAATAAAGGTGTTTATTTTTAAGCATTTGTCACTGACAAACAACCTGGAATCATCTTATCCAAGACACTGTCTGAAAGCATAGCCAAAAGACAACGGTTCAGTTCTAATCACTAACCATGAAAAACTTTCACTAAAGAGTCCATTATCTAATAAATGGAGAAAGATCTTTCTGAAATGAGGATGGCCGTCTGATATTATGAAGTGAATTGTTATTGTTAACTGCCAGATGAGCTGGGACATCCTTAAACCCCACAATATATTTCAAATACAGGATATTTCCTTTTTTTTATCATAAACATAGGCAGTGGATGCATTTATGAGAGAGTAGTATATTTTAACAAATTTTGTATTATGTTGTCTTAACAGTTCTTCCTAATGGGGAGAAGATTTGAGAGAAAGAGAGGAAAAGAAAAAGAAGGAAAAAAAGGAACAACAAACGTCATATAACAGATATTGCACAGATATTACTAATGTTTAATGCTCTTCAAGAAGTTATTCAAACATTACTTATTTGATGGCCATATATGATTCTATTTAGAAACAGAAAGTAAGTATTGGTAAATTTCTGTATCACAGACTTTCATAGTGTCTAACTCAGGCATGTGCATTTATTAAAATGAAAAATGAGTATTAATGGGCTACTACCTTTCTTTTCATGTTTATAATTGCACAATATTTATAGATTTGCTATATTAGCTGCAGCCTGCAAGCTGAAATAAGAGGTGGATCATTTTGCATCAGGTAGCATCGGAGTCCAAGTCATCACCTGTAACCTGCTGTGACAGTTATGCCATTATGCAAATTAACACAACATTCCACAAGTTTAAAATTTAAAAAAATCTTCATATCAGGGAAAAGTATTCAATCTTCATTTCCATCAGATATTTATTGGACTGGCAAGTAATTTTTTGAATTATGCATCACTATTTCAATAATTTATTATCTACACAACTCTAATAAAACAATTAAGTTCTACTTGTCTAAAAGAAGTCTTTTCAAACTTCACATGAAGATATAGAATAAGCAGATGTTCACAGACCAAGAGCATGTCCTTAGTTTTATTTTCCACTTTCAGTTCACTAAGCAATGTCCGATTTGCATTGAAAACAGAATTTCTTACAAACATTCCTTTCAGCTACACTGTTTAGTTTTTTAAAATTGTTTTCATCTATAAAATTACCATCAAATTTGTTTATGTCAAAACAGGAATTATACGAATTAAATTTATAATGAGATCTACCTTAAAAGAATATTAATGTAGAAAAGTCAAGTGCTCAGATGAAGAACTACTAAAATTAAGTATGCCTGTGTAATACACATACACATATATCTGCCTTCTGCTTGTGAATCTGTGCTGTTGCTTAATGCAAGATCCTCTAAAAACACTTTCCCAAATACAAACATAATTAAGTCTACAGGAATGGTGTTTCTTGTAATAAAATAACTGTAGTTATACACATATAACTATACATGCATGTAACAAACAGGCAGTCCTGGGTCAGACTCAAGGCTCAGGATGATTTTATCTGGACTGAGAAAATGTCTATATATTTCATATTATGCTTTAAATCTGGGGAATCTACTGTGCCTGTCAATGGGTTAAGAATCAACAGGTTCAGACTGGTTGGCCAGATAACTGTCTTGTGTGGTAAGTCCCACAATTAGGTTCCATCTCCTTTGTTCAGTGATCAAATCTAAGGATATGACTAAGATTTTGGTGAGAATGAGAAGAAGATTTGTTGCTTTTTGTTGATTGTGGTGGTGGTGGTTTTCTACTGTGTGTTTTTTTTTTTTAATAAACAAATGTTACATTGTAAGTAAGAATGAATGTATCCTTCTGAGAATAATATTGGAAATTCAAGTAATCCTCCCAAAATTTCACATCTGCAGTTTCTGATGAATCAAGAACTAGCCGGATTAAAAAACTTCTCTTGTATTTTGTTTCAGATCCTAATGATTAAATCTAATGCTGCATTGTCTCTTGTGTTTACCTTGTCATTGTTTTCATTTTCATTCAGATTTACTCCAAATATGTAAATACAGTCCCAACACATTAAAAAGCACATATATTTGGAATGTTAAACATTTACTGTACATCAAAAAATGCTCTGGAGTTAGTCCCAACAGAGTTTTCCTATCTAAAGTTAATGAGTTTTAATGTACGTTTTCCTTGTACCTTGCCTTTCTCTACACATCAATCTGTTCCTGGCATCTGTCAAGCAAGCAAAATATTCTCCGGAGCTGTCGGTGAAATGACACCTTTCTCCTTTATTGGAGTTGGAAAAAAATGCCTATATTTCTCTGAAATTCTCCAGGCAAAGTATGTCTGACCTATAAAATCAACACCATCTGCCTAGGCGGACTCCTTGAAACAATGACACAAAAGATTTTATCTGATCTCTGATGCTAAAGATGCTACTTTAGGTTATCAAACTTCCACTTAACTAGATGACTTACCTTGCACACCTGGCATTCAAACAAGATGGTTAAATAGAATAGTGACTAGGGTTAGTTCACTTAGTACCTATATTACCACAATCAATTATTATAATGAAAGGCTCTAATTTAAGGAGAAAAAATGCAGTCGAATGTTCAAATAAAAGATGGGATGCTTTGGCATAAACTCACTATATGGCAGATGACTTTACTGAAACTATAGATGTTTGCATTTTCAGATATTTAGAAACAGACATTGAATCTGTAGGTAGTATGTAGAGATGTATTTACTCTGCAATTTGTCACTGCACAAGCAAGACACCAAAGGTTTTCATTTTGAAGCTAGGAAACAATATGTGGTTTCCTGAACCAAAAAACTCAGAAATGTTGAAAATTAAGAATGTCATCCATTTCAGTACAATGTATAAGTGAGTTGGCCTCAATTCCTTAGTTATGTGACCATGAATTAGGTGTTAAGTAATTTCCTATCTACAGTATCTACTACAAAGAAGCATTTGACACTGTCCTGACTCACATCTTTGTCTCTAAATTGAATAGAGAACTTGGTGGATAAGGAATTAGCTGGATAGGTGCATTCAAAGAGTTGCAGTCAATGGCTTGATGTCCAAGTGGAGACAGTGTTCCTCAGATATTAGGACTGGCATTACTTAACATATTTGTCTGTGACATGGACAGTGTGATTGACGAACACCATATGCAATTTTGTCAGGACCTACTGAACAAATACAAGGCCAAAGGTGACAGTTTCCTGGACTGCATAATGACTGGAGACAAGATGTGGTATCAATACTATAAACTGGAGTGAAAGCAGCTGTTCATGGAGTGAAGTAATGTGAATTCCCCATTGAAAAAGTTCAGGACACAGCCCTCAGCAAGCAAAGTGATGTGCACTGTATTTTGGGATAGGAAAAAAATGATCATTATGGATTTCCTGGAACCCAGACAAACCGTTAACTCTGACTACTACATCACGATGCTGACTAAGCCGAAAGCTCAAACTCCAGAGTGAGGCCAGAGAAGAAGACAACCTTTCTCATGCAACACGATAGCACCAGGCCTTCCACCAGTTTGAAGACCATGGAACACATTGCTAATCTTGGCTGGACTGCCCTACCACACACACCATATAGTCTGGATTTGACTGGTGCTTTCTGACTTCCATCTGTACAGGCCAGTGAAAGTTGGACTGCATGGGCAAGATTTTCCTAGCAGCAGTGCAGTCATAGCAGCTGTGAAACAGTGGGTCACCTCTGTTGGTGCAGATTTTTACAAGCATGTAATACAGCTTCTCGTTCATTGCTGACAAAAATGCATTGCTAATGTGATGACTATGTTGAAAAGCAGTGTTTTTCAGGTGAGAATTTGCTCTATCAAATAGTGTTATTGTACTCTTTGTATCTGTTCTAGTTTCCATGGAAATAAATAGGAGGCATTACTTTAGGGGAGATATACCTACACATCTTTGCCTCATATGCACTTAGAATCAAAGAATCATAGAATCATTAAAATCGGAAAAGACCACTAAGATGATTTAGCCCAATCACCAACTCATCATCACCATGCACATGAAAACTTGTCACTTAGTATGACATCTACCCTTTTCTTGAACACTTCCCATGACAGTGACTCCACCAACTCCCTGGGCAGCCTGTTCCAGTACCTCACCATTCTTTCATAGAAGAATTTTTCCTAATGTTTTTCCTAATTTATTATTCTTAATAAATTTTATCCTGATCCTTCCCTGGCACAGCTTAAGGACATTGCCTCTCATCCTGTTGCTAGTTACCTGGAAGAAAGTGGATGATCCCCAAGTCACTACATCCTCCTTTCAAATAGCTGAAGATGTCAGATGCCATTTTGTCAGACTGCCCCTCTGCTGCCATCTTTTGCAACAAAATTTTAAGGATTTAATGCCTTTCTACTGCCATACCACCAACATCCACCTCTGACATTGTGGGCCAACATAATAAAATAGGATGCATTACATTCAGATCAGCACTCTTATACTGGCTAATTGTCTTCTGGAATCAAGATGATTTATTTAGTCAATGCCTATTGTGCTTGATTTTTGTTAAAGTCACAACAGGCATTCTGTTATCATTTTTCCTGAATGTGGCATAACCTAATTTCAGTAGGACTTCTGATGATTAAGAACACTGTAAAGGACAGTACAAATTTTTCAAATTTTCTTAACAACTCAAATGTAAGTCATTTAGAGATTTTTAATGTTTTCATACAAAAAATCCCTTCTACACACTTAAATAAAAATCCATGTCTATTAGTACAAACTTTGAAGTTCAAAATACCTTACAATGTTATTCTGTATCAAATTAACTAGAAGATCTTGAAAAACTCAATTTATACTGGAAAAAAAAGTATTGAAATATCATTTCTGATTTCACTGCCATGTGAAGAAGTATTTCAGCACTTCTTTCACCAGAAAATTTTAAGCAGAAAAGATAATTTATTTTTACCCGATATACAACATCTTAGACATGTAAAAAAATATCTATCCAGTAAAGCTTCCACTATACCGTACAAAAGTATCTTTCATTGCATCTCCTTCTAATCTTTGGGTTACAACTTAACAATAACAATAAAAATAATCATCATCCATTATTCTTATGCATCGTAGTGGCCACATAGCCATCATAGTTAAATTGCAAGGAAAACTTTTAGGGGGTCAGCACTTCATCTGGTCCCAAATGCTTTGTCCAGACAGTATTACAGTGATCACACCAATTTCTGTAACACAGAAGAGGAAAAAATGTATGTTTTTCATGTCACACAGATGCTTTTTGCTCCTGTTCTTGCAAATAGGTCTCCATTTTTATCTGATTTGACTAAAGAAAAGCTTTCAACCTTAGACAAATAGTCTGTAACTGCGAGACATTTGACCCTTCTGTTAACTCATCTTCTAAATTTCCTATAGCTGAGACCTAAAAGTTGACTCCCTGACT
The DNA here is from genome assembly GCF_002078875.1 of Numida meleagris. NCBI lineage: Eukaryota > Metazoa > Chordata > Aves > Galliformes > Numididae > Numida > Numida meleagris. Next base: position 162,940,558 of record NC_034409.1, read on the forward strand.
CAACACTTAAAGTTAGAAAGCCCACCAAGTCGACTTAAGTCATTTAAAGAACAACATCTGTGCTGATCTTGATTGCCATCCTCTCATACCTCAGACATTCTGAATAATGGAGCTTGCTGGACTTGTACTAGGTTACCTATCTCCACTAGCTGGTGTACTTCACATTTATATGGAAAACTATTATATTCTACTAAACTGCTGCAGCTCCCTAGATAAAATGGCAAGTTTTCCACAGATTTCCCTGTCAGCTTCAAACTGAAGGTAGAATTTAGGAAGGTGAACTGGATGATCTTGGAGGTCCCTTCCAACCCAAGACATTCTAGGATTCATTCTATGACTCATTCTAATATGGAGATGGTTGGAAGAGTTTTTTCAACATCTCTTAGTATTTCCCTAATAAAAAAAAATAAAAAGGGATTTTTCAGACCTTGTGAGGAAAAAAATGAAGGACACATTTATTATGATTATAGGGCTTTTGTGTAACTTCCAGAAACGTTTTGAGGCCTCTGTATTGTGAGAAGACCTGATAAATTACTTCTCTTCATGGGAATTAACAGCAGTTTCAGTTTTCAGTAGTCTTCCAGCATGCAGAGGAAGATTTTGGCAGATGTTGCCTTTAAAGGCGCATTATTTTATTTTTACTCTTTCACATTCTTATTGTTGGTTTTAGCTGAGCTCTTTTTTTTTTTTTTTAAAAAAAAAAGTGTTAGTCTTTAAAATTGATGGATCTGAAGACAAATGCTTCGTATTTGTGGGTAAAAAGTCAGATTTTGTACCAACTTATTTCCGAAAATCTAAAGATTAGTATCACAGAATATCCTAAATTGGATTGATGGGCTGAGACCCACTGTATGAGGTTCAGCAACACCAAGTCCTCTACTTTAGCTACAACAACCCTTTGCAATGCTACAGATTTGGAGAAAAAAACCCAGATACTTTTCCAGAGGGCTTCGCTCAAGCGCTCATCTCGTCTTCCAGTCTGTACATATATCCAGGACTGAGCCATCCCAGGTGAAGAATCTGGCACTTTCTTTCACTAAATTTCTAGTAGCTGGTGAGAGCCTAGTCCTCTAATTTGTCAAGACCTCTTTGCAAGGCCTCTACCTTCAAGGGAGTCAACAGTTCCTCCCAGTTTAGTATCATCAGCAAACTTATTCCTGCATCAAAGTCATTTATGAGAACATTAAAGAGCACTGAGTCTAAAATGGAGCCCTGTGGAATATCCCTAGTGATTGGTTGCCAGCTTGATGTAACCTCATTTACTATAACCCCTTGAGCCTAACCTGTCAGCCAACTGTTCATCCCTTGCACTATTTTTTTGTCTAACTGAACACTAGACATTTTGTCTAGAAGGATACTGTGAGAAACAGTATCAAAATCTTTGTTGAAATCAAAAAACTTGACATTAACTGACTTTCATCTCATGAACTCATGTTGGCTGTGACCAATGATTGCGTTGTCTTTCAGATGTTTTTCAGTAAATCCCAGAATAATATTTTCCGTGATTTTATCAGGCACTGAAGTGAAAATGACATGCCTGTAATTACCATGGTCTTATTTTTTGCCCATCTTGAAACAAGGAACAATATTTGCCATCTTTCAGCTAACTGGGACCTCTCCAGATTCTCCAGAGTGATGAAAAATACAGAGTGGTATCATGATGACATCAGGCAGCTCTTTGAGTGTGCTGGGATTAATCCCATTGAGCCCCATAGATTTATATGTATCCAAATGGAGCAGAAAATCCTCCACAAATTCAAGTGTTGGCTGGGAGTTTATTACGACACTCACTGTCCTTCATCTTGGGGCTCTAGGGGGCCCAGAGCCTATCATTGGTATTGAAGACAAAGGTGAAGGAGACATTACACTTCTTTGCATTGTCTCTGTCCCGATTTGTGAGGTGTTCATCCTCATCAAGTAGTGAACCAATATTTTCTGTGGTCCTTCTTTGTCTGTTAACAAATTTAAAAGGTTTTTTATTGTCTCCTACAGTACAGGCCTGCTTCAACTCTAGTTGGACTTTGGCCACACAAACTTTCTCCCTGCAATAAAGAGGAGCACCTCTGTAGTCCTTCCATGTTAACCAACCTGATTTTCAGTGGTCTTACACTTCCATTTTCCAACTAAGCTCTAGAAGAGGATCCCTGCTCAGCCAAGCCATCCTTCTGTCCAACCTGCATAACTTACAACACTTTTTAATTGCCTGCTCCTGTGTTCTTAAGATATGCCACCTGAAAAGTGACTCCAATGCTTTCAAAAGCAGTTTCTGTGGGCACCTCAGTAAGCAATTCCTGGAACAGTATGAGGTCTGCTCTCCCCCATGTCTAGAGTTGTAGTTTTGGTGGCAATTATCCTCCTATCACAAAAGATTCTAAGTTCCACTACTTCATGGTCACTATAGTGGCAGCTTTATCTCTTAGAGACATTCAAGGCCAAGCTCTGAGCAACCTGGTCTAGCTGTAGATCACTCTGGTCATTGCAGGGGAGTTGGACTAGGTGAATTTTAAAGGTCCTTTCCAACTCAAAAGATTTTATGATTCTATGATGGTCAGGACAAGCCACCAGTCACTGCTTCACCCACAAGACCCCCTCTGTTTATAAGCAATGAATCTAGGAAGGCACATTTCGTAGTTGGCTCTTTCAGTACCTGTACCATGAAGTTTTCAACAAGTTGTTTTAGGAATCTCCTGTACCTGTTTGTATCAGATGTGTGGTATTTGGACTCGGTGATCTTGTAGGTCTTTTCCAACCTAGCTAATTCTATGATTCCCAGTTTACATCTGACAAGTTGAAGTCATAAGGACTGATGGTGGCTGATCTAGGGGTATCTCTTATGATCTTAAAGATAATTCACTGGTGTCATCATTCTGTCTGGAAGTCATATTAGCCTCCTGTAATGGCATCCTCTTTATTTGTTTGTCCCTCTGTCCTTATCTAGAGGCTCCCAACTGTGTCTCTGCCAACTGAGCTCCACACAGTCCAACACTTCCCTCACACATTGCATCACCTTCTGCCTCATCTACCCTGCCTGTCCCTCCCAAATAGCTCAGAACCATCCACTGTGACTCAAGAGCCACAGAATTCTTCCCATCTTCACTTATGTCAAGGATGTCATAGCTCTGGGACTAAGCCAAGGCTTCTACTTCCTCTTGATTTTTCCTCATGTTGTGTGTATTGGTGCAGAAACACTTCAAATGTGCTTCATTGCACCTAGCACCTAGTAGAGCAGACTGAAAGATCTCACTAGCACAGAGTCCTTCAAATTTTAGCATACCATCCTATAGTTTAGCACCGGTAAACTTGGTTTTATCCTTTTCCCCCTTCAAATATAGTTTAAAGTTCTATTGATCAGCTCTGCTAGCTCCTGTGCAAAAATCCTTTTCCTACTCTGAGAATGCACGTGACTATGAGTGAATGTGTTCTTTTTCTACTCAAAATGTTTAAAAATTTGATTTTTTTTATTCTGTTTTATTTTGTACAAATGCAAGAAGCTCAGAAGATGAGAAATGATACATAAGGTCTGAAAGGTCCAAAGTTTGTGCTGAGTAAGCTTCATTCCAGATCTGCTGCTACAGCTAAGTGGCCAGACACGTTATTACAAAGTTCCTGGTTCAACTCCTTTCATTAGGAACCTTTCAACAGCAAGAACAACAAGAACAAAAAACCCTCTTTTTGTTTTCCTTTTTTCCTTCCACCCCCTCTCCCCACAATGCCCACTCTGCTGCTGCTGGTTCACAGACTGCTTTTTCTGAATCTCGCTGGTTCTCACTGCTCCAAACACAAAGCCGTTGACTGGAATCTTACAAACTAATGTGAATAACTCACAGCATATCCGTTTTGACAGTGTAAAATAAAGAATTTGCCCCCCTGCTGTTACTGCCTGAAGATGCACTTGTAGAAAATAAATAAAAATATCTTCCAAAGGTAAAACTTTGAGGGGTAAACTAAACAACCGCCTGTATAAAGGGAAAATCTAGGAGGGAAAATGGAGCAAAATCTGTATATCAGTAATCAGGAATACCACTGCTTTTTGCTGTTGTTGTTGTTATTTTAATTACATGGCCACCTGTCAAAGTTATATTTGCGATGGCACCAAAATAGTAAGGGCCTTTCCTAAAAATGGATTGTATAGCATTTAAATTATTAGATCACAGGGGATTTTCACATAAGGATGTAACATTTTTAGACACAAATGCTTTTAACATCTTTTTTTTTTCCTTCCTATCCCGTAAAGAAATCTGATAAATATCAAAAAGTTAAATATTTAAATATTCTATCAAATATCAAATAAAACTAAGCATGAATACCGTGCTATTCAATCAGAAGCATCATTAAGTACTATACCAAGCTCTAACAATCTGAATAAAATCACCAAGCCCAGAGTTTACTTTCATAAAACACATTTAATCTGAAAGAAACTCTAATTGCATTACAGAGGTTATTCTTTTGTCTAGGACCTGTCATGGAAATGGATTTCAGTACACTTTCTTAGCATGCTATATGGATCATTCAAACAGCATACCATACCCAAGAACGCCTTAATGCATTACAGAACTGCAGCCATTTCTTCAGCGGAATACAGTTGTTGTTTAACAGTACACGGAAGCACAATGCAAACCTCAAGGAAATTAGCATTAAAATTTAAATAGGAATAATACTCCAGCAGAATGATCTTGATTTTCTGTTTTGTCTTGAGAACAACAATAATCTGTTTCATTCATAACATTTCCCAGTCATAGGACCACTCATCAGAAAAAAACCTTCTTAGCCTGAGAGCTTTTTAATTCTATTTTCTGATCTAATCGTATAGGATGACAGCTGAGTGTCACAAATATTACAAATCATCCCCTAGGAGAGCATTAGAATCAGCTCCAGATTAGCACCACCATTTCTGGATAGATTTGTATATGGAAGTGGCTGAATGTCTTCGCCATTCATTACACATATTCTGAGGATGTCCAGTATGCTACTTAATGAGAAGATGAGAAGAATTACCTATGGAAATTTACTCTTTCTTCATTAATTGTGCTTGTCTTTCAACACCTGTCCTACTACGTCTTCTCCACACTCATTCTGCCAACAGCAACAGCCTCAGCAGTCATTGTTTACTTGGATCTAATGTGCCCCATCTTATTCTGTCACAAAAATTGGTAGGAGGATGTGGCTTCACAACTCATTAAAACAATCTGTGTTTACTTCATCATCTCATCCACAGGACTCACTCCTGCTATGCACTATTAACTATATCTAAGTGTACAACAAAATAGAACTTCCTGAATCTGGTTAAGCACTTCTGCTGTGTCAAATGTAGCATCTCTGAAGGACAACTCAGAATTCTCAACTTTATATGATATTAATATTTCCAAATTTCTCTCCTCATGGTCTTCTTCCAGCTGTGTTGTCCAGTGTAGAATTATGTAAAAGCTTAGGGGCAAAGGCCACAAGCCTTCTCCTTGGTTAAAATTTAATCCAGTAATAAATATATGGCTGTTTATCCTTTTATTTTACTTATTAACACTGAGTAAAGAAACATAACAGATAATAAAAATGTTTTGGAAGTCTTGTTTTCTTTTTCTTGAAAGAACTTCTAGTGCCTTTATATGGAGAAAAACTTGCCATTTTAAATAACCTTAGTGTTATGATATGCTAAAATTATAACAGAAAGAGAAACAAAAGGAGAGCAAGGGATGCAACAGCCTATGATGCAGATTAACTATTATCGTAGAATCATAGAATCATAGAATCATAGAATGGCCTGGGTTGAAAAGGACCTCAAAGATCATCAAGTCTCAACCCCCCTGCTAAGTGCAGGGCCACCAACCACTAGACCAGGCTGCCCAGAGCCACGTCCAGTCTGGCCTTGAACGCCTCCAAGGATGGGGCATCCACAACCTCCATGGGCAACCTGTTCCAGTGCGAACAGGATATTATCTCATTTGCTCTCATTATCTCATTTGCTTGTCAGATTTTTTTAATTGCTTCTGTTTTATAGCTTGTTGCCACTTTTTTGGAATCACTTATAGATTTTTCAGATGATTTCTAAATCATTTTTCAGTCAGGATTTGCTCCCAAGTCATTTCAGCTTGGCCCAGATCCAGCCAATATCAAGTACAATTTCTGCCAGTATCAGTTTCAGAATGCAGAACAGGTCAATCTTTGTACACTAAGTAGGTCAAGGAAGGGGAAAGGTTTTTTTAGTGTTTTGATTAGAAATATATACACAAGTGAATTGTTTTCTCATTGAACAACAAATGAAAACAGATAATGATTTATTCCTTTTGTGGGATATGTTGCCATTGTAAAATAGTCTTTGTTTATTGACATCTTCCATCAGATTTTTATGTTTATGCATTTATGTGTACGTAATCTCTTTCCTTACTGCTATTTTCTTTTTATGTGAATTTGTTGCTTTTCTTTGTCATGTTGCTTTTACATTGAGACCAAAGGGGCTTTTGTTATTTCTTGACTTATATTTTTTATCATGCAAATTTGAAATTTAACAAGTGGAGAAAGATAAGAGGCTCTCTCTGGTGCTTCTTCAAATCCTCCCTACAGTGCTTTGGAATTTAGACAAAATTTCTAAGCTTTTCTTCAGATTTATATCTATTCAGCCAAGGAGAATTTGAATTATCATCTTGGTTAAAAAGAGCACCATGGGGCAGCCAGTAAAATTACTTATAGATTACACTGAAAAGGTAAGGAGTGGAATTTTGAGATGTCCTAAATAACTACAAGGTAGATCATGGAGCTCTTAGCCATACTGATGAAGTACTAACCACTAGACTAGATCTTGGAATTATTTTTGAGAATTTGTATAGATGTTTATCAGTACAAAAAAGACCTCTAAAATCCAGACCATTAAGTACTTTATGTTTTATATCTAGAGGATGATATATGTAAAGCATTACAACACCTTAAGAATATCTTCTTTAACTGGATATTGATCATTTGTGATTTATTTTATCTGACTTTAAATGCTTAGGACTAAAGAGACTCTGCTGTCTCTTTAGTCAATGTAAGGAGAGAGATGAACTTTCAGAGGTGATGTACAATTTTGATGGAAAGAAGAGCTAACAGAAAAGTTACTCTACATGTAGTTGAATTTTTCTACTGAATAATTAACATTGTTTCCTTTTTTTTTCCTATTCCCTTTTTTTCTAATCTGCATTTTCTGAGCTTCCTTATCCAATTGCTAGATCTGTACCTCTTCTACATAGAATGAAGAACAATCTGTCATCAGAAATCTTTCCAATACAGGAAGTAATAAAGCCACAGTTTTAAGCTACCATTTGACAAACAGAATAGACTATAGCTTTTCTTTACTCTGTAAAGCACCCTTTTTCCCCTAAGACTTCTCTATAGATCTTTTATAACCCATTAGTGAGGGTTAATGAGGGTTAAAATGTTGTCAGTCTAACCTGAGTTTAGGCAGATAAACTAGCTATTACTTGCTGGATTGCTCTAAGGATTGTGAATCTTAAACCAACTTACTTTGAGTTATACAAGTTATTTCTGCTACAGGGAATCCAAAAACACAGAGCAGAAATTAGATTTGGACATATAATTATGAATGGTACCTAGAAGCTATGCTAAGGCACATACAAGACAAAGAGGTGATCCAAGACAGTCAGCATGGCTTCATCAAGGGCAAATCTTGCCTGACCAATCTGGTGGCCTTCTATGATGGAGTGACAGCATTGGTGGACAGGAGAAGTGCGATGTATGTCATCTACTTGGTCTTTTGCAAAGCCTTTGACATGGTCCCTCACCACATCCTTCTCTCCAAATTGAAGAGGTATGGATTTCAAAGATGGGCTATTCGGTGGATTAAGAACTGGTTGGCTGGTCACAGCCAAAGGGTTGTGATAAATGGTTCTATGTCAGGGTGGAGGCCAGTCATGAGTGGTGTCCTCCAAGGTTCAGTCTTGGGACCAGTGCTCTTCAACATCTTTATCAATGACATAGACGATGGAACTGAGTGTACCCTCAGCAAGTTTGCAGATGACACCAAGCTGAGTGGTGCAGTTAATACACTGGAGGGAAGGGAAGACATCCAGAGGGACCTGGACAGGCTGGAGAAGTGGGCCCATGAGAACCTAATGAGGTTCAACGAGGACAAATGCAAGGTGCTGCACTTGGGCCAGGGCAATCCCACTACTTATACAAACTGGGGGAACATCTCCTTGAGAGTAGCCCTGCGGAGAAGGACTTGGGGGTCCTGGTGGATGAGAAGCTGGACATGAGCCAGCAGTGAGCGCTGGCAGCCCAGAAGGCCAACTATGTTCTGGGCTGCATTAAAAGAGGAGTGGCCAGCAGGGAGAGGGAGGTGATTATTCCCCCTCTACTCAGCTCTTGTGAGGACCCATCTGGAGTACTGCATCCAGGCCTGGGGCCCCCATCACAGTAAATAAATGGAGCTCTTGGCATGGGTCCAGAGAAGGGCCACTAAGATAGTGAGAGGGCTGGAGCACCTCTCCTATGGAGAAAGGTTGAGGGAACTGGGCTTGTTTGGCTTGGAGAAGAGAAGGCTCTGGGGAGACCTCATTGTGGCCTTCCAGTACTTGAAGGGAGCGTATAAACAGGAGGGGGGTACGACTGTTTACAGGGGTGGATAGTGATAGGACAAGGGGGAATGGTTTTAAACTAAGACAGGGGAGGTCTAGATTAGATATCAGGAGGAAGTTTTTCACAAAGAGGGTGGTGATGTGCTGGAACAGGTTGCCCAAGGAGGTTGTGGATGATCCAGCCCTGGATGCATTCAAAGCCAGACTGGATGTGGCTCTGGGCAGCCTGGTCTAGTGACTGGCAACGCTGCACACAGAAGGGAGGTTGAAATTAGATGATCCTGGTGGTCCTTTTCAACCCAGATCATTCTGTGATTCTATGAAAAAAACAAACTGGAATAATTGAAAGCATTAGTATTTTATTTCTCTAAATTTAAAATATTAAACTGCAAATCTTTTCATTTAATAAAATATTTTCCTGTACTCAAAGACGGAAATGCAACTTTGAATTCACCCACAGGATGATCTATAGCTTTTATTACTTGACAGTGATAGAAGGGAGCAAAGCAAAGACATAAATCTACTAATGCCAAATAAGGAGCACAGGATTAAATATCTGTTCTCTTCATGAAAGAAATTCAGTACAAAGTATAAAAAGACACATGTATATATATATATACACACAGACAGAGTTAATTAAATGTATCCTATTTTTGTGTACAATCATGCACAAATGCATAAAAATCACATATTCAAATCAACAATACATTATATTGCCAAATAATTAACAATGTCATGATATTTTAGAAAGTCAGTCCTAGTTCACACTTGCAAAAGCTAAAGAAAAGATGATCTACACAGTGTACATCCTACTAAAGCTCTAGATAAACAGATGGGCATTCTACCCTGCCTAGTCTGTCAACCTCTAACATGCTAACAAAAACATTATGTTTGCCCCCTAGTATAACCTTGAGTATGAGTATCACAGTTGATGATACCTTCTTTTAGATAATTTTTGCCTATAGGAAGATAGACAACTGTAGGAGAAAGGAAGCCTAGTCTCATTCTTTCAGTAAACAGAGAAACAAATTTGAATTCTAAAGTCAGTGTAGAAACCATGATTTTTATGTTAGGAAACAGTAGATGTGCTAATTCTAGACAGTTCTGCTCTATCTACTGATTCTGAATGCAATTGCATGGCAAGAAGAAAACATCACTTTCTCCTAGTTAATTACATATAAGGAAAAAAAAATACTTCAGCAGATACAGTTTCAGAATACAGATGTATGGAAGAGTCTAAATGGCAGGGTCTGCACAAAGGAAAAGCTTCTAAAAAAGAGAAGGATGCCAAGTTAAATGTCATAAATTTATGACATTTTGAGACTGAGCAGACATTCTTCAAGTGCAACAGAACAGGAAGAAGTGGCAGAGCTGTGATTCTGAAACAAAGAATTGTAACTGGGAAGTAGGAGAACCCTGGGAAGGAACAAGAGCAGATCAAGATAAATAAATATTACAAAGAGCAGAAAAAGCAGAGAAAGGCTTCTGTGCATGAGAAAGCAAGCAGGAGAGAGAAATGAGAATTTGTTGCAACAGCAAAAGAGAGGAAAGGATGAGAGAGATGGAAGGAAATGAAAAAAGTAATAGGATTATGTGATTAAGTGGAGAAGTAGCAAGATGAGATAAAAGAAAAGTTTACTTAGGATTCAATTTAGGACTGGGAGAAGGTTTAGGGAAGCCCACAGAGATGTGAATATTCAGCAGAGATAACAAAAACAGACCAAAAAGTGAATAGTAAATGATCAAAAGAGTTAGATTAATTCAAGAGGCAGAAGCAGTCAGATCATAGGTGTAATATGGCCCATAATCAGCCCCTGTAAAAGTACTGTTGTCCCTGCAATTGCATTGAAACTACTTGTAGATTATGTAGATATGCAGGCCATGCATGTAAAAATAGCACTCAGGAAAGCAAGTAGACTTGATGTGACAGCAGTCTTGCTTCCTGCTACTCTAACCCCTGCCATCCCCATGCAGTCAATAGACCTGAGTCTGTATCACAGAATCATAGAATGACTGAGGGTGAAAGGGACCTCTGGGGGTCATCTGGTCCATCCTGTTCAAGCAGAGAAACCAAGAGCAAGTTGTCTGAGACCATGTCTATACAACTTTTGAAGATCTCCAAGGAGGAGAATTCACACCATATCTTGGCAAACTGTGCCAGTGTTCAGTCACCCACTCAGTAAAGAATATATATATATACAGCCCTCTTAGTTCCTCATCTCTCTGCCAGAATGGGTCAGCCACACTCTCCATGGTGTCTGCTGTCAGGTGCAGCAAGGAGGAAGGTGGAGGAGGAAGCACCAGGGTGGTGGGAGAAAGAGAAGTCGACCCTTACCTACTAGATTTTAGGTGGCTATAAATCTAGAAGAAAAGGCTCTGGGGATAAACTTCCCATTTATCACCCACATTGTTATACAAGCCACAGTGCTACCCAGTGACATTTTAAATGAAACAGCCACAAGCTATGCACATAAAATGATGAATTACAGAGCAGGATAAGGTAAAACACCTTGCAAAAAAGAACAAAGAGACATAGAGAAGGGCTACAAGGAGCTTCCCAAGATGCAAAAAGACAGAGCAATGAGCATTTATGTGCCCTGCTCTTGAGCTGTGTGTCCACAGGGTAATGTCTCCTCTCCTAACTGCTGACAGAGGTGGCAGTACAGATGCCGGGCAGGACAGACGAACCAGAACAGCTCAAATCATGAAAAAATATAAGATCTCATGGCTGGAGCCAGCACCACTGCTCGCAGAGGGTTTCTTTCTTAGTGAAAAAATAATATCCTGAAAGAATTAAATACAGTCTTCAGCTCCTGTACATCCCCTAGAATGCATACTGGTTTGTATTGCTTCTGGAAAACAGAATTTGCTTCAAAACGTGGCGTTGACACCATAGTAAATCTTCTTTTGCTGGGGCTACAGATAGGCACACGCAGAACTGCCCTGAATCTGTTGGAAGAGGTGGATAATAGAGTGCCTCAGCAGGAGAGTGTAAGATCTTCTTAGAGTCAGAAATATTCTTTTTGTCATTGATGAGGACATAAATGCGAGAACAAGACTGAAGCATGCAAAGACAATTGCCATGGGAAGTTAGGAAAAAGCCAAAGTCTTTTACAAAGTAAAAGAAAAGGTAGCCTTGCCTGTCTTGTCAAATTATACAGCCAGCATCAGATCTAACAACTTGGGCTTAAGAATGAGACACTGGTGTCATGGTTTCAACTGAGACAGTGTTAATAGCACACTGATGTTTCAGTTGTTGATGAGTGATGGGAGCACAGCCAGGACCAGACTGGGCTGAGCCACTCAGCAGGAAAGAGACACTGCCTTTATGGCTACACAGCAGGGAGTGGGTTGGAGCTAGGACAGGTGACTTGAACTAGAAAACAAGTTATTCCATACCACATGACGTCATTCGGAGGAAAATTAAACTGTGGGGTGTTGGCCAGGGGCTGTTCACTGCTCAGTGATTGCTGGGTGGTGAGATGCATTGCATTGCATTGCTGTTGATAGCGGGACATTGCTCAGCAAGTAGTTGTATTTTTGGCTAGGCATCAATCAACAGGTGGCTAGTAATTGTGTTGCATATTTATATATATATACATGCTATTATCATTACATTTTTGTTTCCATTTTTCTCTTTTTTCTAATTAAAATAGTTTTTATCTCAATCTACAGGTTCTAATTTATTTCCAATTCTCTCCGACATTCCATTTAGGAGGAGTGAGCAAACAACTGTGTACTAAGCTGCTTGCCAGTTTAAACCACATTTAGTAATGGAGGTTTGCAACTATTTTGACAAAGGACCCTGCTCAGCAAACCTGAAAACACTACCAAGTTTCCGCAGCAATATCCTTTATATTCTAAAACTTCAACTCAAGAAAGGAAAAGAATCTGACCTGAGAAAAAGCAGACGTCAGAAGCAGCTAGCTACTGCACATGCAGTGTGATGTGACCAAAAAACTGCACCAAATTACACTTTTAATTTAGCAGAACTCTGTATTTTAGATCTATCTGTAGTAATTAAGTTTTGAAACTGCAAAGGAGAAATAGATCACTAAACTGAGCAGCATCACAGTAGAACTCTAATGACAATTTGAAGTTAGTTGAAAAAGGCTTGAGGGGAAGGTATGGTATTTCTCTCTTTTTTCTTTTCTCTCTTTTTTTTTTTTTTTAAATTCTTTTTCTGTGATAAATGAGGTGACAAAATAAAGCTAATTTCTTTGTCAGAAGAGGTGTCCTGAATAATGAGAAGAATAGGTTTCTGTGTTTACTTCTTTGACCATTTTGATTTATCAGAAGAATTTATAATTTTGTTTTCTTCTATGATCATCCTTTTGAAAGGAGCGCTTTATTTCACTCTTCTTTCAGAACAAATCATTAATAAATTTATACAAAACTAATTGCTTAACATTTGATTCAAAATCTAGTTAACTTGATGTCAGTGGTTTTTTTAGGTATGTAGTACTGGAGCTAGACATCTGTTTCTTGCTCCCTAGCTGAGCAACACATTCATATTAACAGCGATATTTTTATTCTTTGGAAAGTGATAAGAGAATTATCTATGTGCCTCTTTACTTTCAACCAATCATCTGCTTACACATCACAAGACGGCTACATACTTAAAATATAATATAATGCACTTGGCATCAAGGGATTTTAAAAGTAGCTGTCTCCTTCAGCTATCCTTGCTCAAAATTCCTGCCTAGTGGCTGGGGCCCAGGCTGCCAATTTTCTTCTATAATTTGAAAATGCAAAAGAAGAAAAGAAGAAAAGATCAAAAGAAACATGTTTGAATTATTTGGTTGTATTAATCTACAGAGTTTTCTTCCATGTGCTGCATTTCTTCCATGTGCACCAAGATTCCATACTTGGTGCAAGAAATGTGCAAAAGTATAGAGACAGTAACTGGAGTTATTTGACCTAAATCTAGTGCTACTTAGAAAATTTCTTAGAAAATTTCTGGTCTCACTCAAGAAAACTGGGTCTAGGTGAATAAACAAGAAAGCAGAGACAAACTAAAGAAGATGGTCTCTGAGTACAGTTTTTAATTTTTCTGTTAGAAATAGCCTTTGTTGGCTCAAGCAATCTGTCAAAGTTTATGGCTAGGTTTTGGGGAGGGTTTTGGACAGGGTCTTTTTAGTTTCTTTCTTCTGGGAGTCAAGTAGACACAACCTTGAATAAATAGATGAGACAGAGTGCAGGATATTTATTTTGATTGCATGTTTCCCAGAACACTGGGAAAGCCATGATATTAATTCTTCCTGTTAATTTGCATCTCTTTCCAGCATCTCATTTGTTGACTATTTCTAGTAACAGTGTTTTTGAGGCTTTGGTTCTTTTTCCACATCCATTAATTTGTTTCACATGCAGGTCCAAACTTTCCTTTTACTATCATTATTTTTTCCTGCTTGTTACTTCTTGAATTCTGGTTTTATTTCAACCCATTGTTGTTTCAGTTTGTTTACTTTGGAGCCCTCTTAAGGCAATTTGGGTTAACTATAATAGGAAAAATCTTAGAAATGGAATCCTATGGGATCTTTTTAGTAAGATGATGAGGATGTATCTGGAAATGATATTTTGAAAGGTTTGGAGATTCAGTTTACTTCCTTTGTTTCATAGAATCCATTATGAGAAGCCCTCAGACAGACGTATGCTCTGACTACCTGCACAGCATCGATCTGTGATGAACAAAGAATATTCAGATACTGTAGGGAACAGAAGGTTCCATGAGTTTGTTTTCTATTGCTTTCTGTGTGGGATCTCAAACTTGCTGTTTGCATAGTGAAACCAATGAAATTTTCTGTATGTGTTTAAAATATAAAAATCAATCAACTCTTTCTAACTCTTTAGATTAAAAAATATATATATCAAATTTCTCCCAGTCTGCTTTATGCACAGACCAATTCACAGATATTTAGTTAAGGGATTGAAAGTTTACAAATCTCATTATCAGCCATGATTAAGCATGGATGGTTAACCGTGGAGATGAATTTGTAAAGAATGCTAAAGTACTGATATTTGCCCCTAAATGATCAAACTTGAAAAACAGAGTGTAAAGATAATTTGTTTCCTTTCTAAGCATCTCCAAATGTAGTTTCCCTGCACCTAGTTCTTTTCTCCAGTGTTTCACTAGCAACTTATTTTCAGTTTAACAAATTACTTCTGAGGACTCAGACGTGCTTTGTTTCTGCGCCTGAAATTAAGTCAATTCCTGTTCATGTCAGTAGATAGGTAGCAAAAGGGATATAGTATCGGATTTCTTAACATCAGATTATTTTTGGTATCAAGAATTATCAGAATATAGTATGAAGCTTTTCCAATTATATAATTAAAATATATGCAAGCAAAGAATATTCAACAAGAAGATATGCAAAGAGTAAACACTGTAGTGTTTTTTGATCATATGGCTTACTCTTTCACAACCACAGCCTGATTTGTATAAGACTTTGAAAAAATTGTTGAAGATACATTATTTTTCATCATGTTCATTGACCAAGCAAAGTTAATGTTATGACATTGTAAAATAATAAATGGGTCAACCCGAGTAATTAAGGGCATGCCAGTTTGTGGGTGAAAAAAGTGAAACAGCTGTTGCATGAATCAGGTCTTAACTGATAGCATAATTAACACCAGCTAACATGGATTTTTAGAAAATGAGTGTTGTTAAACTAGTCTTTTACAAATGAATTGGATTTCTAGTTAATCAAACTAGTAGGATTACTACAAATTACTTAAGACAAACCTCCTCCATTCTATTCTTCCCTGTCAAACAACAAACAAACAAAACAAACCACAAAATAAAACAACAATTAAAATGTTTAATGAACTATTCTCCTGGCACATGCATGGCATCAAGTCACAATATTCTTCATTTCAGCAAAATGAAATCTGGTTATATTATTTGCATTTAATGCAGTCACAAAAAGGTGCATGCATGTGGACTGGACTCAAGTACATGGGTTTGGGTTTTGTTGCATACTTTAACATTCAAACCTCATTTAATTCCCTTTTATTTCAAGAAATAAACATATTTCAAAAACAGAGTAAAGTAAAAAAGTCTATGGGCATGATAAGATAATGAAGGGTACAAGAGCTACTTGGATACGTTTACTTTGCTCTCATGGAAAAAACAAACGAAAAAGGAAATAATCCGCTTTTTTCAGGCAGAAAAAAAAAAAGCCTTTTAAAAATCAGAAATATGGATAGAGTTACTTCTACCATATTTTGGATGCACCTATTCAAAGTGTGATACAAAGTATGATTTTTTCAGGTTACCATTTTATTTTACAGAATCAAAGAATTGCAGGTGTTGGAAAGGACCTCGAGAGGTCATTGAGTCCAACCCTGCTGCGAAAGCAGGTATCCTACAATAGGTCACACAGGTAAACATCCTGATGGGTCTTGAATATCTCCAGAGAAGGAGACTTCATAATCTCTCTGGGCAACCTGTTCCAGTGCTCCATCACCCTTACCATAAAGAAGTTCTTCTGCATGTTAGTACGGAACTCCCTATGTTCAAATGTTAGGCCATTACTCTTTGTCCTATTCCTGCACATCACCGAGAAGAGCCTGGCCTCATCCATTTGCCTCCCCCCTCCCTTTAGATATTTACAAATATTAATCAGACCCCCTCTCAGTCTTCTTTTCCCCAGGCTGAACAGACACAGGTTACTCAGCTTTTTCTCATATGGGCGATGCTCCCTGCCCTTTATCATCTCTGCTGCCCTCTGCTGGACCACTTCTAGGAGATCCGTGTCTTTTTTGAACTGGGGAGCCCAGAACTGGACACAATAGTCTATATGTGGCCTCAGCAGGGCAGAGTAGAGGGGAGGATCACCTCCCTCAACCTGCTGGCCACGCTCTTTTTAATGCACCCCAGGAAACCATTGAACTTCTTGGCCACAAGGGCACCTGTTGTTCACCAGGACCCCCAGGTCCTTCTCTGCAGAGCTCTTTTCCAGTAGATCATCCCCTAACCTGTACTGATGGATGCTGTTCTTCCTCCCCAAATGCAAGACTTTTCACTTGCTCTTGTTAAACCTCATCAGGTTCCTCTCTGCCCAACTCTCCAGTCTGTCTAGGTCTTGTTGAATGGTAGCACAGCCTTCACATGTCAGCCACTCCTCCCAGCTTTGTATCATCAGTAGACTTGCTGAGGGTGGACTCTGTCCCTTCATCTAGGTCATTCATGAAGATGTTGAACAAGATTGGACCCAGCACTGACTCCTGGGGAACACTGCTACTTGCAGGACTCCAATCAGACTGCACTGCTAATGACAACCCTGTGAGCTCTTCCAGTCAGCCAGTTCTCAATACACCTCACCATCCATTCATCTATCCCACATTTTCTAACTTTCATAACTAAGATGCTGTGGGAGCAGTGTCAAAAGCCTTGCTGAAGTCAAGGTACACAACATCCACTGCTCTCCACCTATCTACCCAGCCAGTGATGACATCACAGAAGGCTATCAGGTATCATCTGTATAAGATGTTATAGAAAAAAATATATATAAAGAATCACAAAAGTGCAGAAGCTATGGTGAACCATGTTGGATTTCTGCCAATAATGATATCTGCCTTAGAGAAGAGATCAAAAATTGAAACACTTGTATTACAGCACATGTAAAACACTGCAGTGGCATTTCTCCCAGTCCTATGTTTCATATTTTTTGTGTTAGTATTATTTCCAATCTTGGATGGAAATCAGAAAATCAGAAAGAATTGTAAAAATTGTCCTCCAAAATTTCCACAGAAATACTTCAACTAGCCTTTGCTCTAACTCTGTCTCCTAACGATTGTGTTCTCTGGGTTTTACATCAGTTGAAAACAAATCACACGATTTCTAGAAAATAAATTTTTGTGGAGTGTCTTTCACTAAGATAAACACAATCTAAAAATTAAACAGCTTCTTTTTATAAATACTGGGTTGTTGTGGTTTTTTTTTTCAGTAGAATTTTTTTATTGTGAAAATTTATAACTTTCAATATGAGCATAACTGCTTTCATTCTGTGTAAGCTGTTATAGAAAAAAAAAAGAAAAATCACCTTGTATAGGACTATGTCAACATTTGTCAGTACAGCTAGCACCCAAATGGACAGTTCTGCAAATATGCTTTGTTGAAGGAATGAAGGACAACAGAGTGCAGCAGAGAATTAGCAGGATACTTCTCATGAACTTTGTCTGTGTTTTGCTAAGAGAGAAAATTATAATGCTTTTGACCCTGGTACAAACCTCAAGATGATTTTAGTTATTATTTTGCTGTGACCTGCACGTGCTGTCTTTATATGGATACTTATGTCAATATATTTATAAATACTGTTGCTATCTCTACAGCAGTCCATGTTTTTATGCCATGCAATGACTCAGAAATATGCTTATGACACAGACTGTCAAGTGGTGTCATGCCATCCACCTTGCTCAGCAGTAAAGTCAAATTCACAAATTGCACAGGAAGCAAAATAAAATAAAAAACCCAATTATGCTTAATTAGCTGGTCAAAAGATCACTTTGTGCTGTCTTTGAATGTCAAAGCATCCACCTTTATTTTCGTAGTATCATAGAATCAGGTTGGAACATAACAAGGTTGGAAAAGACCTCCAAGATCATCCCGTCCAACCGTCCAGCTATCACCAATAGTTCTCACTAATCCATGTCCCTCATATTCTAGGGGTCCAGACATATTTCCTTCTCTAACATACTAATTTGTACACCATACAGAGAGAGATGTTTTCCTCTCATGAAAAATAAAACAAAAATAATTCAGGAAAACAATTAGTATTCTAAACTTGAAAAAGATTTCTACCGAAGTATATGCAGATAATTACTACAACTAGAAATATACAGAAAAGCTGACTGTCAACTATTTATTTTGGTGTACAACAGAATAGTTCTACCAAGTTTGCAGCACTTTATACTTTCATTTATAGCCTGGTCATAAATGTGCACGGAGCTACTTGTGTTTTGGTCTGAATCAATGTTTCTCTGTGAAAGCTTCAGTTTCCAGATCAAGGACAGAAGGAAGAACTATTTAGTATAGGTAACCCGTCACCATGAAAAAACAAAGGGAAGTTCAAATGAAAAATATGTTATCTCCTTTTGCAAGTTTTTGGCCCATACACTAAAATGCAAAAGCCCTAGCAATACAAAATGAGATCTGTTTGTAATTGATCGGTGAAGAACAAATTAACAAAGAACATTTACATTGTTCAAATCATGCATGTACAAAAAATTTGGTTTTCTCTGGTCATTGCTAATTACGTCAAGCACCAGTACACACTACAGTGTGTTATATATAGCTCAGACTGTAGGGAAGGAACAAGCTGAGCTGCAGCTCAGACTTTGGATCTATACTGGAGGCTGGATTTCACCTCTTCAAACCTCCAATTGCATTTACAGCAAAAAGATGACCTTTATCAAACTGGCTTTTACTTAAGCTTTAATGTGATAGCATGAATTTCACTCAGTGATACACTCCTTACTATACCAATGTCTGTGATAACTTCAAACATGGAATAGATAATAAGAGTAGCTGAAGATTGATCTATATGTGCTAAAGAACATTATCTCTCTGGGATGATGAAAAAGCATCCTCTTTCTACTTAACTTTTTTTGTGTATACTTCAAGAGATTTTTTTATGTGAAATATGTGTTTTATACTATGTACATTGGATTCAGACATTTCTTAGAACTTTCCATATATCTTTGATTTTCTGAACAATTATATGATACTTCAGTCCTCAGCTCCCAATGTTACATAGGAATTCTACATCTTACCCTTTTAAACCTAATTACAATTTTGTTTGTTGAAATAATTTCACTGTAATTCTGAAACAAGATTTGAATGAAAAACTGTGCAGCTTTTAGCCTAGTTACAACTAGCCACTGAACTTTTCATTATCACTTTTTTCCTTGTAAACATTCACCAAATAATACTGATATATTCATTCCAAAATCTTATGTTCCTTAAGTGACTCACTGTCAAGGAATTTATACTTAGCACATCTTCCATGCTTATAATTTACTCAAGATTTAAAAGTTGTAGTCTGTATACTCACCAACAGGAAAAGGGATTCTGGAGATAGAGTTTACTGAAAAAAACAGCTGTACAACCAGAAGTATAATTGAGATCACTTTCCCACAGTTGTCTTGACTTTATGATACCGCATAATTCAACTTAAAAATATATATTTTTTAATTTTATTTTATTGATTTTTATGTGCTAAAAATAAATGCACTGTGCCTATAAGTACATAACAAGCACATTTTTTTTAGTCAAAAATTATCTTATTTCCTTAGACAGGAAATTGATATCTGACACTGATCTTTAAAAAAGTTTGCAATGAGTAACACTTGCTTCACCTTTTGCCTTAATATACTGTAGATGAAGGGCTCAGATGTGATTCCTGAAATTACATGTATGTTAAAGACATCGGAAAGCTTTTCTTATTCCAAAGTCTAGTTTCTCCCCAGTCTATATCCTTACTTTTTTATAGATACAAATATGTACACACAACATAATTCTTGTGCCCAACTCCTTTTCCAACTGAAAGACATACACTGAAACACAAAATTATAGATAATTTATCTACAAGATAAGAAGCCCAGGTCACCAAGATATTCTGCTTTTGATATTAACTCAGTTTGAACAGATACCATTCTTCAGATTCAACCCAGATTTTTGACTTCCATGTGTATCATTCGCATCCTTATTCACCTCTGTAGCTCTGGGGAAATATGAATGTGAATATGGATAGTAACCAGAACATATCAGTTTTCAAATTTCACTATCAGTGATTCACATAAACAACTCCTTTGATTTAGAATCAGATCCAAGATTAAATTTGTGTTAGTACATATCTACCCATCTAGTGGCTTCAAACCATTACAAGAAAACTGCAAGTTTTGGAAGCTTTGGTGGTTTGAAGTTATTTTGTTGTTGTATTTTTACTGTGCTTTGTTTTCAGTTAAATCTTCTTTTTCAAATTAGCTAAAGAAAGTTCTACATTTTCTTCAGGCTTGGTCCTTAAAATACAGTAATTACAACGTTAAGGTTCTGAACAACCCAAGTCAAATAATCATGTTTTGTGCTTTTTCTGCCATACGCTGCAGAATTCATACTCATCAGAAAAAGGCCATCAATGTGACAACATTTGTGCTTTGAAATGTCTTTAAGAATATGGTTAAAAAGCCAAAACTAAGAGGAGAGAAAGAAGGGAAACAAGTGTTAATAACTAATACTTGTAACAGTCAAACGCTTGAAAAAGTCAAAACTGCCTGCTGCGTTAGATTAGATGGTTTAGAAAGCACTAATTTAATGGCCTGCATCCAATGTACTATGTTTCTTATGAGCTGGGCAAGTTTGTTCTATGGTATACCCTGGAGTGCATTTTCAGCATGTGAAGAGAGAAATAAATTTTACAGGCATTATATCCTTCCCATAAAACGCCTGAACTACTTCATTTTTATCCGAGCAATGATGCAAGACAGAAAGAGCTGGCCTGTTACACTGCATATGGTATCAGTTCTGAGGAAATCTCTAATTTAGATACCATGATTATGCCTGAAATCCTATATTTAAGAAGCACCCAGCCATTCTGTGTAAATGTTGATGATAGGCTCAATTCTGACATACTGATATGGGACAGAAGTCTTAGGATGGCCCATATGGATACAATAAATATTTAGCTGAAGGTAACAGCAAAATTCAAAGAGCAGAAGGTCCAGGCAATGTAGAAGTATTGTTCAAATCATTGAATGCAAGAAGTATAGAAAAGTTTTTAAGAAATTTACACATTTTTCTTACACTTTTATACTTTCAAATATAATGCTAATAATTGACTAGGATGCCATTGTAGGAGAAAACTTATTAAACCTTCCAGAATCCCTTTTTGCAAAGAACTTGCATTCAGATAGACAGACATAAATGGGGAAATAATGATGTGATGTTGAGTGAATAAAGACGGTACTCCTGCCACTTCTATGTCCTTATCTCTCTCAGGGCATCATGGTAAGGCAAGTTTTAATGGCAGGGTTGAAAAGAGAGTGCCGATGTGGGGAATGTTTTTAAGAAGTGCTTCCCAGTCTTACAGACAGTGGGAGAAATCACAAAGTCGCTTAATTAAAGTCTGTTAAGAGACTGGTTTTGTGTGCCAATGGGTAGCTAGCATCAACTGCTCTTTACTGAATGAAAAGGTAGGGTGGGGATGGGTTGTGAAGGAACTTTGAAAGTGAAACAAGGAGCTTGTGTTTGAAGTGGCAGAAAAGCAGTAACTAGAAAAGGGAGGTGTAGAGAGAGGTGAAATGGTCAAAATGACAGGCCAGGAAAAAGACCTTCACAGCAGCTGAGCAGGATTGCATTTGCCAAAGTCAGAGAAAAAGAGTGTTGCAGTAACCAAGATGTGAGATATTTCAGCTGTGCAGATAGATAGCAAAAGCCACATCATAGATACGGTCTGTGAAAAGAATTTGTGAAACCTAGACATTACCTGAAAATGAGAAATTAGAAAGTGAATTCAGTCAAAGGAAGTAAGATGATACCATCCTTCTAGGCATAACCATTACATAAGAAAAAGTACTTTCAGAACAAAAACTGTTGATTTTTTAATAGCAGGTGGGTGTTCATCACTATAAAGTCCCTTTAGAATACATTGAACTTTGCTGGGTTTTCCTTGTGTTTCTCTTTCCTCTGATTGTTTTTTCTTACTCTGTTTTCCTTTAAAGGACAGACAATTTCAAAGTAAAAAATATGTATAGTGCTGGCACATGACAAAATGCAGTTTTACAATTAAAATTTTAAGTCCTATCTAGCAAACAAAGAATTTAAGGCAGAGTGCTGATGTTGTAGTGTTGTAGCCTGGAATCAGAACATCAGTTCTGTATACTTTCTGTATGCAGTAGCATCTGATGCTTAATATTTCAGGAGGTGGTAAATGCTTTAACCATAGCTTGAACCTAATTAACTGTTCAACTGTGTACAAAAGGAATAGACAGTGTTTTAAACTTGAAGGCCAGTGCTTTGAAAATTATCAGGAACCAGCACTGCTGTTATGCCGAACAGGAATTTATTTGGATACCAGATCAACTAATTTCACCCATGTCTTCACAATGATCAGAGTATCATAGCAAAGACAAAATCTATCAACTGATAAACTGTTCAAAATATAGTTACTAATTACTTAAGCTCTTGTTATTTTTAAATTAAAAAAAAATGAACACAAACCACAGTATGGATTTGCCATAGGGACTGGAAGGGTTTTAGTGACATCTTCAGGAACCTGGTACTAGATTTATGTCTTTGTCTACCATGAGCATTCCAACTTTAGCTGACTAAAATCTGAAATGTCTTTTAAAAAGCTTTATTCAGATAAAATTTTGAGTTAGTTATTTAAATGTTAATGAAAGCTCAAAAAAAAGCCATGGATTTATTTTCAGTATAATAGAATTGTCCATCTTGAGGGAATCACAGGCCTAAAGACAATTTTTAATGTACACTGATTGCTCCGAAAGTAATGTCTCCTATTTATTTCAACTGAAACTACAACTGATGGAAAGAGCACAATAATGCTATTTGAAAGAGAAAATTCTCCATTATAAAATATAATTCCTCAACATAGTCACTGCCATTAGCTATACATTTTCACCAGTGATGAACAAGAGCCTGCACGCCACACTTGTAAACATCTGCACAAGCGGAGTTGACCCACTGTTTCTGTCACTACTGAAACACGCCACCCACTGCCTCACTGTTCTCACATCCACTATTAAGTCTTCATAAACAAAAGCAAGTGTTGATGAATGTCAGTGGGTGTAACTTTACACATGGATGAATTCAATTACTCACCTTTGCTTCATACGCACTTCCATGTCAGACACCATTTTGTCAGACTGCCCCTCTGCTGCAATCTGTCAAATGACAACAAAATGTAATGGAATATTGCTGGGAAGGATCAACTTCTACTACCATACCACCAACACCTGCCTCTGATGTTATGGGCAAACATAATATAATAGGGGGCTTCACTTTTGGAGCAGCCCTTGTATCGTGACAAGGAAAGAATTCTGACTGTTTTTCAGATGAGACAGAAAAAAAGTTTAATTGTCTCTAGGTCAAACAAAGGAATTTGGCCTACTTATTTTGAATCCTACCACACTCTTTAGTCATTAACTTCATTACTAAAGATGATCGTATCTGTACTTGTCTGAGGTAGGTGTGGGATTCAGATGTATGTTCCAGCATTTCACAGTAAATCTTTGTTATTTCCCCATGTAATTCTGTTTCATCAGCATGCACAAATCCAAGAGTAAGCTTTTCACTTTAAGCTTTTGGTCAAGAATACAAGACTTTTCCACCTTCACCATCTGCTTTCTCCGTGTCCTAGCAAATTCCTCCAGTTTCAGAGAAATGGTGAATAGCTGGAAGTCAGACATCCCAGTTCATTCCATTCATTATAAATGGAAGAGACTGTGCTCTCTGTTGCATTAGATAGTACTTGTGTAGAGAGAAGATGCGTCATAATTCAAGGGGCACACCTTTTGCATCCTGCTTTTGATCTTTGGTAGTTTGGTGAGAGGGAGTAGATTGTGTGGGGTTTTGTTTTCTGGTTTTAAAATCTTTCCTATCACACAATTTATATGTTTTTAAAAAGGGTAATGGAGTAGGGAGCAGAATTTATGTGAATTTCCTTTTTATATTCACAACTTATTTGACTTCATCTTCAGTCTTTCATTGATCTTTTGACATGAATCTCTCCTGACTTGCTTGACATCTATTGTAAGCAGTGAAAATGATTGATCATAAAGTTGGCCAAGGATAGATAGAAGAGAGAGCCTTGAAAATTATTTCAAACATAATGTGTTTTGAGAATGTAATTCCTAATGGAGTTTTAATAAAGCCAATACATACGACCCAGGTTTCATCTGACACTAATATGTTTTTAAATCCTTGGACATCAGCAACATGATTGTGTCTAAAATACCCCAAAAATGTACTTGGCACTCCTGCCTCATGTAGCTGGCAAGAGAGGGCTGTACAAGAACCCCTTGGCCTTCATTTTCCTCTGCCTTTTTCTGCAGATGAGTCAACCTTTGAGGCTGGCAATCGCCAGGCGCAGATGCCACACTTGGGGTTCCAAGTCCCCAGCAGTAGGATTTGTAGCTGGCCACTGCCATGCGCTGGTTTAGATTCACTATCCGTAACCTGGAGGGTTTATATATAATTTGCCTGCTGCTGCTTTGTCCATTGGTATCTGTGAGATGTTCAGTGTTCCCTGGCTAAGATGAAGCCTGGGTCCATCCAGCCCTGTACTCTGTGTACACCAGCCCTGTCACATAGGAAATGTGTGTGCTGGCCAGAAGAGCAATTTTCATGCTGAACATGTATGCAAACAGTGGACAGAAGGTTTTTTTGGGCAGAAAGATAGAGTGAAATCTGTGAAGTCTTTCCATAAAGTCACACATTTCAGATGTGTGAATGCAAACCTTTACTTCTCATATAAATCTTTGTGCTGTGTGCTGGTGCAGTAATTCAGACTGCAGATCTATAAATGTTCTTGAGATAAATATTTTTTTAAAGAAAGCTGTTATTCAACTGTCTGAAGTGCTACATTAAAGGGGGAAGGAAAAAGACTTTATAATCAGAAAAAGTATTGATTTTGAAAGAGATAAGCTAGAGGAACAGCCAGAGGTGTCCCTAATGTAATCCTACAAGCACTCCAAAATACAGAACACCTCTTTGAGTTAACTGGGTTTCTAATAATCACCTCACATGTGGATCTGTTGATAATAGCCATGTTCAATACAAAAACTACTGCAATAACAAGTCAAGATTTTATGGTGTTTTTTTCAGAGTGTAACCTGAGGGAGCAGGGAAAAATGTATATTTTATTATTAGCAAATTCTAATATCTCATATATAGAGAGAGGGAATGACTGTGCTGAAGTAAAGTATAAGCAGATGTTATATCTAAGGACCCCAATAATTAGATTTTTAACAACCTAGATGTTTATCTTATCAATTTGCAAAACTTTGGAGCTTTTTGGTAAACACAAGAAAAAAAGAATAAGAATCACTGAAAGAGGAGCATAACATTTTGCCATACAGAGCAGCAAAACAATAAAAAGTAGTTTGGAAGAAATAGTGGGAAAGTATTACCAAGAAATAACAGTGTAGAAAACTGAAATACTGCTTTTTTTGTTCAGATGTTCAGCTTGGACATCATTTCATTTTTACGTTACTTTTCTGAAGAGGTTTAAATGATTAGTTGTGTTGTATTTAGCAATATTGAAGCAGTACACTTACATGTACAAATTATGCACCTGGACACAAAGAATGTATGTCATGCACTAATTAGTTAAAAAATATACAATGTTGGGAAACGCCCCAATTTTTCCCAAAGGGTTGCCCTCCTTACGTGGGGAAGCACGACCACTCAATGTGAGTGCACACAGCTTCAACTTTATTGTAGCAACAAACCCTTATATAGTGTACTTGTTTACAGGATCCAGGTTTCTTGCAACCAAGCGTATCAGAGAACAATGGTGTTTTCCAAGCAATTTTCATATACAGAACACCTTGCTAAACTGCAACATACTATTCACACCACTGCACCTGCACCTGTACTTATAAATCTATTTCTTTCATCTAAGATTACATCGTAGGTCATTAGTAAATCATTAGCTACGTGCTCCCGAGCACACTGCGCCCCAACAATATAATAATTCATTTTGAGAAGGGAAACATCTCTGTTTCTTTGTCAGAAACTGTGAAAAGCTGAAACTTCTGTCTCCACAAAGAAGTAGTTCCAACACTTGCGTTTTCTCTCATGTTCTTCATATTATGTCTGAGTGATGCATTTTCCGTAATACATTAGAGGAAATTAGACTTTTATTCATCGATACAAGCAACATAAGACCAAACTATCTGTGCTTAGAAAACGTTATCCATTGAGCACATCGTAAGATCCATAATATTTTGAATTAAAAAGACTCAAGAATATATTGTATATATGATTTTATACCTGTTGATATAAAGTTCTTTTTTAATGAATATTTATTTAACAGGAATTGTGATCAAAAGCTAAAGACTTCCTTAAGCAGTACTCCATGAGAAACCACAGTTGCATGTATTAAATTGACTTTATAGCTTCTTATAACAAAACTATCCTTGCTTTACATGATGATATATTATAGACATCATGTTCTTATCTATATGTAAATATCTTCTGTTCTTCATAATCTAATTTGACATTATATCACATCTTTTATTATTAGCAATTCGTCTCACAATTGTTAATTATGGATTAAGTCTCTAAAAGTAGGCAGAGTTCAAGCACAGAAGTTAATGGTGGCCCTCATTTTATATGGCTTACAAGTAGATCATCTGAATCACATAGGCAGATAGAGAGAGATTGGTGGAATGCACAGAGTATAGAATCAGATTGGCTTGGGTTGGAAGAGACTTCAAACACCACCTAGCTCTACCCCCCCAACAGTGACCTTTCACTAGGTCAGATTGCCCAAGGCCCTATCCAGCCCAGCCTTGAATGCCTCCAGGGATGGGGCAACCACAGCATCTCTGGGAAACCTGTTCCAGTTCCTCACCACCCCCTCACTAAAGAATTTATTCCTCATGTCTAATCTAAAACAACCATCTTTTGCTTTAAAGCCATTGCCCTAGTCCTACCACCACACTCCCTGATAAGGGATCCCTCTACAGGATTCACTCCAACAGGTCCATGTCCTTTTCATTCTGGGGGCCCTGGAGCTGAACTCAGTATTCCAGGAGGGTCTCAACAAGAGCAGAGGGAGAGAATCACCCCCTTCATCTTCCGGTCATGCTCCTTTTGTTGCAGCCCAGAATATGTTTGGCTTTCTGAGTTGCTCATGCTGAGTTTTTAATACATCAACAGCCCCAAGTCATTCTCCTCAGAGCTATTCTCAGTCCTTTCTCCACCCAGCCCCAACCCAGGTGCATGACCTTGTATGTTTGGCAGCATGATAGGTGAAGTTTCAATGCTGCAGTTGGTATTTTGTAAGAATCACAGAAAAAAAAAAAAAAAAGGAAAAAAAGGAGACTTAAGGGGGGAACTCAATAGGAAGCTTATCAAATTCATGTCTTTTTCTTTTGTCTTTCGCTTCAGTTTACATGAGGCACACAGTGTAAATAAGATCTGTGAAAGAGTTTTCAGAACCATTACACGAAATATATGCATATGGTAAAGCTGCAAAATGAGTATTTGTGAACAGGAAGAAGACACAGGATGTAAATTTTCATCTTGTCCATGCTCATCCAACATCTATACTACAAAGAAACACTCATTAATTCAGAAACATTCAGTGTATCTTCAACTGCTATGAGTAATACAAATGTTCTACATTCTTGCCAGAGATGATTTTGAAGACAATAATTATTGCTGTCTGATATATAGCTGTCCAGAAATAACTTGGCTGGATAATGGGTAGACTATGAAATCTGTATTTTTGTCAGATGAATTATTTGGTGACTCAGCACTCTCAAAAATGCAAATGATCTAACACAAACAACAGGAACTCGCATTAGTATTGCCCATTTATTCTCATGTTCCTATTCTTAGATGTCTCGTTTTGTAACTTGAAGCTTTAGGTTATTTTGTAGTTTAGGTGTTTTTTTTAAAGGTACTTTCTGTCTGCAAAACCATTTTCTCCTGTTTCTTATGACTCGTCTTAATTGTGGGTATCTCAGACAAATGCAGTCTGAAATCATAGTTTTGGTAAATTTACAGCAGAAATGGTATGCTTTAAAATGTAAGAACTGCAAAATATTCATAGAATATCCCTAGTCAGAAGGGACCCGCAAGAATCACCGAGTCCAACTCCTGACTTGACACAGAACCACTCAAAATTCAAACCCTATGTCTGAGAGTGTTGTCCAAACATTTACTGAACTCCAGCTGGGAGCCATGACCATTTTCCTGGAGAGCCTGTTCTGGGGCCTGACCACCCTCTGGTGAAGAACCATGTCCTAACATCAACCTGACCCTCCTTTGACACAGCTCCATCCTGCTCCCTTGGGTCCTATTACTGAAGAGAATGGATAAGCATATATATAAGTTTATTCCTATAATTTATGAGGTGATAGATATCCTGTCATATTTGAGCTTCTTTTTTTTTGTTGTTGTTACATAATGCACATATAAAAATCAATGTCCTTCGTTAAAAATACAGATAGATACACACTCATATAAACTGGTGGAGGCAACACAATATCTCTAGAACAAAAACTACTTCATGTAAGGGAACTTCAGGCTTGTTCTACATTAAAATATCCTCTGCTTTGATTCTTACAAAATATGAAGTGATACAAGTTCAAGATTATATATGCCATCTAATGAAGTTTTCTTCTAAGATTCAAAGGATTGCAAAACTTTACATGGGAATGTAAATATAGGTCATCACATTTTATTACTTTTATGTCCAAGTGGTCACCTTGTGTTTTTCTGGGATATTTCTGGTGTTTTCTGTTTAATAGCTCCTCCTTTTCTTCTTAGTAACCAGTCTTCTGTATGCAACTACTATAATGAAAACTCCAGCTTTAATTTATAGTAAATGTAAAATTTGAAGACAAATATCAAAGAGGAAATCCTGAAAATTTTATCCTTGTATGTTACCTTAGTTACTGCTTAGGCACCAGTCACAGAATCACAGAGTAATTGAAAGCTGGAAGGAACCTATGGAGAACTCTAGTCCTGATTTCTGCTTAGAATAGGATCAATTTCAAAGTCAATTTAAGTTAAAAAAGTTTGGTCAAGAACACTTCACATTTAGGTCTATGAGCATGGTTCCAAATTTTTTTTGTATGTGAAGCCAGGAATAAATCTCATGAAGACATCCTCTGAGAGGTTTTTTTTTTGTTTGTTTTTTGTTTTTTGTTTTTTTTTTTTTTTTGAATTGTTTAGCAACCTCTGGGGCAGGTCTTTTAGAGAGCTCAGGATATTTTCTCAGTGACTATACCATGCTCTCACTGTTGCTTGAAGCAGATCTCAATGCGTTTAATGCAAATAGAAGAGAAATGGGAAAGAATTTTGGCTTTCAATAGGTAAGATATAGGAGAAATACAACAATTTTCCTTATTATATGCAATACTGCAGTATATTCTAGGATCCTGAGTAGTAATGATCTAACCTGGATTTAAATTTGCTGACAATACCAAGCTGAGAGGAGTGGCTGACGTGCCAGAAGGCTGTGCCGCCATTCTTCAAGACCTGGACAGGCTGGAAAGTTGGATAGAAAAGAACCTGATGAGATTCAACAAGTGCAATTGTATTGGAGTCCTGCACCTGGGGAGGAATAACCTCATGCATCAGTACAAGTTAGGGACTGATCTGCTGGAGAGGAACTTTGCAGAGAAGGACCTGGTTGTTCTGGTGGACAACAGATTGGCCATGAGTCAGCAGTGTCTTCTTGTGTCCAAGAAGGCCAATGGTATCCTGGGGTGCATTAGAAAGAGCGTGGCCAGTAGGTCGAGGGAGATGATCCTCCCATTCTACTCTGCCCTGGTGAGGCCACATCTGTAATACTGTGTTCAGTATACTCCTCAGTTCAAGAAACTTCTAGAGACAGTCCAGCAAAGGACCACAAAGATGATGAATGGCGTGGAGCATCTCCCCTGTGAGGAAAAGCTGAGCAAGTTGGGACTTCTCAGCCTGGAGAGTGGATCTTATCAATGCTTATAAAGTATCTAATGGGTGGAAGTCAAGTGGATGGGACCAGGTTCATTTTGGTGATGCCCAGCGACAGAACAAGTGGTAATAGGTACAAACTGCAACACAGGAAGTTCTACAGAAACATGAGGAAAAACTTATTTGACGATGACAGAACACTGGGAAAAGCTGCCCTGAGAGGTTGTGGAGTCTCCTTCACTGGAAATATTTGAAACCCACCTGGATGCTTTCCTATGCAAACCAGTGTAGGGAACCTGCTTTAACAAAGGGCTAGACTGGGTGATCCCCAAGAAGTCCTTTCCAATCCCTATGAATCTGCGTGATTCCATGATTCTGTGAAATAAATTTTATAATGTAAAGAAGAGGAACAAAGGAAAAAGGCAGAGTGGAGTTATACATAAATGCAATAAATTCATGCTAGAGAGTTCTACACTAACAGTAAGTTTAACCGAAAGATGCTGAAATATAAATTAAATAATGATGTAGAATATTGTATGCATACTACGCTGTAAAGCTGAACCTCACAGAATATTTCAATTGTAGTGAAAGAAAAGGATATTTCAAAAATCCTGAATTTAAAAACAAACCAGAAAAAAAAAAAAACCAGAGCAAAATTATTATTATTTTTAAAAGTAAGTATTTAGCTCTCAAACCAGTTATGACATTGAAATTCAGGACAAGGAATGGAAATTCAGGTGGGGATCAAACAAGATAACTGATTAACTGTAACTGATGGATGCATTCCGTGGGAATGAAATGGAGACAGAGACATCCTAAGAGTGACAAAAGCCCCTAAACTGTGAGAATGAGAAGAGACAACAGCATAAAGCAATGTAAAACTGGAGCTCATCCAGAGCTGTTTTAAGAGAGCCTTTCAATAATGTTGTCAGCTGAGAGACTGATTTGTCTGCTATCTTGTGCGCTTGAAACATATCTAAGCCTTAATTTACCAACTGATCCACAACTGCCATCTGAAGATTTCTCAAAGGATTTTACAAGTCAAAATAATTGTTTAATTGTTTAATTTGTAAGTCACCATTCCTATGTTGCTTTGAGATAGCCAAGATTTATGTTTACATTTCAAGACAGCTAAATATTACAACCACCATTTCATACATAATCTGAGTTAGTTAAATCAAATCCTGTGACAGAGCGGCAACTTACTAATTACTTGTTTAAATCCTGAAACTACTTGAGGATAATGGCTGTAAACAAAATATTTTAATCCTGTGGAAAGAAAGAAGTATAATTTAAATCTTTCTATAGTGAAAGGACATTTACAACTGATGTTTCTACTACATAGCATGTTTCTTCTGAGAATTGAGGATAAAGGTAAATTAACACAGATCTAGCCTTTTTTTTTTTTTTTGTAAAAATAATGACAAAACAAAAAAAATATAACCAAACTGGAGAAGTGTATGAAACTAAATACTACATATGAGTCCAAGTTTAAAAACAGTGTGATGAGTTTCTGCTGTCATTGTTTTTAAATGTATAAGGTGAATACTCTGAGTGAATCATGGAGGTGTTTATCTTGGTGTATAATTCAACCTTTTCACACATCCTGAAAACAAATTCTAGTCATTACCTCCTTTTGAGTTCTCTTTAAATAATTAGTATTCTTGAAATCAATAATATTTAATGCCTAGTCAGTTGAATATAATAAAGCCAATAAACAGAGTTAATAGGTGAAGAAAAACCAACTTAGAGCAACTTGTATTTTCTCCAATTTCATTGTTACTATCAGTAGTAATCATAGTTCTCAAAGTATTTGACTTTTTATCGTATTAAATCTCCACTTCCTGGAGTCATGTTAATACTGGCCTTTCAGATAATAAGAAAAAAACACCAACACTTATAATCTTTCTATTTATTTAAGAAGACACTAAAACTCAAACAAGCAAACAATCACAAAAAATCTGAAAATTTGCAAAACTGATGTTCAGAATTATTTTTAAATACTTTTGATCTTTGATTTGCACTTAAGTCATGATTTTATAAATATTATTTGCAGATATAGCTACTTCATTCATAAATTATCAGCTGTTGATATTACTAATTAACAAGCTGAAAATTAGAATATCTATGCCATTAAAAATTTCAGGATGTCAGATAAAGAGCCAGATATTTTTGAGATTATATATGAAAGACAGTATCTTCTGAAAGTATCTTCTGAAAGTTTCAAGCAGCAGTTTGAAGCTTTTTTAGAACAGAACAAAAGACACTTTGATCTCCAGATGATGTTTCTATCAGTAGTAGCTACAAAAAAATGATTATACAAATAGCACATCTCATTATTGTGACACAGCAGTAGCAGAAGTATTTTAGATGTCTCTTATGACTAAAGAGGAATCAGAAAATGAGAATGTAAACTGCAATTTTGAAAATTTTGCTAGAATTTTTCTGGAATTTTAGAAGAGATATTTATTTTCAAGACAAATTTTGTCCACAGGTTTCATAGAATTTCTCCTTTAAGAAACAGCATTCTTTCCTCACCGTGTTAGAAAAGTCTTGACTTTTTTGTCCTACAACCAATTTACATACTGTAGGAGACTACCACAGGTAATATTCAAGAAGAGCTATGAGTCACTCTGAAAAGAGAAGAGCCAAGACAGACTTAAGCTCAATTTCAACTCTTTTCCTAGACAGGAAAAAGCAGATAAAAAAATCCACTTAAATCTTTCCCCTAGCTCCTCAAGAATTATGTACAATTCTCATTAGTAACAAGATTTAGGCATGTAAATTTCTGCATGCTGAGATGAAGATTTACCACTAATGTCTTATTTGTTTTCTTTATCAGACAATTAGTGTATTATTAAAAATTCACTGCAGGGTCAATCTCCTGCTGATTTACATAATTAAGTTACCTGCTATCTATATTGGAGCTAGGGCATTTGTCAACCATTGAAGTCTGTAGGCCCCAATCCACCTTCCCATTTGCATTCAACTTTGCAAGACAAACTCTGGAGGAAATATTAATGCAAATAACATTCTTTATGGACATCGGTGTTTGCACAGTAAGACCAATGCAACTGCATAGTACCAGGATCACCTGAATTCCCATAAACATGGTAAATGAAGTGAGTGTTAAGGAAGAAAAAACTTACCTTTCTCCAGGTAGATTTAAATTAGTGGTGTGCAGTTAGTCAGTTTGTATGTCAGTTTTACACACTGCATGATGCTTAACATGAAATTCTAAATTCTTGATGAGAAAAAAGACTTTAACGAGTAAATTCATAAAGGCACGGTGAAGAAATGCCATTATATATGAACTATTCAGATCAGTACAAATCACTTAAGACATACATAACTAAATGAATAGTATTTTTTTCTTTTTAGACTTCTAGAACCTCTGTTTAATCTGGAATTTCTGTTTTTTGCTCAGTTCTGTATCAACTGAGATTATAATAGAAATTTCCTTAATTAATAATGAAAGCTTATATGATGAGAAGCTGTATGTTTGTGGAATTTTCTAGAACATACAACACCAGTTCGAGCACATTCATTGTTCAATAAGTTCCAGTGATTTCTGTGGAGGCAAAGATAAACACTAATAACTTTAGAGAACCTTAACCCAGAATTATTACATCAGCTCTCTGCCGGTAGACCTTACCAACAAAGGATGAACAAAGCATCTCACCATAAATAAGTTACTGACATGCTAAAAAATATAATACAAAAAGGTATGCATTCATCATAAGCTCATGTAACGCAGTGAAAATCTGAATTACCTTTTGACTAAATGTCAAAAATAGCAAAGATCACTGTTCAGTCCTTACTGATAGAGGCAGTTGGCTAATGACAAGATGTACTACAAATACATATTTGAATGTGGTAATGAGTTAAAAATAAACATGTTTCTTTGTATTTTGTGCTACTTGAAAACGAAAATTTAAAATAATTAAGTTTTCTTGGAAAAAGAAGTAAATGTTTCAAGGACATTCAGGAAACTGGTCTAAGCTTCTGCAATTAAATCTATATTTAGTGGACCTTTCACTATGCATTTCCCCTTTGAAGTAGACATGAGAATGCCATCAGGAAAAGCACACTTGAAGAGGTGAACATCGTATTTGAACTAGCCATAGATATGTCTAAACCAAAGCAAGAAACTCATTTTTAATTGCAAGCTACTTTCTAAATATCTTAAGTACTCCTTGCAAAGTTAGTTTAATCTTTCCCGCTGACTGTATGTTTTCTGTAGGAAGCAATTAAACTAATGTCTTGCCATGACCCTCCCTTATGCTGCAGCTTCTGTTATTTCTTTAATAGCATTCTTTATTTTGAACTTAAAAAGCTAAGGTTGCTAACTGTGGTAAAATCAAGGCTAATCTGTTTGTTTAAAAAGTAGAGAGGGGGAAAGAGTCAAACTGCAGTATAAATTTAAGAGGTAGAGAGTAGTAGTAACAAAAACAGTACAGCTGCTTCATGTTCTCCTTTCACATACGTCATTATTACTCTCTTTTTGAGTTCCAATCATTAAGGCCCACTAAATGAGGTAAAGACATAAGGAATTTTTCATGAAAAGGCAAAGGTGTTCCTTAAAGATGTGTCTAGATGTCTATGCATTTGAACTGGCAAGGAGGAAATGATTGACACTCTACATAAATACTTTGAAACCACAGACTTTGACCTGTCATTTGCTAGGAATGCTATTATAATAAGTGACATTCACAGCTAGCTCATATAACATCCAGACAGGCCAATTTTTTTGCTTTACAAATTCTATCTGTGTTGAATTTTAATATGCAGTATCTGAAGAAATAATCACAAAAGCATAAGAATCTTGTAATTCTTACTGCTATTGTTGACAAGGACAGGACTATGAGTTTTTAGTCCCAAACATAGGAACAGCGAAACTGTCATGAGTGGTAAGCAAAAAGATACCATTTTAAAGTTGTGCATAAAATGAAGCTAAAGAAACCTTAACAGTACAAAGCAATAAAAATTATGAACAGTAACTTTTCCTTTATAAATATAAGCAACAGAAACATGAGCATACATGTGAGCTGATGTGAGGTTTTGAAATTATTTTTTCTTTTTTTATTCTCAGTAAAATGATGGTGGTCGTTGTGGATGGTCCCAATAGCTTAGAGTTATCCAAAGGTTAATGATCAAGAATGCCCATGTTGGCAGGTAGATTATTTTCCAAAAACATTGGATAGTTTATAGCTAGAGATGTAATAACTTCCCCGCAGTGTATGAATACAGGACACATCCTAATTTAGAACAGCAGAGGATAACAATTTAAAAGCAAAATGATGTCCTTATCCATTTATCTGATAGAGTTTAACACTATAGTTTTAGCTGAATGTTATGTGTGAGAGAATTGTGCAGCTTTTGATGTATGTTTATAATTACTTTTTTCAGAAGTGTTGTCTAGAATGTCCAGAAGGGACATTAATTGTCCCAAGAAATTTATGTCCAAAGACCAAACAGATATATGAAAAGAACACAAGAAAATCCCCTTCAATATGTCAGTTCCTTTTAATGCAAGAAGAACAGCTGAGAATTTAATGTTCTTGGTGAGATCAAAATTCCTTCTAGACAAGTATCTTGTTTCAGTAGTGGGCAATCTTGAAAGCTTAGGCAAAAGTGTAAAACAGAGTAGACATAGAGAGCAAGCATACACTATCCCTCAGTGATCTACAGCCTCAGTAATGCTTTCAGACAGATGTGTTTTCATGCTCAGGTAGCACTGAAGTATCACCTGATGGATGAGGTACAAGAGAGACAATGGTACAAGTGAATCCTAGATGTGGTTTAGCTTAAAGCACTTTTTGACTTAAGACTTTGAAAGTACACTCTGATTTTAAATGCTCATTTCAAAGGGTACCAAGAATAGAAGCTTTCCACATTTGCCAGTATGGAATAATTCACTTCCTCACAATTGTCTTAGCTGAAGAAAGAGGGATAACAGTGTGTAACAGTGTTAAAATCCCGGATTTTTTTTTTTCTGAGGAAAAGTAATTATCCTTTGTGAAAACATGACATTTAAATACAGCTAAAGAGCTATCAATATAATAAAAGGACTGTAGCTCATTACAGTTAGAGTTAATTAAGTTAATTTAAGTGTGGTCTGTTCTGATGATAAATGCTTGGATGTGGAACTTTTATGGGACTCTTTGTAAGTGACTTAAAATGACTACTACAACTGTGACCGATGCCCACTGAAGGCAGTGGACTTCTGCAATGACTTAATTATACTCAGGATCAGGAGCTGCTTGAACACCTGTGGCATGTAGTTTAGCTTCTCTAGGATATGAGGACAGTTTTCCTGCATGCACTTGTTTATAATGGGCCTCTAGAGTACGACAGCAAACATATGTACTTCAGGTGAAACTCAGCAATAGAGGCATGTTAAACCGGCGTTTCTGGATTTCCTTTAACTACCTATGTGGAGAAATTAAAACTATAAAATGAATAGACTTAAAATGTTCTTCACATTTTATCACCATTCACAGGAGCTCTCTGATCTTAAAAGTTCCGTTTGTCTTCAATGTATCTGCAAGTCAGTCATCAGAATTGCAATTAGTGGATTACCCTATTGTGTCCATAGATGATGCTAATAAATGCTGCTTTAGAGGCCATAAAAATGTGTCACTGATGTTTAATTGAAAGGGAAGGGTAGAATGCCATTAACCAAACAGACCTTTAGGAGTAATAAAGACCATCTGCCACGTCAGCGAGCACACTCCAGAGGCAGCATTTCACTGTATCTTAAGAATCAATAACAAATGAAACCCACTGTAATTTAAGATTGTAAAACAGGCAAGCTTTGTCCTTCCTAGCTGTTAACATCAGAAGATCAGGAATGCAAGTCTTCAGCAGATAGT
Source organism: Numida meleagris (assembly GCF_002078875.1). Taxonomy (NCBI): domain Eukaryota; kingdom Metazoa; phylum Chordata; class Aves; order Galliformes; family Numididae; genus Numida; species Numida meleagris. The sequence goes on from NC_034409.1 coordinate 162,977,649, forward strand.
TTTGCTCAAATGCTGTCTACTTTTTACAATTGTTTTTTCTAATAGAGAGCATTTTTATAGAACAAAGGTGGTGTCTTATTACCTAGTTCAATCTCAAGTATGCATTTTTTATAGGTTGCAAATTGAACAGTCCAAGAATATATATATTTTTAACTATATTAAAGGAATTTCCTTTCTATTTGATCGTCCTAGATTTTCCATATTCTTGAGCTTAAAGAAGGACTCCATGTCTGTTGATTTCTGCAAGTTGCAGCAATGCTATTTCTAATCTTACATATTTACAGCTGAGGCTCTTACAGCAGCATCAATTCCTCATACAGGCACTCCAAATAACCAACTAGATTTGCAAGCTAACCAACATATTCATATAAACGGAGACAGCCAACTGTCTGTGGCCTGACAAATCATAAAGTGAGATGTGACATATTCCTATATTACAATAAAGAACTCATCTATCAAATGGTAAATTTTAATGGCTGCTGCTGCCTTGTTCTCACCAAGCATTTGCTCTCCATACCTTCAAAATGAAACAATATACCAGTTTAAGAAGTTCAGGACAGTCTATAGAAGAAAATACAGCAATCGAGTCTCATGTGCATGCACACCATTTTTTTAGAAAATATATTTTTAAAAATTGCTTGTTTTTAGCCAAACACAGATGTAATTTTACAGACCAGAAGTTTGGTACCAGCTGAAAGAAATCTTCCAAGAAATATAACTGCTACAAATGCCATTCAAAGAGCCTGTAAGAGTATATGCATAACATTTACATGTGAATGACTGCTTGTAATACCTCAAAAGCCATTTGAAGGGCAAAGCAAACACTGACAAATTAAAGAAACATGAGATAGACAGATACCAGATACTGTGCTAAATCAGGGCTGAGTCAGGGCTGCTTTGCACAGCTCTGTGGGCATCAAAATGCACTAATAACTAGTTTGTACCAAACTCTGAAGCAGTCCTTTTGTATAGGAAGACTATCAGGATGTTCACAGGCGTTATAATGTTTCTATGATCATACTTATTCTCTATGAAATAGCAAAAGAGAAGTTTTGACACTTTCCGGAAGCAAAGTGTTTGCAATCACCATAAATATCCACTGAAGAAATAGGTAGCCAGTGTTTCTCATTTACTACACAAGTACACAAAGCCTGGGTTCTGCAGCTGGAATGAAATAACAGTTGCATAAACTTTTAAGTTTTAAATAAGTACTTTATTTACCCTTGCTGGATAAATTTGATTTACATTCAGTTAATGAGTCACAAGTGTTCTTAACTGAAAAGTATCTAGTCCAGTGTCGTGCTATCTTCCATAAAAGTAAAATGAATACATTTTCCCTGAGAGTCTGAAGCAATAAAAAGGCAGCACATTTTCCAGTCAAATAATTTAAGTCCTTTAGGTCTTTTCTCCCATGAGTTCTTTGTAACTTCATCAAAAGAAAGAACAGAGGGAAAAAATAACTCAGAGGAAAAGAAGAAAAGAATCATTGCTGACCAACTTAGCAATTATAAGGCAGAGAAAGAAAAAAGAGACTATCAGATAAATTTTCTTTATTTTTTTTTCCCCTGGGGAAAGGATTTTAATGTTATACTTCCAAGAGAAAAAAAGCCTGAGCCAGCAGACCTGTAGTACAATACTTTTTAAGGTTTCCCCGGGGATTCTAGGGAAGAGAAAATAGATGCAATGGGTGGTATGTCTGTGTGGAGAAAATGTCTAGACTTTTATCCAATGCAAACTCGAGTCCATGCTAACTAGTCAGCCCCCTTGGGCATTTCCACCTCAGAAGATTCCTGAATCCAAGTGTACAAGATTAAAACAAAGAGTAGTACAGGACACAGAAAAATTTTGCCAGATCAGGGGCTTTAAGAAGCCCCCACGTCTCTGGAAGTTGAGCCTTTCCTCTGACTCTGGATGATAAAGGAGAAATGAAACAGTATGAACCAATTTTTTAGGAGAGTGCAACATGCTTTTTGTTGCTTGCTCTCATTCTGCCTTGGAAAAACTGGATGCAATTTTTAGGGCTAAAGGAGACGTATCTGCAAGCAAACTGCCCTTCAACCCATAACACGCGTATTACAAAAGGGCTGAGGAATGTATGTTTCCTCAGTATCTGCAAAAATGTAAAGATCTTTGCCAATTTTTATGGTAGGTAAACAACTGTATTACATTACAGTGGAGCAATCAGATTACTAAATCCTGGAACCTTGTTTCTATTCCTTGATTATAAAATGGCCCCTTTAGTAAATAAACATATTCTAGTTCGTAAGTATTGAAGGGGTTAGGAATGTCTGTGAAACTGACTTTTCAACTTTAAATATTCAGCAGACCAAATGTCAAGGACAACAATAATCCAGGAGAAAAAAACATTAACAATTGGGATTTCAAAGCTCTAGAGTACATAGAGATTAAATCAAAAGGTAGTTTCTCAAATATATGGGATGAGAAAAAGAAACAGTAACCTGCAAGGAAGGAAGAAAATCTGTTTTGCTATCCAACTGAATTTTAGGGATGTAGAAAGAACTAAATAAACTGAAAGGCTTTATGGGATCTTAGAGGATTATTTAGGTTCTTGCTGCCTGATGATAACATTGGTTATGACACTGAGTCATTATAGATATATTGCTGCAATAATATCACAAGATTGCCTGATAAACAGAAATACTGTTTCTGTTGTTGGATGCTGTGCAAGCAGCTTTTTGGTTAGCTGGAAATTAAAGTGAGCCCCACAGAATACAGGATCTTGAGGAAATACAGACAGAGATAAGCAACCTCATGATAAAGAGAATGAAAGAACTTGATTTAAGTTCAAAGAACAAACAAGCACATCCATACGTAAACACAAGTAGGCATGCAGTCACACTCAAGAGATTTAATGGAAGAAAGGTGGAGGAGGGAAAATAGGAGGCCACAGTTCAATGGAGATCCTTAATTGATTAGAATGCCCACAGCAGTAAGAGACAACTGGAGGAATCAATTAAATATTACAGATGAGTTACGACAAGCATAAAACTCTTAAATAATAAAATGCAAGCAAAGAGCTAAAATGAAATTTTAAAAGAACCAAGAAAATGAGATATGTTAGAGGGTTGCTTTGTGCCTTGCAGATTCAAATTTTTTTCTCCACACGTTGCATTTCTTGGATTTAATACTGCACTTCTTTGTGAAAATTAAAAGAGCACATTATAATAACTATAATGTTCAATATGATCATCACGTTCAAGCGTGTCAGGAAGAGGCGTACTGCTTTCTCTAGCTCAGTCTCCTCTGGTCACGGGAGGAGGAAAAACTTTCAAGTGAAATATGGTTTAACAAATTTACATAATAAGATTCTGCATCACCCCCTCACACAGAAGCCATAAATTGGTTCAAGCTTGCTATAAGTTATCCTAACATAGTTATATACTAACCACTGACATTTTCACTAGAAGTAACTCATAGTAAGATTTCATAAACATTCATGAATCTCATGGGGGACTGGCAGGCATTTCTAACTCAAGTAGAAAGGCACTGGAGACAGGAAGCAAGCTGTGTTGAGACATTATACACACAAGTTAATTTCATCATGTTGCAAAAGTCTTCTGGAGACATGTGAAAAACTATTTTAAATAATACTGGTTTACATAGATGGATGCGGGTAGGTTTGGGGTTGTTTTCAAGTGAAATGGGACAAACAGACACATATACGTAGTTATGCTGCCTCTATGATAATACAACACACAAATAGTTTATCCTGGTGTCATGGTTTTATGATTTTCGGTTATTGGTACTCCACATCATAACATCATGCAGTGAATGTACCTGGTCCTCAGAAGAGAAGGACTACTACAGTCCCCACGGTACTTTGCTCCTCTGTTACCATTTTCCAGCCGGAGGGAAAAGATAAAAGCTCGCAGTATAAAAACTTGCAGATCACGAGATCTCGTCCCTTTTTTCCGCCGTCTCTCGTCTTGGCAGCACCTCGCTCTCCAGCCATCTTATCGTCGGTAGTAGAGTAAGGCCTACCTTGATTTTGGGACATTCTCCCTCTCTGTATTGGATTTATCAGCTTAAATTGTAATCATTGTGTGTTGTACTATAGTGTGTTGTTTTGCATTCCGATATCTTATTTAGTAAATTAGTTTGTTTCTCCTCAGATTGTTGCCGCTGTTCTTTGCTCTCAGGGCCATCTCCCTACCCTTTTCCCCTTTTCCCTTTTCCTGGGACCTGGGCCCTTGGGTCCCCCGTCCCCTTTGTCACGGAATCGGGCCTAACGCCCGTAAACCATTGACACCTGGAAAATGTATCTACAGTATGTGCCATAAGACTATCAACTTAGTTTCACTGTGTGCTTATCACAAAGCATTTTAAATGTCACAGTGAAATTCCAAGACATTTTCTCTATCATGCTGCAATAACTTACATTGATATATGTGTATTTTTTCATTTATTTACCCTAAGGATCCGAAGAGTGCATTAGAAGCTACATTCAGCTTTCAGTGGTTATTTGCTCATATGAAGAGAAAATTTGGAAATGTTTTTAATTGCATCACACAATCTTTACTTGGAGTCAATTGGTGGTGTCAGCTATTTAAAAAGAAGGATACCATCCGAATACTTCAAATACTAACTCTGATCCAAATTTCTGTGAAATTTCACTCTGCTTTTATCAATTCTCAGTTAACTTGACTTTCGGGAAAAATAACTTTAAATTTCAGTAAAGAAACCTTAAGTCGCACAAGTATTTAGTCACAATTATGGTCACGTGAATAATGACACCCTCCACCCCTAGTCTTAATGCAGAAACAGCCTTTCTGGGGGGAATTTCAGCTGATATCTTATTTCAGCTGACATCAAGTACTTCATGCAAAGTAAATATGAAACTACAATTTTGCATCGGTGGCTATCATTATGCTATCTTTTGAGAGAAGAATTAAATACTCATTAAATATTCCCCATAATTTACTACTCCCTTGTGCACCCTTTCACATACACACAAAAATCTATGCACAAATCTATACATTTTGATCATTTGAACAAAATGAGTAGATACCAGGGGGAAATTACTTTTGCTCTGAAAGTAATGCCTCCTACTTATTTAAGTGCAAACTACGATTCAGAGAGGACAATAACACTGTTTGATAGAGCAAATTCTCAGCTACAAAACACTATTTTTCAACCTAGTCACTACCATTAGCTATGCATTTTTGCCAACAATGGACAAGAGCCTGTATGCTACGCTCATAAATATCCACACCAGGAGAGGTGACCCACTGTCTCTGTTCCTGCTGTTGAAATGCACCACCCACTGCCTCATTGGGCAAATCCACTGTTTGGTCTCCATAAAACGTTCAGCATAACGTTCCATAAACGTTCAGCAAGTATCAGTGAATGTCAGTGGGTGCCATTTCTTCTGCACAGAGGAATTCAATGACATACCTTTGACACACCTTTGCTTCATACGCATTTCCACGTCAGATGCCATTTTGTCAGTCTGCCCCTCTGCTGCCATCTGTCACACAGCAACAACATGTAATGAAATGCTGGTGGGAAGGTTCAGCCTCTACTATCATACCACCAACACCCACCTCTTGTCAGAGGTGGGCGACTGTGGGGCAAAATAATAAAATAGGAGGGATTACTTTCAGAGCAATCCTTGTAAACGTGTACATATTCATATCTGAATACCAGAAAGTTCTTACCCCAACAAAATGAGTATACTGATATACTAGGAAGGGTTAATCCACTGGACTGTTAATGCTAACCCACACATTTTAATTACTCTTCATGAGATTCACTTAACTAAGTTTATTGAAATATAATAGCTCACCTGTTAAAACCTATTATTTCAGCCAGTTACCATAGCTGTATCTTTGGTGAATTTTTGACTGATTCCAGATACCCAAAAGTACAAGTTTTGTTTTCAAGATATTGCAACTATTGCCAAAGACTAAGTATGGAAGGAGGAACTTAAACTATTTTCTTCTGTCAAAACACAGATTTGCCTTCCTCAGAGTACACTAACAAGTGTGATATTCTCCACACTAACTAATTCAATTTTTTTTTCTGTCTCTTTCTATCTGCACAGACAAACATATCTACAAGAAGGACATCAAGAAAGACATAGACATACATACTTAGTATCCATTTTCTTTTCTTCAAAGATTTCCAGGGGAAAAAATAAATCTCTATTACATTTCATTTTATTTTCAATCTTTTCCTCAGCTGGGTAGCTGGTATTCCTGCCTGTGAAATGAACAGTAATATAAATTCTACTTCATACTGCTAATCTTCCTATGGTAAAACATTCCTGTTTCCTGATTTACTGGTGTGTTCAAACATCATACTGTCAAGTCTGTCTTATGTATAGAAGGAAATGATCTCTCATTTGCCAACACCATATAACCATTTGATGGTTTGATCATGTTCATTTATTGATTGTTGAAGCCATGGATAAATTATTTATTTTTAGTATACAAAAATTTATCTCCTTTCTTATTCTTGCATAAAAGATGTTCAGATGTGTACTGCGGAAGTTATGAAAAAAAAAACAAAATCTATAATCCTCAAAAGAAATCCTCAAATATCTTGGTCAATTGTGTGGTGGAACTCCCCTAATCCACACAATCCAGATTAGTTACACTTTGTTATTTCCTCAAGATGACGGATGTGGTGAAAATGTGTGTATTTTCCATGTAACATTTTGTTTTTGTTTGATTGTTTGCTTTCGTGTGTGTGTGTGTGTGTGCTTTGTTTTGTTTTGTTTTGCTCCTTTTGGAAATGAAAGAAAGATAACAAGTCATAAAACAGACAACCACTGAACCATATGTAATAAACAAATATTTATGTGACAACAACAGTAGAAGCACTGAAAAGCCAGTATTATTGCAATTAGTGAGTTCTGTCTGGTATAAGGAAAGTGTTGTTCACTCATCTGGAAGACCTCTGAACCTAGCCATGTAAGCATTACAGGCAGTGAAGACAAAGAGCTCAGCATCATTCAGACTGGTAACAGGCCAGTGTATGAGCGGATTCTATATTCAGGGCCCTTGACCTGATTAGCATTTGGATCAAAATAGCTCACTTATTCCTGAAGATCAAGCTCTAGAAACAGCCGAAGATGGATCATCCAGATACTGAAGCTTTTTTCAATACTGGTTTAAAAAAGTACATGTAGGTCAGTAGTTTTAGGGTTTTTTTTAAATTTCTTTTCAGAAGTACTAATCATTCTAAATGTACAGAAAAGGAACCCAGGTATCTAATTATAGAGGGTGTGCTCTAAACTGTAAGTCACACCTGAGCCTTTCTCCCAGTAATGGCCATCAGCCTACATTCCAGAGACTTTCCCTTTAAAGAATCCCAGCAACCCATACATTTACCTTGAAGTCTAGGTTAGGTGTTGCTTGTGCTTGATAGCACAGATACAACTTCAGTGTTTTGCTTGCTCTTTATAAAAGAGGAAAGAATAATTATTTTCTTTCTGGGAGAATCCTGAAGACTGTGAGGCAACCAGACATTACTTTAAGGAAACTGAAATAGGAAGCACACTATTAGCTTCTAACTACAAATTTAGCCTCTTCATTTTTGCTTTTCTATTTCTCCTGTAAAATTATCCTTCTTTTGCTTTGCACCCCCTCAGGTGCCCTCCAGATGCCCTGAATGACTATTTCCTCATGCTAACTTTGGGTTCTGCTTCTCAAATCTCTTGCTGGCACGCACTGTTGTTATTAAAAGAGGATTTATAGGGTAGAGTACAGTTTCAGTAGCATAGTAAAAAGCCAGCTCTTGGGCAGAGCTTTGTTAAGAAGCCTAGAGAACTTGAAATGGATGATGTTTGAGGTTGGACTTGATGATTTTGAGGGTCTTTTCCAACCTGAGCAATTCTATGATTGTATGTTTCCACGTGGAACTTGTTCACGGCAACGTAAGACAGTTAATGAGTGAGATGTTTCAAGCAACGTGTGGACTGAGCTGTGAGGCTGCCACAGTCATTGCATTTTTCTTGTATCATTCATAAAAGTAATCTCTAATCCCAGAGTTTACAGCTGTATCCTCCAGCTGATGACCTTCTGATCATCGGGAGTTCAATGTGTGAAAACATGAAGGTCAAAAAATCTAATGATGTCTTCTTCTGGGAGATTATTCCTGGTACATTCATTGAATGGGAATGTTCACCTTACAGGCTAAAGAGAGTATCAAAGAAATCTTTTCCAAGTTTCTGAAAAAGGCATTAGATTAAATGGACAAGTCACATAAAGCACAGTATAAGCCCGTTTTGTCTCACTCTTTTCCTTTCTATTTTTATACAGTTCACCAAGAAGACATGTGCTAACTAAAGGAAAAAAAAAATTAATACATGAAAGAGGTGACAACATTTGAAAAGATTTATATGTCACTTTCAGTGACTAGTTTCTTTGTTGTTTTCTGAATAACTCAATTACTACTCCCCACTCATACCAGGAATGCAATTCTTTTGCTTGTCTGAATATACAAACCCTTCCCACACAGGCTCAAAATTTAAGGATCAGGTGATTTGAAACATTTATCTTGTCTGTTGACAAAGACTTTCCAGAATATTTTCCCCCAACAACTATTGAATATACAATTTTAACCCACCAAAAACATATGGTAAAATTAACCATAGACAGAAATAGAAACTTAACTCTTCTAAGGGAGATATACGCACTGCATCAATCTGTTATCATTGTACTGTTAAAAAGGTGACTAAAACACAATTCATTCAGAATGAGAGGCAATGAGCACAAGCTAGAACACATGAAATTCTTCCTAAATACAAGAAAATGCTCTTAGTTTGAAGGTTACTGACCACACACGTTTCCCAGAGAGGCTGTGAAGACTCCATCACTGAAGATATTCCTACTGGACATGTATCTTGAACAGTCTGTTGAAGGTGACCCTACTTGAGGGGGGAGAGGGGTTGACTTTATGATTTCCAGAAGCATTTTCCCACCTCAGCTTTCTGTGACTTTGTGAAAATATTCAGAAATCCACTAACCTTATCACTGTATCAAAGTGTAGTTGGAAAAGTTCCTTCTAAAGAAATGTAAATCAAACATCCTCTTCCACTGTTCCTCAAGATGTCTTTCCATACCTGCAAAAGTACCCTTTGGCCAATCAAATTTCCACTGTTTATGGCAAAGACAATACACAGTAGGTCTGTTGAAATCACTTTAAAAGAGTGATTGTACATGTTCAGACATGCCACAGCTCTCCCAACAAATCATTACTTACTGAAACAGAACAGTTTGATTGCTTACTATTGTATAAACCTATCGTTGTGGTTTCGCATTGGCTGTTATGTATCAGTAATTTAGAAATGCAAAATTTTTTCTCCACTCATTTGAAAGTTGTAAATCTAAATCCAGAAACTTTCAGTAGGCCAAATCTAACCACATGCAGATCATTTAATAACATTGTATTTGAATTCTAATTTCCCATGTTTTTCTAAACTCACATGAAATGTAAAAGTAGCATCATCTTCAGTATTTATATCCTTTTTCCAAAATTTCTTTCAAGCAGAGAATGTATTGAAATGGTTCCATGGCTACTTGCAATGATTGCGCAGTTCCTGAAATTTAAATAAATAAATAAATAAATAAATAAATAAGACACACACACACACACAAAAAAAAAAAAACACAAAAAAAGCAGCCGAGGACTTTGATTTTGGATCTGGAAGCCCTTGCCTGTCTTCTTTTACATTTGTGGAGGGGCTTTGTGCTATAAGGAATATTTTGAATCCAGTAAGCAAAATCTCTGTCACAGAATAAACTCTCAAGGATAGATGATGACCTTGTCTTCTGCTTCTGAGAAGCTGAGAAGTTCTCAGCCATAGTCCTCATGGGACTCAGCCCTATATAGCATCAGCTGTAGCATCATCAGGTTCTTAGGTGTCATTTCAAATATTCATCATGTTTGTAGTACAAATGTTAGTAGCTCCTTCATTTGGACAGTGTGGATAAAGATGCTTAAAAGAGCATAGAGAATTACGTGGATGAAAAGCATGAGAGGGTGATATTCTTCTTGCTAGAATTCAGACAACAAATGTTAGCTTTTCATTCCCTATTTTCAAATTCAATTCTAAAACTTATTACATTTGTATTACAGATAGCAAATGACATCTATCAGAAACATCAAAGCACCATATATTTGATTTTAACCATTAGCTCCATAAGCAATATTTTGCAGAATTAGTTCTGATTCTATTCCAGAAAAATTGCAAACCTCATTAGTGATAATGTTTTGGTATATTTTATCCTTCCTTGGTATTTTGTTTTTTTTTTTCTCTCCCTCTTTATTGCAACGCATCTCGCTCTCCTCTTATTTATGTATAGTTGTGCCCAGCCTCAAAACATCGTTAAGTTGATAGGTCACATTTTAAATTAAGTTTGTCAAGTAAAAGTGTAATTTAGATCCAATAAAACAGTTATTACCACTTTTAATTAGGAAAAGATGGAGTCAGGTCTGTCTGAGACATAACCATGCAGAGAGCCATCTACATGTTTTTTCACTCAAGTCGAGTCACTGATTATTGCAGTACTTCTATTCAAATTCAGCTGAGGGTGCATTCTTCTGTCAGCAGAACAAACCTCAATTAAAGTAAAGAAAGATATTTGGAAATTATAGTTTCAAGTGTTCAGCAGATCTCGAGTCTTAGTTGATTGTAATGGTGCTGTCTCAGATCTAATAAATGGCAGAGTCCCTTTTGAAAGTGGTTACAGATGAATTTTGCAGCATCCAAGATCAAGCAATTCGGATGAGCACTAATATTGATCAGTCTAAAAGCAACAGATTCTTTCCCCTCCGGTTGGTTAGTCACACCTTTCAGTCACTGAAAAACAACATATTATCTCTTCGTACCTGTCAGTTTAAAAGGCAAAGATAAACACAGGCACAATATTCAGTCTCTGTTGAAAAGAGAGATAAAACTGAAATAGAAAACTTAAATACAGGTGTGGTACAGAATGTACAGGATGCAACTGGATATAGTAGAATGTAGCTGTCAGATTTGCAAAACATCTACGCATGCAAAATCTGCTTCTGATGAGAGCTACTGCTCCTCTTCATTGTATCAGATCATTGACTGTTTACTGAGGAAACTAATAGCAATACTTTTGAAATGTACACTAATTTGTAAGGTGATACAGCGTTTGTTTGGGAGACTGGTTCTGATGCCTTGTGCACAGATTTCAGATTAGCGCAGCTGAACAGAGAATGAGAGCATAAACCCTGAGTCACAGCATGGCAAAGGGAAACCAGGCCTGTGTTATACACTAGTCCACAGTTTCATCTGCTCAGTTGGTTTTTTGTTACATGTAATGTCTGTTTGTTGCATACCACAAAATTATTTTATGCTTGTGAGTGCAAAACAAAAATACTTCCATTCATCAGAAAACTAAATGGCAAAGCAAAGAAGAAAACATTAGTATGAAAATAAACAATACTCTACCTGAGTACTGAGTACTCTGCCAGCAGATCAAGGAAGGTGATCCTGCCCCTCTGCTCTGCACTGGTGAGACCTCACCTGGAGTACTGCATCCAGATGTGGAGTCCTTAGTACAGGAGAGACATGGAGCTGTTGGAGTGCGTCCAGAGGAAGGCCACCAAAATGATCCAAGGCATGGAATAGCTCTCCTGTGTGGAGAGGCTAAGAGAGCTGGAGCTGTTCAGCCTGTTGAAGAAAAGGCTCGGGGGAGACCTGAGATTGGTCTTTCAGTAAGTAAAGGTGGGCTGTAAGAAAGAATGGGACAGACTCTTTAGCAGGGTCTGTTGTGGTAGGACAAGGGAAGACAGCTTCAATCTAAAAGAGAAGTGAGTTAGACTGGATAGAAGGGAAAAGTTTTTTTATAATAATAGTAGTGGAGCCCTGGAAGAGGTTACCCAGAGAGGTGGTGGAAGGTTCCATCCCCGAAAATGTTTAAGATCAGACTGGGCGTGGCTCTCAGCAACCCAGTCTAGCTGCAGGTGTCCCTGTTCATTGCAAAGGGTTTGGACTAGATGACCTTTAATTGTCCCTTCCAACTCAAATGATTCTAAGATTCTGGGAGTTTATTCTGTGAAAGAAAATAGATATCTAACGTGAACTATCTAGCTAAAAGACATGGTGGATAGCAGTTTTGTTTAAGAATTGACAGTTTTGTTTAAGACTGCTATCTGGAATGGTCTTTTCCATTCTAAGGGAAAGACAATTTCCTATCCTTCTTTAACACAATTTTATTTAACATCAGTTGGCTTTTTTTTCCCTTTGGCTGTACATTCTATATACATATATACACATATAGATAGGTATATAAATATATACATATGTACACACACACATAGATATATACATACTTGTGTATGTGAGTATAGAGAGAGAAGGAGAGTGTACTTTCCAAAGTTTTTTCAAAGGACTGAGTGGTAAATGTCAGTATTTTGAAAACCTATGTATTTTTTGTATATCTTGAGTCACCAGATATTCTTGTTATCTCGTATTTTCCATACAGTTCCTTCTAAAAGTATTAGAGTGGCAGGGTTATGTGCTATAGCAGTTCATCTGTAATGGGAAGTGATCAGCTCACCTCTGTAATTGCTTTTCTAGAGCTTCAGGCATAGATTTGCCATGAACCTTTAATCCCCTCTCATACACTATCCACTATGTCTTGTCTCCTTCTTCATTTCTGTGGCATAGGTACAATTCATTTTCTTAGCATTGTATGGCAGCTTCTTGGCCCCAAACTCGTACATACTGGATGCAGAAAATCAGCAACAAGCATAATTGTTTCCCAGGAGTCTAGGATAAAATGCTTTTTTTTTTCAAAGTAAAACCACATGCTGTCCTCCTGGGTAGCGTATGCCTTGAGACTGGGAGAGACCCCTTTCATGGAACCACCTTAGTATGTGCCTTCATTTGCTGAATGTAAAAAAAAAACAATGCACAAACAAACAAGCAGAAAAAGAGAGAAAGGAAGGAAGGGAGGAAGGGAGAGAGGAAGGGAGGGAGGGAGGAAGGGAAGAAGAGAGGAAAGGAGGGAGGAAGGAAGGAAGAGAATGAGAAAGAGAAAGAAGAAAAGAAAGAAAGAAAGAAAGAAAGAGAGAAGAAAAGAAAGAAAGAAAGAAAGAAAGAAAGAAAGAAAGAAAGAAAGAAAGAAAGAAAGAAAGAAAGAAAGAAAGAAAGAAAGAAANAGAAAAGAAAGAAAGAAAGAAAGAAAGAAAGAAAGAAAGAAAGAAAGAAAGAAAGAAAGAAAGAAAGAAAGAAAGAAAGAAAGAAAGAAAGGAAGGAAGAGAAAGGAAGAGAAAGGAAGAGAAAGGAAGAAAGCAAGAATAATTTTTTCTTTCCTAGTGTACAGTATAATTCTTTTTTCTGGAATGATCCCCACAGATAAATATAAGAACAATATAAGCACTTAGTGATACTCATCTAATCTTCAGCAGTTTGCGGATTAAAGGGACTTTCCTTGTGTTTCATGGATAATATGTAGTCTTTATTTTGTATGTATCTTCTGCATCTTTGCTTTAACATATCATTTTTACTATTCATTGAATTGTTGAGGGTTTTGTTTTAGGAGGCTTTTGTTGTTGTTTTTTTTTGGGGGGGGGGGGGATTGGGTTTGGGATTCTTTGTTGTTAGCATCCGTGCGAAAAATGTTGTGAAATTAAACAAAGCCAGGAGATATTCCTGAATCTGGAACTAGATCATCTGTCCTACTGCTATAACTGTCCCTAGCACAGTTTTGGTTTGTACCAATTAGAGTTCTCTCAGATAATTCCAAGGCACAACTTGGGAGTTAGGCACAAGCTAGGCCCATTCCCAATAGGTAGTTTGGATGCAGTCACTCTGTCTTGGAGGCTATGAGAGTTTAGTGCAAATACTAGCAGTTGCTTGCCAGCTAGCTTATGTGCCAAGAAACAATGCCCTAAATACATCTATATCTAGCATGTCTAGTCTGAGCATCCTGATATAGCAAGAAATTCCATGATTTACTCTTGACTTATTCTAACAACATATTTTTCAAATTGTTTCAAAGCTACTGTCATATATGTATATTTTTGTATTTCATGTTCTCTAATTCTTGTTTACTCTGTTCTTGTAATTGCTAAGCTACATAAGCAGAAGAGGAAAATATCTGCAGTATTAAGAAATAGTTGAATGGCCAGATCTGAGACTAACGTAGTGGAAAACTAAAGCCAGATGAGGTACCTTTACTTAAACAAAGTGGATTCACTAAGTTATTATTGTTAGCAAAAATGTAATGAGAAACTGTTCAGATGTGTAGCAACTGAGGATATGTACAACTTACCAGGATAAACAATTGCATTTATTAAAGGACAGAGTAAATGCCTACAAATAAGTATGTGTCTTTAAAAGCATGCTCGCACATAGCTAGATATGGTAATTCAGTTAGAAAATATTTGGAACATTTATTCAAAATATCCTTTCAGAAATTCAGCCTTCAGATACATTAATTTGGAGGACAGCCAGTCTCTCTGATCCTATTAACCACATTTGAAAACTTTCATATGGCTGGAAAAGTATAAGAACCATACCAGATTTCAGAATAGTAATAAGAGAGCTCTGTAAGTAATTCACCATCAAAGAATTATAAAGTCTTCTACCACTACACCAGCACTTCAGGACACAGAGGTAGCCTGCTAACTCTGACCTGAGCAGTTCCAAGTATCTCCATTTCTTTCATAAGTGGATGTTTGATGCACTTTGAGCCAAGATCTCTCTGATAGGTGTATCCCCAGCATGGAATTTTTTCTTGAACAGCTGAGAAGTGAAGAGTTGCCCACCATGCCCATAATTCATACATTCACAATACATAAAAACACTACAGTGTCAGTCCACAGGTTGGGTATGAATATTAACAAATGCACACACTTATCCATTGCACTCATCACAGATCTTTCCATCTGCTATTCTGCTCTGTATTGAAATAAGGGATTGTATTTTGTCAGACTAGAATCATAAAATAGAATAATAGCGAACATTTCTAAGCATAATCTACTTCACTGCTCTTCTCATCACCTCTCAGTTCCACCAGAATAAGGTCAAAGTTTATACTCACCTGCATTAAGGGCAGAATGGATCACTAGATAATTAGTTTCCTGTACATTAAAATAACCACACCACTTCTCTGTGGGGCCCAGGAGCATGTATGTGGCTGGTATGTAGCTTGATTTAAAAGGCTGAGATCCAAAACCATCCAGTCTTAATAGGCAGGCACAGAGAGAAAGAACCTACTAATTCTCTGAGGAATTAATTCCAGAAGCTCATCACCCTTATTGTTTAAACTTTTGATCTTTTGAACTTATTTTTAATTTGAATGTGGATGGCTTCATTCTGGCTTCAGTTTTTGCCAGGCATTTGTATGCCTCCCTCCATTTTCGCATGCTGACTTTGCTCTCCTAGCTGCCACTGGTAAACGGAAATATGAAAGAAAGACCCTGACCCTGTGATTTCAGCAGGATTGTGTGAAAGTAGAAACTGAGCTGTTTAAAATGAAAAAAAAAAAAAAAGAAAAAGAAAAGAAAAAAATAGGAGTTCACCCATTCAAGCACAAATATCTCAATAATTAGCAATAACAGCAAGGGGAATACAATTACAGGCAGACCAAATTGCTTTTTATTTAAATGTTCTCTTTTTAAAATGTATCCCAGTGTGAAAGTCCCTCTTTAAATTAGTAAGAGCATGCATAATCTCAATGTCTCCACTGGGGGTTGTAGGAATATATGTTCTCTCACTTGCTTAGTTGTGCATTTAGGGGATTAGAACAAAATTATACAGCCTTGGGTATTTTATAATGACAGATATCAATAGTAATTTAGCTAATTGAGTGTATTCCAGCTTTATTTTAATTTACTGGTGTTTTTCACTTTATTCTTCGTTATTTAGTTCTGCCTGAGCATTCTATTACAACTATAAACCTTGACCCTGCAACCTCTTGCTTATGGAAGCAGACTTTTCTTGCCGTATGAGAAAAGAGTTATATAACTAGATCTGTAATCATCAGAGAACACTTAAGAAACTAGGCCAAAGAAATGCCTGTCTCAGTTCCTAAAACTTTTTTTAATCTACCAAGAAAACAAATTCAAGAACTGTTTCAGTAAAAAATAGAGTTATTTTTAAAACTTAGGTAGTTTCAGTTTTGTTCATCTCATTCAACTTTGAGATCTGCTGTTCTGTATAATAGAAAGTTAAAAAACTTGTGTGAAAATATTGTTGAACTTCCACATTTGTCA
Organism: Numida meleagris; assembly: GCF_002078875.1. Taxonomy (NCBI): domain Eukaryota; kingdom Metazoa; phylum Chordata; class Aves; order Galliformes; family Numididae; genus Numida; species Numida meleagris. The sequence goes on from NC_034409.1 coordinate 162,993,870, forward strand.
TCAGTCAAAGAAATTTACTGCTAATTGAAATTTACTGTTTTCGCCAAGTTCTGATAAAAACAAAGAAATCCCCAATTTGGGGATTTACTGAATACTTTGAACACACTGCAACTCACCTGAAGGTAATGATAAAATCTAATCAAAGTTACGCAGATCTGTAGGACAAGAGCAAGGCTGGGGAAAAAAGAGAATCATAATCTTTATAGCGTACATTCGGGTAGTAGTAGCTTCTTTAGTTCTTGTTGACAATGAGAAAGAGATCTCATCTGTTACTACAGTTACTATTTGTATAATGCCTGAGTACTCCACAGATTTTGATGTATTTAACAACTTTGTGATATATTACCTCTATTTTATATGCAGAGACCTAAAAGAAAAAGAGTAAGCAAGTCTATCCACCTGTAGGGAACTGAAGGTCTCTCTTGTCATGGTACAGCAAACAACCATTAGTCTATTCTTCCTGTAATCTCTACTACTTTCATTTTCAAACCACACCAGGAGAACAATCTATTCAAATATAAGTTTTTCCTTGTAAACTGAGGATACAGCTCAGCTACGTCTATGGAGCAATAGGTTAGCATGTTTGACTGTTAATCAAAAGGTTGGGGGGGTTCAAGCCCACCCAGGTACTGGGAGTGTTGTCTCTTGATGTTTTAAAGAGATCACTCACTGCATCACTCACTGGAGAGAGTCCAATGAAGAACCACTAAATTGATTAAAAGACAAAGTCATCAGTTCTGCAAAGGAAAGGCTGAGAGAGTTTTGACTGTTCAGACTGAAGGAGCTCATTGGAGCTCTCATCAATATCTACCTGAAAGGAGGTGTGTGCAGAGGAAGGAGCCAGTGTGATGTGAGAGAAACAAGCTCTCCTGACAGAACAAGAGGCAATAGGCACAAACTGCAATACAGAAAGCTCCATCTGAACAGCAGGAAGTGCTTCTGTGCTGTCTCAGTGGCAGAGCACTGGCACAGATATCCCAGAGAGGTTCACAGAATCATTTGAGTCGAAAGAGACCGTTAAAGGTCATTTATTCCAAAAATGATCAGGGACATCTACAACTAGCTAGATCTTTGGACGACCAGTTCCAGGGCTCCACTACTATTATTATAAAAAACTTTTTCCTTATATCCAGTCTAAGTCTCTCCTCTTTTAGTGGAGACCATCTCCTCTTGTCCGGATCACAACAGATCCTGCTAAAGAGTCTTTCCCATTCTTTCTTCTAGCCCCCCTTTAGACACTGAAAGGGCTCTCTCAGGTCTCCTCCGAGCCTTTTCTTCTACAGGCTGAACAGCCCCAGCTCTCTTAGCCTCTCCACAAAGGAGAGGTGTTCCATCCCTTGGATCATTTTTGTGGCCCTCCTCTGGATGCAATCCAACAGCTCCACGCCTCCCCCATACTGAGGACTTCACATCTGAATGCAGTACTCCAGGTGAGGTCTCAGCAGCACAGAGTAAAGGGGCAGGATCACCTCTGTCGACCTGATGACCATGTTTCTTTGCATGCAGCCCAGGATATGTTTGGCTTTCTGAGCTGCAAAGGCACGTTGCTGGCTCCTGTCCAGCTTGCCATCCCACAGTACCTTCAAGTCCTTTTGAACAAGGCTGTGCTCCATCCTTACGTCTCCCAACTTGTACTGATATCAGGGGTTGCCATGACCCAGGTGCAAGGCCTTGGATTTGTTGAATCTCATGAGATTCACCTAGGTGCACTGTTCAAGCCTGTCTAAGTCCCTCTGGATGGCATCCCCTCCCTCGGCCATGTTAACAGCACCACAGAGATTGGTGTCATCCACAAACTTGCTGAGGGTACAGTCAATCCCACTGTCGATGTCACTGATGAAGATATTAAAGAATGGTGGTCCCAATACTGACCCTGAGGGACACCACTCATCAGCCATCTTCATCCAGACCATTGACCATCACTCTCTGGGTATGATGATGCAACCAGTTCCTTGTCTATCAAACAGTCCACCCATCAAATTCTGATCTTTCCAATCTGAATAGAAGGATTTTATGGGGGACTATGACAAAGGCCTGACTGAAGTCCAGGTAGATGACATCAGTGGCTGTTCCTTTGTCCACTGACACAATTATGTCATCATAGAAGGCAACTAGGTTGGTCAGGCTGGACTGACCATGGTGAAGCCATGCTGGTTGTTCCATATCAGTTCTCTCTCTTCCATATGCTTAGGATAGTTTCCAGGAGGATATGCTCAAAGATCTTCCCTGGCACAGAGGTGAGGCTGTCAGGTTAGTAGTTTCCTGGGTCATCCCTTCTACCCTTCTTAAAAATCGATTGTGAAGCTTTACCCTTTGGACGTCCTCGACATGGTCCCAGACAACCTGCTCTAGCTGTCCCTGTTTGCTTAAGCAAGGAGCTTGGGCCAGAGGGCCTTTCCAGCCTCAACCATTCTGTGATTCTGGTAGTACTGCAATGTCAGCTAGCTAAACTTCATCACGCTCCTCTCTCACTCTACATTTTCAAAAGAATGGGGAGAAAATACAATGAAAAAGGGCTCAACAGCTGAGATAAGGACACCCCAGCGACACTCACCAGTTACCACTGGAGCAAAACAGACTAGAACAGCAAGAAACTAAAACTCTTATCTCACATTCACCTTTCTCGAACTCCACCCCTCCAAGGAGTGCAGCGGAGTGCTTTGAGTTGAATTAAGGACAAGGAGAACTCTCACCAATTACTGTCATAAGCAAAACAGACTTCATGTAAAGTGATTAATATGATTTATTGCAAACTAGAACAGTGAGAAACTAAAAGCAAAATAAAAGCAATTTCTCCCTACCCACCCTCTTCTACTTCCTTCCCTCAAATGATGCAGGGGAATGGAGAACTGGGGCTGTGGTCAGTCTATGTCACTTATTTCTGCTGATCCTTCATGGCCACTCTGCCCCTGCTCCATGTGGGCTCCCTCCCATGGGATGCCAACCTTCCCAAACTGATCCTGCTTGGGCTTCCCATAGGCTGCAGCTCTCCAGGCACTGCTCCAACACGGCTCCATACCACAGGGCCCATCCTTCAGGAGCTGCTCCACACAGGTCCTCACAGGCAGCCGCTCTGGGCTGGGCTGCTCCTGCGGGGGTATCTGGCTCATCCACTGCTGCCCCATGGGCTCCTCCATGGCTGCATGTGGAGATCTGCTCTGTGTGGTGCCCATGGGCTGCAGGGGGACAGCCTGATCTTCCACGAGTGTCTCCTGGGTTGCATGGGAACTTCTGCTCCACTCCTGGAGCACCTCCTGCCCTCCTTCTGCATTGACCTTGGTGTCTGCTGAGCTCTTTCTCTCATGTTTCTCACTCCTCTCTCCCAGCTGCAGTTGCACAGCAGTTTTCCCCTTTCTTAAATCTGCTCTTCCAGAGCACGACCATTCTCACTCATGGCTCAGCTCTGGCAGTGGCGGGTGCCTTTTGGAACTGCTGGAGTTCTCTCACAGAGGCCACACCTGCAGCTCTCCCACACTACCAAAACTTTGCCACATAATCCCAATACAGATTCTCACAGGTAATACTATATCAAATAGCCACATTGTGTCTGGGTTTCTGGATGTACTGCCATCAAAATTTAGCCACTTCAGAGCAAAATGTATACTTCTTATTGTGATTTAACTGTTTGCCACAAGAAATTTTTATGTGCTTTTGCAGTGATTCAGTTTACTTGCTTCATTTGCGCTGTTGACAATTCCTTCAGGGCTTGACCTCCCCATCACAGCAGTCAAAATTCCATGAACCTATAAAAAATCATATCAGCTGTATCATCTTTCCATAGGCCTTTCAACCAACCTGGGACTGTTGGAGTGTAAGATGTTTAATGTGCCTTTGACATGCTCCCCAGATAGTCTAATAAAACACAAGACACTGTGGCAAGCCACATAAGGAAAATCTGAACATGATTTTTAGTATTGTTGCATTCTAATACTGTAGTATTATCTTACCACTATATTGCAAAGTTGGATCTGTTGCACATTTAATTCTACTAAAACAATACTTGGACTGAGATTTTATAAGTTTTTTACTTACAGATAAATTGGTCTGTTGAAGTCCAAACACTTTATTGCTAACGGACAGTAAAGTTGAAATTACTTGATAAATATGTACTGCCTACATAAAATAATGGGGGAAAACTACATTTATCCCACTTTTTTTTTTTAATATAGTGTTAAAAACATTTTTAATATCACATGGCAAGAACTTGCAAAATGAATACTTTCACAGTAAGAATGTAGAGTCCACAGTGTTAGGAACATGGCTAATTTTTCCCCAGTAGATCCAGGACACAATCAGGAACTATATCAAAGTTTTACAAAATCTTATCAATAAAGCTTTTGCAGGATCCTACTGAACTTTGGCTGATAAATAGTTCATAAGTGACATACGACAATTAACATGTCAATAATATGAATAGCCCAACACTGTTCTAGATTTCATCTCTCTGAAATGGTTGGCAGCAAGTAAAAAAAATGTCCAAAAATAATAACATTTTTCCTGCTGTGGACTGTACTGAAGAGGAAAACAGCAAACACATGCATTTTGAGACCCAGAGAGTCTTCCATCGCAGGACGAAAAGTTAGTAGAACTTTTAGATCGCAGTCCTGTTATATGCTGAATAACTTCGCCCCCAAAACTATGCAATGCAGGCAAGTAGTTTATTTGTTTATAAATTGTAATAAATCAGTATACGATTGTTTCCTACAGTATATTCTCAAGTGTTTTATCCAGTCTAGTATTAAATTATTCAAGTGATGGTCTTCCAGTACTTCCTTGGGGAAATTACTACAGACTAATAGACCTCACAGAAAGTTTTTCTGGTGTAAAGTCTGCATTTTTCTTAGCTAATTTTCATTCCATTATTCCAAGTTATGTTCCCTTGGACCTCCGTAAACAAATCCTTTGACTCGTACGTGTTTACACAGTTCAAATATGTTTAGACAGATGTTAGCTACACCCTGCAGAAGCCATTGTCTGTCCAGTGGTATATACTCTGGCCTTTTTCATCCTTTCTTCACAATGCATCTTTCCCTTCACTTCCTTAGGTTATTTTTCACTTGAGTCCCTTGACATGATAATGGATTGTAAGTCAGTGAGTTAACAGTAATCTTGAAATCACATTCTTAAGTATACAAATAATATGGGCTAACAACAAGAACTTGGCCAGTATGTCTTCTCATCATACTCATTTTATCATCCACATTAAGGATGATTTGAAAGATTAATGTCCTTAATGAAGACAAACCAATGTTTAGAAAAAAAGTCCCAGTATGGCGTACATGATATAATGAGAATGTTTCATAACATCAAGCTTATCTCCTTACTTTTCTGAGATGGACCAGATTGACAAGCATGTTATTTAGTCATGACCTGTCACTTGATCTGAGTTGTGCGTGCTCAACAGGGGCAAGCAGTGTAAATAGATGGCACCAGAAAAAAATTGCTAAAGATTATTCTCTGAGGAAGGTGCTTGAACTTGGTTGGCCTACGTGTCCCAGTTCTAAGTCTTACTAAAGTCCAGATGTTGTTTCTAAATGTTAAGAGCTTTCTAAGATCAGATTTCAAGCTAAAGCTCAAATTAATCAAGTAGTGACAAAGTAACTTCTCAAAATTTTAGTTGAACAAAATAAAAAAAAAATCCTTACTGTTTATTTGAATCATTAAAATATAAATTATTATTTTAAAAGTACTATAAAATATTGATTTTTTTTACCAAAATTTACAATGTTTCTTCATCTATATTTTTAGAGATTTCAATCTTTTTTATCAAATTAATTTTATAATTTGACATTTAGTGTAATAAATCTGAGCTTCACAGATTGGATTAACTTACTTATAAACCTTGAAGCAATGTGCATAGACTCCAGGTGGTATATACTGAAGTCAGATTGAATCTGTGTTTAATCATCTTACTCCTAAGGCAGGGAGAAGTCAGAATAAAGTTTAGGACACTGTGACATTTGTTGGGCCTATCTTGAAGTATATTCTGATATTTAGGTATTACTGGGTCAAGATTCATGGGAGCATGCCATGCTTTTTTAATGTACTTCCTATGCTCTGTAGAGGTAATGGGACTAGCAAACAGACTTCAGGGCTTATCCACACAGAAACAGATATGACACAAAACCCACCAGATGCTCATCTCTGCAGTGGCAGCTTCTTTTGGTAAACTTTATGTTTCTTTAAGCATTCACTTCTCTTTTCACAAGGAAGTCTACAATTTGTAATTATAGGAATGTGTAAACTATTCTTTTTTTCCTAATAAATATGCTGGACATGCTACTGACTGCATATAGCCAAAATTAAAACTAACTGCCACTTAACTGTGCAGTAGGAAATAGATTATTCATGTCTAACTCCAAGAAAAATATATATTATTTAAACTGTACTTTGAAAATTATATGATGGCATCATTGTAAACAGCTGTGTGCCCTTACTGTGTGCCCGTCTTACTAAATATCATAACTCATCATGTTATAAGTTTCTTTATATTTTTTCCAACCTTTTTTTCCCCACTCAGGCATGATTGAAGTAGGGGAAAAATGCCAGCTCGATGTAGCTTGTTATGAAACTTCAGCAGTTTGCTTTCCCTCAAATTAGCTGAAAGGAGTACAAGCACCACATGCTGCTTTGTGCACCCACATCCTTCTGTGAGCACCTGCTAGCTGATGGGTGCTTTTCCCACTCAGGTTTGATTGTCATGAAGAAAGCTAGCAATGTTAAAAGGTTCTCAGGAAACTACAGTCTTGTTTTCCTTTACTTGTCAGTTTTGTCACAATAGATGAAAACTAAATAAAGTAGTTGTTTTTAAGTAGTTTGTATTAAACCATTCCATAAAAGAACAGGATGACATTTAATTTAAACCCGTAGATCTTCTCCAATAGTCTCTGGCAGCAGCCAGAGACAGTGCAGGTGCTAAAAATTTTGCAGTAGTTTATGAGATAGTCTTAAATGGAGTTCTTTCTAACTCACAGAAATATCATTGTTTTATGTGATTGAAATACAGTCCCTATGCGTCCCAACACACAAATTTTAAATTGTCCATGCTAATATTCCTCTAAATGTATTTCCTTCTTTCTTTTTCTTCTTTTTCTTTTTTTCCTTTTTTTCCTTTTTCTTTTTACTTTTTCCTTTTTCCTTTTCATCTTTCTTAAAGACGCCAAAAGATCATTCAATTCCAATTCAATTCCAATTCAATTCCAATGTCTGCCATGGTCAAGATTGCTACTCATTGTTTTGAGTCACCCATAGAGCCATCTATTTTTCTTTCTTTCTTTCTTTCTTTCTTTCTTTCTTTCTTTCTTTCTTTCTTTCTTTCTTTCTTTCTTTCTTTCTTTCTTTCTTTCTTTCTTT
>NC_034409.1:163001752-163081523 GCF_002078875.1 Numida meleagris
TTTTTCTTTCTTTCTTTCTTTCTTTTTCTTTTTCTTTCTTTCTTTCTTTATTTATTTATTTTTCTTTCTTTCTTTCTTTCTTTCTTTCTTTCTTTCTTTCTTTCTTTCTTTCTTTCTTTCTTTCTTTTCACTGCTGTTCACTGATGGCTAGTCTCTGTCACATTAGAATTCATTATCTCTATTAAGACGGTGTGGCTTTTTCCTCCTTGCAAGTCAACATTGCTCTCCAGTGCCCAAGGGATAGCCATTCCCAGCATTTCTAACTATATAGCTGCTAGGGTGCAAAAAGATGCTGAAGATGAGCTCCACTGTCTTGTCTTCTACACAAGTCTTGTGGGGTCTGTGTAAGAATGAAGCACTTACCCTAACACTCTGTATTCATCCTAACCTTGATTTCTACTAAATAAAGAGAATAGGCTGTGCCAGATGGTGATCTAGCACACTTAGGGTCTGAATTGACCTCTAGAAGTACCCTCCTCTTTTTTCCTTAGAGCATAAGACAGTACTCTCCTGAATTATTTACAACTAACTGAAAGGAGGCTGCACCAAGGAGAGTGCCAGTCTCTTTTCTCAGATGATAAGTGGTAGAACAGGAAGAAACAGCCTCAAGTTCATCAAGGAGATTTAGATAGGACATCAGGAAGAATTTCTTCACAGGGAGGGTCAAGTATTGGAATGTGCTGCCAAGTAAATGGTGGAGTCCTCATCACTGGAGGTTCTGAAGAGACATCTGGACATGAAACTAAGGGACATAGTTTAGTGATGAGGCTCAGTTGGTCAGGCTAATGATTGCACTTGATGATCTTGAAGGTCTTTTTCAGCCTAGAAAATTCTCTGATTCTATGATTAAAACTTAGTCCCAAGTTCTTAAAATGCAATGAGGTATGAGCAAATGCAGGCTGCAAGATGTGTATTGAAACAGGGATCTCATTTAATGCTATTTTTCTGGTCTATTCATTTAGGAGGACTTTTCTGCCAAACATTCACCTCAGTTCATCTGGAATTATACTTTAATGCCGTGAATGCTTTCACATACACCAATAAATGAAATGTCCTCATTAGCCACAAGTCTTGTAGTTTCTCACTTTCATTAATTAGCAAAGAGGTCAGTTTGATGGAAGAGAAAGAGAAATCCTATTAGGTCTCACCACCCACCACTGCAAAAAATGAGAACTGAAGATTGGAAGCTGCATCTTTAATTTAATTGCATCTCACATTTAAATAACATAAAAATGTTGATTAGCAACAGATCCTCTTAAATCACTTGGCTCAAATCTTTGTGGTGTCATTGCTGCAGTCCCATTATCACATAAGGCCACTTCAGACTTGAATAAAGATTTATAGACCAGGCAAGAAGAGCATAAAGAAATAATGAGCTCATGAGCCTTTTCCCAGATAGAATCTGAACTTTTCATCTTCATGTTTGGGATGAAGTTCAAGAAGACCAAGTGCTGGGTTCTGCACTTGGGCTGCAACAACCCCAGGCAACATTACAGGCTGGGGGCAGAGTGGCTGGAAGACTTTGTAGAGGAAACAGACCCAGGGGTACTGGTTGATCCTGGGCTGAACATGGCTGAGGAAGCTGGGATTGTTCAGTCTGGGTAAGAGGAGGCTCAGGGGTGACCTTATCGGTCTATACAACTGTCTGAAAGGAGATTGTGGTGAGGTAGGAGTCAGCCTTTTCTCCCATGTAATTAGCAATAGGACTAGAGGGAATGGCCTCAAGTTGTGCCAGGGGAAATTCAGTTTGGATGTTAGGTAATACTTCTTCTCTGAGAGAGTGGCCAGATGCTGGAATGGGCTGCCCAGGGAGGTGGTGGAGTCATTGTACCTAGAGGTGTTCAATAAATGTTTAGATGTTGTGCTGAGGGACATGGTTTAGTGGGAAATATTGATGATAGGTGGGCAGTTGGACTGGATGATCTTAGAGGTCTTTTCCAATCTTGGTGATTCTATGAGTCTGTTTTAGGACATATACATCTGATATTCTCATTTCTATTAATTTGCAAAAAATAACCATATTCAGTAGCACCAAACAGTGATATTGTCTAAGGGCACGGGGATCAAGGAGTCAGGATCTAATTTGTGAAAGGATGCAAGTAGTCAGAGAGCAAAGAGAGGGAAGGTGAGAGTCATAAGTCCAGGAGCATAAAGACAAAGACTAGCAGTATGTATAAATCTGAGATTTCAAAATGACCTTGTACTTACACATCTATTTTCTTTGATGGTAATTAATCATAGACATAAAACCTGTCAGGAGGGTTTTGAACAATTTTACAACATTCTCTGTAGATTAGCCCATAAAGAACAATTCTTGCTTCATTATTGTAGTTATATTTGTATCGCAAGTAAAGAGGGTGAGAGGTATAATAAATGGAAGAGTACAATCAAAATCCAATCTGTAGATAATGATCCTAGGAGTTTACATACCCATTCACATGCCAGTAAAAAAGTCCTGTGCCACAGCTGAGGCAATGATGTTTATCACTACCACTGCCCTGCTGGAAAAAAAAAAAACAGTAGTGGTAGTTAGTAGGACAAAGAAGGCTGAAAAATTCCATAGTCTATGAAGAATAAAATAAAAGCTTTTATGTAAAGGTGAATTGGCATCAAAAGAATCTGAAGGAAATAAGGAAGTTCAGCTTAATTGGACTCATTGGATGCTGCCCATTTTTCAACAGTAAGATCACTGTTAAAAAAAAAAAGAAGTGTACTGCAGAGCTTGTTATAGAAAATATTTAATTTCGTGCATTTAAAGTTGTCAAGAGGTATGTGTCTAAATTAAGGTAATTAATAACACAAACTGTTGCTGCACCAGTGGTAAAAATGGCAACAAGTCTGCAGGTAACTGGATAAACCTTAGCTATTACCATAAACCCAAAGAATTAATTGCACAAATATCTTCCTTCCATGTATGGAGATATGCAAGTGTTTCTTAACAGAACTAGTCATGCATGTGCTACAGTGCTAGCTTTTGTGTTCCAGTCTTATAAATCTCATGCCATTTCGCCATGCCAGAAACAAAGTTGACAGAGCTTTGGTCAGACTATAACCTGTGAATTATATTCTGAAAAAAACACGCAAAATGTAAAAAAAAAATACCAATTTCTATATCATTAATAAAAACTTCTGTTGTGAAAGAAGACAAAACATAAACTCCATTTTAAAATAATGTGTATCAATAAAATGTTAAAGTATCAAAAGATTAAATCAATGAAACGCTCCTAAGCAGTATTGCACAAATCATCTTGTTATCTGTGACCCTTGCTTTGACACCATCATTTCAGGCACTTTGTAATTATCTGAGTTGCAGCAAAAATCAAAAGAATTAAATAGCATAGATATGATACCTTTATGACCTATTGCCCCATGTCAACTGAGATTTTACACTTACTGTTACATCTTATTCTATTTCACAAAATAACAGGATGGTTGATGTTAGCAGGGACGTCTGGAGATTGTCTAAGCCTCCTTCCGCTCTTCAGTTGGTCAACTAGGGCAGGTTGCCACCATTGGTGTCCAGTCAGATTTGGAACATCTCAAGAGGTGGAGATCCCAAGGAAGCCTGGGCCAGTGCTTGACCAATATCACAGTAAAAAATTTTCCTTTGTTCAGATTAAATTTTGTGTATTGTGAAATTTGTCCTTTATCGTTTGTTCTATCGTTGCATATCACTAGTACAATCAGTGTCTGCCTCCTTTATTCCCTCCCATTAGGTATTTATACACATTTATAAGATTCCCCTGAGCTGAACAGTCCCAACTCCCTTAGTATTGACTCATATGGCAGATATGACAATTCCTAAATCATCTCAGTAGCTCTTCTGTAGTCTACTCAGTATATCCTTATCTCATCTCACTTGTACTGGGGAGTCCCAGAACTCAGCACCCTAGGTGGAAGTCAGCAGTGCCGAGGGGAAAGATCACCTCCCTTGGGCTGCTGGCAACACTTCTCCTAATGCAGCTATTGTCGTTCTTGATGTTGGCTTTCTTTGCTGCAAGGGTGCACTATTGGTTCACGGTCAACTTGCTGTTCATCAGAACCCCTGAGACCTTTTCTGAAAAAAAACCTTCCAGCCTTTTGAATCCCAGCTTGTACAGTTTTTGCTTCCCAGAGGCGGGACTTAGCAATTCTCTTTATTAAACTCTGTGACGTTCCCCTCTACCCATTTCTAGAGCCTATGGAGGTCTCTTTAATTAGCAGAGTAACTTTACTGACTATACGCAGCTTTGTGTTCTCTTCAAACTTTCTGTAGGTATACCTGGTCTCATCATTCAAGTCATTAACAAAGGTGGTCTGGCAGCCAAAAGGACCAGCCTTATCCTGGGGTGTATTAGGCACAGCATTGCTAACCAGTCAATGGAAGAGATTGTCCCACTCTACTCAACACTGGTGCAGCCTCATCTCAAGTACAGTCTGCAGATTTGAGTGCCAGAATATGAGAAGGACATAAAACTATTAGAGATCATACAAAGGAAGGGCTACAAAGATGGTGAATGGTCTAGGGGGCAAGACATATCAGGAGCAGCTGAGTGGCAACAGCAATATCAAAGATAAGCCACATACTGGACGGCCATGCAAAGATGTCATACCACAAAAGGAAAAACATCTCAATCAGTTCATCTGCGCAAATCAGCTAAGGATGTTGACTATGTTGAAAAACAGTGTTTTGTAGCTGAGAATTTATTCCATCAAATAGCATTATTGTGTTATTTGTATCTGTGTTAGTTTCCATGGAAATAAAGAGGAGGCATTACTTTCAGAGCAAGCTACATACATCCACACTTTCAAAGTGTGCCTTCTCAGATGTCAAAGGTCACAAGTAAACCCAAGGAATGAAACATGTTACTGACTGGCTACCTATACTCACGCAGTCACCCATAGACATGGCTACACATGATTATGGATCAATTACAATTATGGAGTCCATATCAGAGGATGCATTATAAAAGAAAATGTAAAGGCAACAAGAGAAAAGGGACTGTCGTGCTGAGTTGGACAGTAACTGTAACCCAGCAGAAATACTTTTATCACTTTTTATAGTGAAGTAATCTCCGATTTAGCATAGTAGTTGGCAAAGCTGGCCTCAAAATGATCAGAAATCATGTGCTCCAAATTTAGACATCTGAGATTTCCAAGTTTAAACAGATTACCTAACACTCCCTGTAGGTACTTGGAGTGGAATTGATACTATACGGGGTCATAGAATCATAGAATCATAGAATTGCTCAGGTTTGAAAAGACCTTCAAGATCATCAAGTCCAACAGCAGCCTAACCATACTACCCTAACAACCCACCTTTAAATCATGTCCCTGAGCACCACATCCAAACGGTTTTTAAACACATGCAGGGATGGTGACTCAACCACCTCCCCGGGGAGCCTGTTCCAGTGCTTAACAACCCTTTCTATAAAGAAGTTTTTCCTGATATCCAACCTAAATCTCCCCTGGCACAACTTGAAGCCATTTCCCCTTGTCCTGTCACCTGTCACCAGTGAGAAGAGACCAGCCCTGCTCTCACTGCAATCACCTTTCAGGTATTTGAAGAGAACAGTAGGTCTCCCCTCAGCCTCCTCTTCCCCAGACTAAACATCCCCAGTTCCTTTAGTCTCTCTTCATAGGGCATATTCTCCAAGCCCTTCACAAGCCTTGTTGCCCTTCTTTGGACCTGCTCCAGCACCTCCATGTCCTTTCTGTACTGAGGCACCCAAAACTGAACACGGTACTCAAAGTGAGGCCTCACCAGTGCCGAGTACAGGGGCAGGATGACTTCCGCAGTCCTGCTCACCACACCATTCCTGATCCAAGCCAGGATACCATTGGCCTTCTTGGCCACCTGGGCACACTGCTGGCTCATATTCAGCCGGCTGTCCATCGGTACAACTGGCAGTCTATCAATACAGGTCAGTTCGTGTCAACTTAAAATACATGTTTAAGATAGATGAGGTTAATCCATTGGTGCATATACCTTTCTCTCTCAGTGATTTTAAAAAGGTGTTAGGGTGACTAGGTCAAACTTAGCTGCCTAACTTATGAATTCCTAAAGATAGAAATAAGAGTGACCACATCCTGGAAATGATGTGGATGAGGAAGACAGAGTACTTGGAAGTAGCTTACCTGTACAAATCCTCAGGGAATGAAGAGTTAACAGGTATGGATTATTTATGGAGCTGAATGATCAGAAATGTGATGATGTTAACAGTGACAGAAGAAAAAAGAGCAGAGGTGAAAGCAATGACAAGGCAGGACAGTAGATCACATGTGGCCATGTTAAACTGAAATTGGCAGCAATCTAACACAGAGATGTCAGAACTCCACATCACCTTGCTAAACCAAGCAGAGGGAGACAAACCCAAAGTAAGGAGCTAGGTCAAAATATAGGAGTCATAATCATTAAGCATATGAGTGGGTAAAGATACTTTTAAAGGTATATATAACATGTGATAATGAAATATGTATTAACTTAATCAGAATCATCAGAGACAAATCATTCCTTTTTATGTATTTAACTGATTCATGTGAATAAGAAATGATTGAAAAGAATTAAAATGTAGATTAAGGGCAGCAAAAAAGCATTCATGTACTAGAGAGACTTCAAATTACACAGTTAACCTTTGAGAACAATGTTTAAGAAACATAAAAATACAATGATATGGAGCTTAGAAGGAGTGACACAAAGGTAGGACATATCTGTTAGCTGTAAAAACATCCAAATACATTTAACTTCCATGAATTAATATTTAGAAGTGAAAAGGTGGATAAATTATTCATATTAACTATTTTTTTCTAAGACATTTTGGTTCCTTTGCTAGGCTAACACCAACTCTGGAAGCACTCAGTCCTCCTTCTAGTCTTCCCATTTTTCTGTGCATCAGTTCATGACCTGCGGATGGTGGGTTCTTTGTGAATTTGCTCAGATGTCCTTTCTCCTGAGAATTATGATTATCCAGGATAGAATATTCAACTTTGGATGGTCCCAGTCTTTCTGGTCTTAGATTTTCAACTGGCTTCTATGTTATTTCAGTCTGCATCCAGGTCTTAATGTTTCCCCTTCTGTTGCTCTTCCACTGCAAACAAATAATGTCTTGGTTTGAAAATAAGCTTATTCTGGGGACTTTACCACAGAATCTTGAAAATATACTTGTTCTAGCACTTAACAATTTTACTAATATTATTTAATTGGTATTTATAGGATCTGCTCTGTCAGTAGGACCACTCCTTTAAGAAGACCAAGAGAATCAAATATAAGGAATTTATGTGTAAACAGCTCTACGTGAATGTGGAAAAAGGCCAGAGGGAAGAGAGTGCATAGTTTCACATTGTATAATCAATTTAAAAAATAATCAATTTAAGTATTTAGAAATATAATTACAAGTAGTTTCAAAAGGAAAAAAAAACTGCTCATGTTCTGGGTTAAAAAGGATTTACCACTGTTTGAATCATGACAGCTTTATGAAATCCAATATTCTGTATCCAGCAGTAGCCAATACTGTGCAGACTCTGGATATCAGAACCAACATACTGATTCATGCCATACCACACCTCAAGAAGAAATTTATGTTGTGGTTTTTGAGAACAATATTATTATATCTTGAAATTTAAAGCATAACATATTTATTCTGCTTATTTGCTGAATTCACTACAAATTGTTTATTATTCTTGGAGGATTTTCTTTTTATCATGGGAAGGAAAATGCCCCGAAGGGTTGAAGAAACTGAGTATACATATGTAGAACCTAGAAGCATTCGATCTCATTAAGCAATGAAAATTGTCAGTGTAATTCAGGAATGAAAGAATATGACATTACTAGTCTTATTTACACAGATGATTAGAAAGAGATAAAGTAGCTGGACCAGACAGCTAATAAATACAGCATTATAAACACAACATTTTCTGCCTTATTTTTGCTGACCTATTTTTCTTTCCTATAATTGTCTTGCAGTTATAATCTGAGTTCATGTATCGACTGTATCCATTATTCTGACTTTAGTATCTCCTACTTATTTGTTAAATTTAGTAAGAATTTGTTGATTAGATTTGATTTAGTTACTCTTGGGTGCCCTGAAGGGCTGAGAAAGATAAGCAAATCCTACAAGTAGGACCTACACATGTTGTCTATCTCATTAAGGAATGAAAATTGCTAGGTTAAGGGAAGAAAGGAGAAGAAGGGTTATTCCTATTTACACTGATCTTTCAAATGCCAAGACATGATTCTTTATTGTGTTAAATTGGTTTCATTTTGAATTAACTCTTTCGTATAATGAAAGTCAAATGAGTTGAGGTTTCCTATAAACCAACAAAACTGAGTACTTCTCAGTAGATAAGGTTTACATACTTAAAGAAAATTAAAATAATGACACTACAGGATCTCATCTTTTTCTTCCCTATATTTTTACATTTTAAAATTAATTGCCCATAGTGTGTCTCATAAATGTGTTTCTGAGGTCTGGATCTTCAAAATATTAAGATTTGGTTATAAAAAGCCTATCAAATAATTTTAGAGACAGAAGATTTCCATTGTTAACAAAAAAAAAACCAACCAATATTTGGTCTTCCATACACTTGCCATACTTTATTAGGCTTCTTAAAAGCATGGATTCAGAACATTTACCCTTTAGTTTCTGCTACCATTCTCAGATTGGAGTGTCTGTGTTGTTAGATTTTTTTATGCACTCTGTGTCTAAAACTGATCACTCCCATATACTTTGTGTTATGCCACCCCTTCCAAACCAGGAAAGTGGTGAAGTGCCTTTTGTCAGTTTATTCATTGTTCAGCTGTATTTTTAAAAAGAATATTTAATTATAGTTCCAATTCTAGTATTTGCCATTGAGAAAAACATATTAAGATGCATTTTTCTCACAGCTGAAATTATTTTTTTTCTCTTTTTTCAGTCCCTTTCTATTTTGGTATTATCTGTTAACTATTATTAGATATTAACTAGATAAACACACTAATACGTACAAAAGAGATTTTTCCTCTTTGGGTACAAATATTTTATGTTTTCTTGGGGTTTTAAATACAACTTTCTGTACTATAAGGGCCTCTCTGAAAGTAATGCCCCCTTTATTATGAGGGCTGCTTCGTATTTTATGATGTTCACCCACAGTGTCAAAGGCAGATGCTGGTGGTATGGCAGTAGAGGTTAAACCTTCCCACCAGTATTCCGATACATGCTGTTGCTGTGTGACAGATGGCAGCAGAGAGGCAGTCTGTCACAATGGCATCTGACATGGAAGTGCATATGGAGCAAAGTTATGTCATCAAATTCTTCCATGGGGAAAAAATGGCACCCACTGACATTCCTCAATGCTTGATGAGTGTTTATGGAGAGCAAACAGTGGATGTGAGCACACTGAGGCAGTGAATGGTGCATTTCAGCAGTGATGACAGTGATGTGAAAGACAAATCATGTTCTGGATGGCCATACACAGCTGTCATACCATGCAAAGAAAAGCATCTCAATCAGTTCATCTGCACAAATCTGCTAATGTTGTTGACTATGTTGAAAGACAGTGTTTTGTAGCTGAGAATTTATTCCATCAAATAGCATTATTGTGTTCTATGTATCTGTGTCAGTTTCCATGGAATTAAAGAGGAGGCATTACTTTCAGAGCAACATATGTATGTTCATTCTGAAATACTCTGAAGTCTGTTATATATGTATTCAGATACAGAATTGTTTCCAGTATGCTTCTACCTGATGGAATGTGGGCGAGGCCTTTCCTCAAGCAACTACAATCAGAACTGCAAATTCACGTTGCTACAGATAGGGATATTTTGTTCCATGCATAAGAGCCGGGTACAAAAGTCTATGATGCATCCATCTTCCGAACAGGTTCCATACTGCAATCCAAACAGAAGCTGTTAGAACTACTGAGAAAGCAATCCTTACTTGCAGTGAAAGTGGAAATAAAAACCTGAATGCTGGTAATGCTGGGTTTTCATTCTACCCCATCCTTCTATTATGTAGTACTAGTTAAAATGTTATCAACTTATGAATACATGACAGTGTTGTTTTATTCAGTCATACGCAGAAGGCTTACAGAAGCATAAAATGAAATTTTCTTTAAAGGAAACCCAACCCCTGGAGCTAAGTCTAAATATCACAACTGAATGATGAAGATTTTTTTGCAGAGAACCAGGGAAAATCACAGCTTAATACCTCAATTTTAGAGATGGTGTGGAAGATATCAAACTGAGAAAGGTACTAAGGGAGGAGTCTTGTCAAGTGAAGAAGTTAACTGTGGTCAGTGGAATAATTCATTAACAGTTAGACACCTGTCACGCAGTAGGCACTCAAAAAGATGACAGGGCCTTGTCCTTAAAGACAGCAAACAGAGCAGCTTCAACAATTTCAAAGTACTCTCTGCTGAGGTGTTGGAAAAAAAAAAAAAGCCTTATCAGAGCCAGTGTTTTGAATCCTAGCATTCACTCCCTTCCCACAGATTCTGAACATCTCACTCCCTCTAGGCAACCTTGATTATCACCTGAACTGTGAGCCCGTGGAAAGATCAGCTCAGAGAAGCTGCCCAGAAGCCAGGCATTTCTCACAGCCCGGTAGCTAATGGCAAGACTTGTCCTTTTGTTACAGAACAACACTTGTCCAGGTGATGTTTCCTTCCATGACATATATTAACTGGTACCATTTACAGTTACTGAGAGGCAGCGTGTTTGTAAAGAACAAATACACAAAAGATAAATAAGGGCATTCTATTAAAAACTAACCATGCATCCATGCTGTATGACTATTAACAATGTTTGAGATCTAATTTAGTGAATGTTATCTGTGCTTGCCTAAAAAAAGGAGATCTCAAAATTGGTTTTGTTTTGAAAAATATACTGCCTCATTTATTTTTTGATCCATATCTATAGGAATTTGCATTCCATTGTCCTTACTACTGTTTGACATGTACCATAATATGATCATATCCCTTTAGTTTTGTTTCATTTCCTCTCATGCCACCTCTTAATTATCCCTTTTGTACCTCTAGTTTGTGGTCTCTGAGCCTCTAATACATGGCTGTGCCAATTCTACCACCCCCAAGGCTTGTCAGGTTAAAGATTAATGAGTAGACTTTACCCAGAGGCTTTACAAAGGTTAAACATAATTACAAATGGGTATTTTATGCAGTGTTGAATATGTGAAATCAACTCAGAACAACAATGAAAAAAAGTAAGGAAAAAAGTAATGGAACTTTAGGGATTTAAGTCAAGCATTTAGATCGTCTGGAAAAAAAATAAATTAACATAAAAACAAACAAGTTAGGGAGTTCTACCCTTTGTTCCAAAGATGGTTATAAAAACAAAAACACCATATGGTAGAAATTAGACTGCACCTCAAGCTTGCAATATCACTGCTTCCTAAATTCTATTTTATTTCCAGTTAACTAAAATGTTAGATGAACAGTAAGAATATGGAAAGAAACAAAGATCTAAAATTCTTAACAAAGCTTTAGTTTGCTAAATTTGCATATTTGACACTTCGTTTAGGAAAAAATAACATTTCCCCCTTAGGTAAAACATAACCTCTGAAAACATCACCACCTTGAAAGATAATTTAGCCTAGCTGAGGAGAGATCTATGTTGGCTAATTTTCTTAATTTGATCATTTTTATCAACTTACAAAAATAGTACAGGCCTAAAGTTAATTCATAATACCATTTTATGGTACTAGGGAAATAGTCTGAGTGTCAGAAATGCTAAATTCCACCAAATCTCCTTGAAGCTACTGAAAAATTTCTTGGAGTCTGTCTGCAGGAACTTTATTTGTTTGCTTTCTAGTTTCTAAATATTTGAGTAAAGCTATTAGACGGAGATTTAAAAAAATAATTTTAAAAATTAAAAAATCACCTCTTCTCCAGACTAAACAATCTTAGCTCCCTCAGCTGCTCCCCATAAGAGCTGTGCTCCAGACCCCTCACCAGCTTCGTTGCCTTTCTCTGGACACATTCCAGGGCCTCAATGTCTTTCTTGTAGTGAAGGGCCCCAAACAGAACTCAGTACTCAAGGTGTGGCCTCACCAGTGCTGAGTACAGAAGGATGATCACTTCCCTGCTCCTGCTGGTGCACTATTTCTGATACAATCCAGGATGCCATTGGCCTTCTTGGCCACCTGGGCACAGTGCTGGCTCATGTTCAGCCAAGCATCAACCAATACCCCCAGGTCCATTTCCTCTACAAAGTCTTCCAGCCACTCTGCACCAGCCTGTAACATTGCCCGGGGTTGTTGCAACCGAAGTGCAGGACCCAGCACTTGGTCTTACTGAACTTCATTCCGCTGGCCTCAGCCCAGCAATCCAGCCTGTCCAGATCTCTCTGTAGGGCCTTCCTATCCCCAGGCATATTGACACTCACTGCCAACTCGGTGTCATCTGCAAACTTACTGAGAGTGCCCTCAATGCCCTCATCCAGGTCATCAGTAAAGATATGGAAGAGGACAGGTCCCAGTGCCAACCCCTGGGGAATACCACTCATGACTGGTTGCCATCTGGATTTAATTCCATTCACCAGTGGAAAATGTATAGAAACTTTGAAAATTTTAGTCTACCTACTTTTTTACGTCTTATTGGGAAAAGGTCAAATCTTATTCCCACTAAATGCCTTTTGTGTAAAAAATAATTCAATTTACTAACTGTGTCACTGTAAGAGAACATGAAAAGGAACACATGAAACTACTGAAGTCCTAGAATTTTCTCTGCGAATTACCTCAGCCCAGATGTTTTGTGTGTTTCTTTGGATTTCTCACATTAACATCTGCAATATAAATGTCCTACTTTCTTTTGAAATTTTCTTTCTTTTCTGAAAACCTGAGAACAATATCCATCTTTATTCTAATTGGATAATAGTTCAACTTCTTCATCAAGGAGTATTTGAACTGACAAAATGTAAAATATTGCATTTGACCATTAAGAAACATGGGTTTGTACCTGAAACATAAGAAAAATTGTTTGATTTGATTGATAACCAGTAATGAGTAATAGATTTATGTTACAAAAATTGTAAAACAGTTGAATAATCTTTAGACTAGAAAGCAAAAAACAAACAAAAAAAAAACTAATTTACAAAAATTAACTCATAGGTTTTTTTGTTTGTTTTACATCTCCATCATCATTATATGTCCAAGGCTAAAGAGCATCTTGCATAAATAACTATTTTGTATTCTTATATTCAATGTTATTACAAAGGCAAGAAAGGAACACTCCAAAGGAAAGAAAGAGAAATGTTAATACAGGCTCTGTCTTGTCCTTAACTGTGAGGAGGTAAAATATTTAACTCCTTGGTTTACTTCAGATTTTTTAGTGTAAAAAAAACCCAAAGTTCTGAGAGCGACATACCTCCCTATCTGCCAAGTAGAGCCAAGTTCCCTCTTGCAGCTTAATCAGAACATTTCAGTTTTTGTACTGGACTTACAACTTCTCTATTGCCACAATTAGACAAGGATTTCTGTGTCCATATCATAAGTTTTCCTTCTTACATTGCACTATACCATAATTAAGACTACTCCCATCACTTTGGAGATGAGGGAGAGATGGGGACAATAAAGAACGAAAGAAAATATAAATGAAATCCAATGTTGACTAATAATTCAACAGGGACTATTCTGGAATTACAAAGATGTTTCTTATTTCCCATTAAAAAAAAAAAAAAAAGATATACGCAATTCTTTCTTATTTCTTTCTTCCTGAAGAGACAAACCTTTGTCACAAAAGTAGATCCCCATCAGGTTCGATGAACCATCTTGTATGTTTGAGACACACATAGCCGAACATTTGCATATAATTACAAAATTATCCATGTGTATAAAGATTTTCAGGACAGCCACCTCATGTTTACATCTGATCTATTTTGATTTCATTAAGCAGTGTTAAAAATTCTTGTCCTCTTGCCAGTCTGCCACACTTTTAACTCTGTATAAGGTTCATAGGAAGGAAAACAAATTTAAATGTAATCTTTCTCACTCATGGGCATTTTATATTGTTAAATTTGCATCCATCCAAGATGGAAGTAGACTAATAGATCAGTTAACAACATGAGAATGGAGACTGATATAGAATACATAGATTATATATATTGTTTACACGAGAACAGAGCATGGCACAGCCTGGGCACTGATGCAAGGGAACAGAGGAGAGACAGAAATCTTGTCCTTTTACTGAAGAGAAATCACTCTGCTGTTGCCTTCAGTAGGCATGAGATGCAGGTTTGAATGTTTAGTTGTGTTCTTCACTCATGCTTTTGAATGGAAAAAGTAGAAAGTGGAAATCTTTAGATTCTTAAGAACCATGTCGACAAATAATTGGAGAAAATATAGGAAGACTGAGTATAACATATTCCTTTTTCTAAGGGGAATAATCCCCTTTTCTCTAAGGGTAATAATACTGAGAAAGAAATTTTAGTTCAGGACTCTGAATTCTGCGCCTATCTTAGAGCATCTTTTTGTGGCACAGTCTACACCTGAATAAGTGCAGATACATTGCAATATTACACTCTCCTTCAGTACATCTTAGTAGTAATTGTTAGCCAGTAGCCTGGACTGAAAGCACTTGTGAGACAGCGACTGTATTACATTTTTGGTAGAATGTACTCATTTGATTTGGTCGTTTATACCGCTAAATGTGCATATATCTTGATGTCTTGGATATTTCCAACCAAGAGACATAGAAAACAGAAGATGATAGATTTTTTTTATTGAATTTTAAATCTGTGTGGCATACTAAATTTGCTCCAATTTTCAGCTGACTATAATACAAGAATGCTGAAGAAGACCAGATGGATCTACTACTACTGAAAAAATTACATATATATCTAATCAAAGCCTGTCATTGAATGGCTTGAATTTCGTAAGAACTGTCTCAATAGTCAACATGCAGAAGTGCCCTCGAACCTCGGATGTAGGGGTATCACTACACTCATACGTGCATCCATCAGCACGTAACTTGGGCTGCAAAAAAACTGTAGACTTTAAAGGACAGTGAATAATAAGTATTACTCCTTTTTATCTCTCTGGCATCTGTTTTATTAGAGTTACATTCTAACAGGCATGATGGATAAAAATGCTCTCTATTAATATGGATTAATATAATCTACCACTTTCTTCTGGCTTTTATGTTGTTCTTTTTTTCCACAAAAAATTTTTGTACTCACTGAAAATATATATATGGAGCAAATGATAGCTATTCTCTCTGGCAAAAACATGAGGAAAATTTGAGTGTATTTGAGGGTAGACTGATTTCTCAGTACGAAAAAATGTAAACAGAATATCCCTGCATTTAATGAACACTGCATTTGTAGCTCCAGAAAAAGGGAAAATATGCACCATGAGACCACAAGATTCTCTGTTTACCCTGAGTGATCAGGCTATGAAAACTTATGCAGATAGTTGATATGCATGCTGATATGCTTAAAGAATATATCTGAATTATCAAATGGAGAAATGGATACCACAAGGATGACAAACTGGGTTAAATTAAATACCCAACAGTTTGTCTCCAACAATAGCCTAGTAGCAGATGCCAATAGGCAGGAGTAAAATAGGTCAAGCATAGAATGACACTTTCTCAGCCTCCAGCAATTTGTGGCTCATGGATTTCCTGATCCAGAAATGTCATTTTGAAGTGGTATTTGGGGCCAAACTAAAAAGGGTTGGGGATAAAAGTTGAAAGTCCTTTCAATTTAATGCTTTTACTGAGCCTATTATGAAGAATCTATATTAAAATTGCAAGAAATAGCTGTAATTCAGTTTTCTTGTAGATTATCTACAAAAAAAAAAAAAAAAAAAAAAAAAAAAAAGCTATTGAAGACTGTAAAATCCAGAGCTAATTTTGGAGGGACAAGAGAGGATTTTAAACAAAATGTAAAAGTGTTGACAATTTTCACTGAAGTAACTATGAATCATGTATGATATAATTAAAAAACATCGTTCAAGAAGAAAAAAAAAAAAGATGATCTTGTACAAATTAGTTACTACTTACATGTTCCGATGCAATATTCTTGTGTATTTTGTATTAAGAAATACAAAAAGCAATGAAAAAAAATTCTGAAAAGACACGAATATCTCAGTGTTAGAAGACCAAGAACCACAAAGCATTTAACAGTGTAATCAATCAATCACTGTATGTTTACCCAAGAGGGGACCTAGAATCAGCTTCTTGGAGCAGTCATCACCCTCCCACCAAGGCTGCACTGAGGAATATATAGTGAAGAGCAAAGTTGCAGGCTCTGTATGCTCGGAAAAAAAAAACCCAACAGTAACATTAATGCTAATGAACAGAGTTCATTGGGAAACAGATTTCATCTACAGAAATTATGTCCTGTTGAGATTACAAATTTGAGTGTCAAAGTTATCTGAGAGTACATACTTTGTCCAAGTAGCTCATCACATTCTGATTAATAAATTGTCTCTATTAAAAAAAAAAAAAAGTTTTACACTTTGAATGGAATAAAAGTGGTTGATAGTAAAGATAATTGGTAACTGATCATCTAGTTTGAATGCTTTTAATCAGATCCCACCGTGATCTATTCTTGGCTCCACATTAGTCAATATCATTATCAATGATCTGGAAGGAAATATCATTGCTGGTAAGGTCTGTAAACTACACAAAATCAGTGAAGCAGTAAATAAGGATAAGGACAGGTCAGCTCTACAGAGTGATCAGGTTCACTTAGCAAGATGAGACCATCTGAGCAGCACGCCTTTTAAAATAATCAGATTTAAGGACAAGCATCTGTAAAAATGGAATTTAGGTCAGAGTTGCAGGAAAGATTAACGGTATTTTTAAAAGTGCAGTTTCTGAAGTTGTAAATAGATGATGTTCCAAGCACAAGCTCCTGATATGATGGAATACCTGGAAGGCCAAGTTATTTTCATATTCATAAATAAGAAATAATACTGAGAGTAAGCATAAACAGTTAATCTCTCTGTCTATTCAATAGCAATGTTAATGAAAGAGTAAGTTGCTAAATCTCTAGAACAGTTTGATCTGAAAAAGTGGATGTTGACAAATAGGAAGAGTTTAGTTAAGAACAAACAGAGCTACCTGAGACCTAGGAACCTTGACTTATTCTAAGAGCCGAAGAGTGCTCAGTCTTGTTGACATACATAGGGAAGTTTGTGAGTTGATTTGATTACTATATATATCAGGGAAATATTTCTGACTAAAAAACAAAAGCAAAAAAAATCCCTTGACTAAATAACAAAAATAACAAATTTAGACTAGCAACAAATTATTTTTAACAAAGAAATAAATCAGTCAGAGGAAGAATTTCTTTTGCAACGTGCTGGAGACTTGAAGGCCCTGCATTTTTGGAAAGGTTCCTCCGTTCCACCAAAGCTTGCAGACTTGATGCAGGAACAAATACTTACACTCATTGTTACATGTTATGAAGGATGTCAGAATGGACACTCACAAAAATCTGAGCATGAAGGATCCATAATGTTGCTATAGCTGAAAACAAACAAACAAGCAAACAAAAAGAGAGAGAGAGATGTACAAAATACATCTTGCCAAGACTGCAAGCAAGAAGATAAAATGGAAGTCTTTTCCTAAAAATAAGATCAAGAAAGACTCCTACCTTAACACTGATGAGGCATATCCAGGACAATCATTTAAACACTTCTAAACTTTGTAAATCTCTTCAGTTCTAAGCAAAGATAGCAGCTGAGGGATTGTTTTTAAGCACATCCTGTCTACATAAGGGGACAAGTGGATGCATTTGCTGGAAAATGCATTGCTGTAAAGCTTTGGACAAACTTTGCCACTGTGGAAGACAAGGGGAAAATGAATGTCCAAATATCACCAGTGGCTGATGACCCTAAGCCAGCAGTACATGTGAAAAGCAACAGTGATGCACATCAGAGCACAAGGGGAATTAATTACAAGCAGGACTGACTCTGCACAGCACTCTACACTGTGGTTAGATAAATGTTGTGCACAGTTACATCATTTACTCATTCACTCACTTCATCACACAACACTGACTTCAGGCATGCACGAAGATGCCTAGGGTCTCAGGTGGCCTCCACAACAGGTGCAGAAATGCTTCTCTGGAAAAGACCAGCTGCTTCTGATGCTCAGAGCTTCTCAACCAGTAGACAGTCATCAAGCAAATATGGCACCATCACAGCAAGGCTAGTTCAGCTGGTGTGTATCTGATGCTTTTCTTATCTTCAGCATCATTCCTGTGATTCTGATTCTAACTGGTGGAAATGCTTGAATACTTTCAATATGGCCTATATATTCCACACTCAGAATAAATCATTATTTTGATCTGGAAGTGATTTTTCTTCTTCTTCTTCTTTTTTTTTTTTTTTAATTAGATTGTTATGATTGCATATAGGCAATCTAATGAAATCTAGCAGTTGTTTGTTTTTCACTATTATTACCTCCAAGTCAAGAATACCATTTTCTGATAGCTTATTAGTCTCAACTAAAAATGTAGAATTCCACATAATAGCCAGCAAAATTGTTCTAGTATGGATTATCTTTGATGATATTTACTTAACATGTCCAATACAGGTCAAGAGCTTATAATGAGAAAGTGACCTGATTCCAAATTACATTCTGAGCAGCAGAGTACTGTGTACATTGGGCTGCATTGTGGGTTTGCGTAGACTTTCCCTAACAGCAATGTTTTGACCAATCAATGTTTTCAACAGCTGCTAATTAGCACTATTCTGGGCTGGACTACATTATTAGTTGGCATTGCAGTACTATTCTATTCAGCTTGTTTTTGCAAAAAGAAGTGTTCTAAACTACAAGGCAGATGCTGCCTAGTGAAAGTTTTCAAAGGATTTGAACACTGGTGTACCTATGGCAAATATAGCCAGGTTAAAATCTGTCCTGTTTATAGCTGCAATATATAAAGGTCAAGAAGGACCATGAGTCTTAGAGAAACCAGTTTGCTCATAACTGGACAAATACTTCTCAAGGCAGGTGTTTTAGACAGACAATAATACTCTCTGAACATGACCCCATCTATCAATGGAATGATAAGTTTGAGAACAGTGCCCCAACTTCTGCCTCAGTATAACTTGAGGTGACTGCTACATCCTACCTTGGAAGCATACGTACAGCTTTTTAAGCCTGCTAGTGACAATTAGTGTCACAATCAAGAAGGGAAGAACCTTATGTGAGACACTCAGATGAGGTGGTCGTTATTTTCAGGACACAGATAAGTTTGTTCTGTTATCAGCATATTCCTGGAGGTTTTCAGCCTGGAAGAGTATATGTGTTCAGCACCCAGAAAGGGAGTGATTGACATGACTGTCAGCCTGCAACACAACTAGCAGGCCTCCTGGTAGAGCAGTTGGCAATAATTCATGGCCCCTTGGTGCCTAAGTAAATGCATGTGCTCAGCACTTGTTCATTAATCATTTCAAATGGCAAATTTACTCTGCCTTGCCATGTTCAACTTTCATTTCAGTGATACATTAAGGCCAACATTGGCAAGGGTCTTTATAGATAAAGATAGAGAAAATATCCTTGTTTTCTCTGTGTCTCTGCTGTGGCTTGATATGTGGTCTCTTTTTTTTAAACGAAAACCGGTCTTGAGCATCTCACAGGTGTCTCTGTTAACACAATGTGAAAAACAATGTCTGCCTCTTTAATACAATAAAATTGACCTATAGCCCAGTCTGTTTCTGCTAGGTGACGGTTATTTTACTTTGACATATCCATGCAATGTCCTCCTCTTTAATTAATAATGTTGCCGCCTCATATTATGAAAGTCACTCTTTTGCACGTATGGTTATGTTGCTAAATTGGGTTTTTATAAGACCTTAAAGTTTCAACCTTAAGAAATGCACAGAGAATTTTCAATCACAAGTCTAATCTATTTACATGCACAATAGCTGAAAGATTTTTCATGCAAGTAGTCGTAGTCTTAGACTTTCATTATTTCTGCTTGAGCAGAAAGCAATAAATATGTCTTGAGACAAGGGAGAAAGTTAATAAAAAACTGTCCTTTCCTCTTTGTGCTAGACCCTACTTAAAACTAGCTTGTCTTTCATGAACAAATTAATTGGATTAGCTCTGCTTCAGCCATGGAGGACAGCAGTCTGTGTCACAAACATGTTTGTATAATGAACCATCACTGCCCTGGTGTTCTAAGGAAAGGATCCTGAAATCTTATTAAGCAAGTATTATTAATGATATTAACAGAAACACTGCAGTTCAGTGTGGGTCGTGTTCTAACTTTACCTACACAATTTTAAAAAGAAGTTCACCTGTGAACTGATGATTGTAAAAAATGTTCTGTATGGTAAATGGAGGTACAGAAAAGTGACTTACCCACAATGACCCAGCTTGTTAGAGGGCAGGTCCTACCATCAATAGATATTAAATGCTGTCACTGGAGAAACTGTCATTGAAAATTTCACTTTTGTTTGAGAAGATGTGAATAAAGCTTTTTAAAAAGAAAAGAGATTCTTCTTTCTAGGTAGAGAGTAGAGTAACCAAAATTGTTCTTTCCTTCAAAAAAATATAATACCTGTCTATTTGTCATCCTATTCTTCACCATGTTGATACCAACATCTTAAGCTCAGACTATCATCTAGTCATTCTGCACCCAGTGTGGCTGTTCATTCTAAATGTAAATGGTTTTATCCATCTCATAACATTTATCCAAAGCTTTAAGATTTTCAGCATTCACTGATGCTAATTCATGTAAAGATACTTGTTATATTTTTCTGAGTGTTTGTACAACACCTCGACTTAGAGCGGGTTGCTGAGTGCTATGATAGCAATTAAATTAATAAGAACCAGAACAGTTATACTGTTAGATAGGAACCTGAATTATGTGGTTGAAGTATCTAAAGACTTTAAAAAATGTCGTCTCCTTTAAACACTGCAGTATTCTTTTGTTTCACTGTTGCTGGCTGTACTAAGGCAGATATTGATATTGAAAGGCCTTTAAACGCTTACTTTCTAGGATATTGTTACTCTATGTCCTGCATGGACCATTTGCCACAGAACCTTATCTGTTGTTTTGCTTAAATGTTCAATATCCACAATACGTAATTAGACACAATTGTAATTTTTCTTAATTGAAGTTCCAGGAAAGAATGTTAAAAAGTGGTACGATTTGTCCCTTAGTGGTCAGTGAAAAATGGCTGGTGAAATGGATGATAAGGACTAATGTCCTCTTCTAAACCTGTAGGCCCTCTAGCCATGGCAATCTTTCTGCTTGGGAAGCTGATTTCACAGTTATTGCTAGCAATTATTGTTATTTTATGTGCTTCTGCTACAGTGGGGGCTGAAGCTATTTATTAACACCAGAACTTCTCAGTCTGAGAACTGTGCAAATATCCACCAAGAAGTAATCCCAAGAGGTGCTCCAAGGAACTTTCAACTGCAAACTAAGGAACATGAGAAGTATTTATCACTACGCTGAACATCCTACAGTTATAGATTTGCAGCTGCTGTTGGGTGAGAGGGAAGATGTTACATTTACACTTGAACTAACTGTTCACTGAGCGCACCATGCAATTGTAGACTTTTGCATCAAAAAAGATAGCTCCAGAGATGTTTGGAGTTGGGCCTGGAAGTTAGGTCACTCTCTGAATAATCCTTCTATATGCTGATAAACTTCAGTTTCTTACACGCTTGCATAGGTGTTTTTTTTTTCCTCCCTCTTTCTTCCTATACTGTTTGTGAACAAAGTAATAGGACATGAATTACTAGTATTTGTAATGTAAGTCTTCCCACTTGCTGGAACTAGGAACACCTTTCAGTTATGAGAGGCATAAATCCTTATTAACTATTAACTACTGCTATAGGTAGCATAGAATTATTCAAGCAATAAAGGAGTTTATTTTTTCCCTCGGTTAGTTGCAAATGAGTCTATAGGGAACCCTGGAGTTCTGTTAAGCTCATTTCATACCTGTAGCAATAGCTTTAAAACCTAATCCTGGATATGTTTATACATTTTTAATAGAACCTGAATTTTACCTACAATATCCTCCAGTGGCTTCAACTGCTGCAGCATCCTTCTGAACAGTTTTTCACATAATAGGCTCAGCAGGTTCAACACTTGATTATCTTTTTCTCAGGTTCAATATCTTCTCTTTTCCCTTCGTTATACACCGACAAGGGGACAATGTGCAGGTTCTGTGTGGTGCATGGCTCGTACATGAACGTGCAAGCAATGTAGAATCAATGTTCTGGCGGAATCTAGTATTCAAGGAATTTAATTGAATTATTGAAATTCAGGGTTGAACCCCTGGGACATCGATCCGGTATTGTCAGCTTCAAATCCAAAGTGCGCTGGCTGCTTGATAATATGTTCATAGAATTTGCTGTGGAAGAGGTGGTGAATCAAAGCCAGTGACAGTATAGCTAACTGACAGAAAACAGAGGAACTGTTGCTGAATACATTTAAAAATAAATCAATATAGACTGGCCTGATTAAACAATTCTGGCAAAGCATTGCACTGGCATGGCTGCTGACTTACCAATTTAAGAGCAGGCTGAGGACTCATGGTATCTGGAAAGCTGGAGAGGCCTGCACTGGGGCGATGCATTTAGCTTCCAAGACAGATATTTGCTCATCTGTTTTCCTTGCCAGAGGCTAGAAACTATTGTTGCAGCTGCCAAATGAAACAAAGAGAGATTAAAAGAGAAACGAAATGATAAAATAATACTTGCAAAAAGCTTAGAAAGAAAAACAGAAGAGATGGCTTTCATTTAAATTGACACGAGTGCAAATGCTTTGCTTATTTTTCTTGTATATTAAAAGATCATTTAGAATTTCAGGCTGGGGTCAATTGAAAAGAAAAAAAGAGAGAGGGAAAGAGAGGGTTTTAAAACATTTCTGCAAAACAATGCTCAGCCATCACACCTCTCCTGAATGCTAAGTCATGTCCTTCCTCAAGTGGAACTGCTGGAAGGAGACAAAGCAGAGACAGCTGCAGGACTGTTCTGCCCTGTTGCGGGTTGTTTCTTCCATTGTTCTCTTTCACGAGTCCACCTGCTTTGTTCAATTTATCATCGTCTGCTTCCTTTGACACAGGACCTGAGAACACTCGGCAGGGCTGGATTGAACGGCTGTCACTTTAGCTTCTGCAAGAAGAGGGCAGCTTTATAGCCTTTCTGCAGTGTTACTCTCTTTGCTGGGAATAAACAATAGATTTTTCTTCTAGTACCGCAATGTGCTGAAGGTCTCAGTCTTCCTTTCTTTGCCAGTATGGCTGGCATAAGTCAGCACAAGTATCAACAACACAAAGCCTTCATGGATGAGTCCTCCAAGGGACTTGGCACGTTCCACCCCAGTGGAGTCACAGGCCTCCATCAAGCTAAGCCCCAATGCATGTATTTCTCTGCAGTCAGACCACTCATGGGCATTAGTGCCTTGCATCCTGACTCCAGAGAGAGCCAAGATCATTCAGAAGTGCACTGGATCATAGCCTTACAGGGTTACAGAGCAAGTATCTACGTAAGGATAAGACTATGAAGAATAAAGAGGAAGTCAGTGAGGTATGCTCTGGGCATCATTCACCTTCTAAAGAGCTCTGTTGAGCAGAAGTGGACTGCTGAGTGGTGAATAGTCATACAAAATTTGTTAGCTAATTGACTTCAATATTAAGGTATTATGGTTTAGCCAGACTGGCAGCTAAGATCCACACAGCCATTTCTTCACTCCCTTCCCAGAGGGATGGGGGAATCAGAAATAGAAAGTAAAACTCATGGGTTGAGATAAGTGTAACAGGAAAGAAGGCGGGGGGGGGGGGGGGGAGGAAGGGGAGCGGGGGGGGGAGCTGGCGGAAATATCCAGAACGCACAAAATAAGTGATGTACAATGCAATTGCCTACCACCAGCCAACTGGTACTCAGCCAGAACCTGAGCAACAGCTTCTCTCTGGGTCTACTCCTTCCACTTTTATTGCTGAGCATGACATCATATGGTTTGGAATATCCTTTTGGCCAGTTTAATTCAGCTGTCCTGGCTCTGTCCCCTCCCAGCTTCTTGCACACTCCCAATCTCCTAATTGGCAGGATGATATGAGAATCTAAAAGTCCTTAGTGCAAACACTGCTTAGCAAGAGCTAAAACAACAATATTATGCTATCAATATTATTTTCATTCTAAATCCAAAACACAGCACCATACCAGATAATCGCTCTATCCCAGATGGAATCAAGACATCAGTCCAATCATTACAGCTTAATTCTAAAATATAGAGCATACAAGATAGCAATGGGACACTAGAATTAGCCACATTACCTAAGGAATATCCTGAAAATCTAGACTTATTCTACAATCGTCATAATATGTAAGCAACAGTGTTCGTGACTTCTGCACTTCATAAATAAACCAGGTATCACCTACCTGGTAGCTCTCTCACTCCTCTTATTGTTGCATTATGACTCCACCTACAAACATATTGCCTCGGCAGCTGCAATCTGAATTATGGGCAGCAATTAGCATTGGATCAGTGTGTACCTGTATTCTCAAAACAGAACAGACAATGAAGAGGTCCTGATGCACTTGCACCAATGTGAGTTTTACCTTAACTCACAAAGGATGCACAACTCACAAAACTGCACAAAGGAATGTGCATTTTTTTCCTGCCCTTCTCCTGATGTCTCTTTCTCACTCATCCTTAAGTCTGAGATCTCCATGTGGTAAGTATCAAGTCAAAAGCTTAGCCGTTATTCTCTCTACCTTAGAGTATAATGTCATATATATAAAGTCTAGGGGTCTCTAATCAGAGTCCCTCACTCAAGGCTCTTCCAACTCAGTATCATGTAGGTGTTACTCTGCACCAAAGGATCTAGAAGATATCAAAAGTCCACAGTTATTCTAGAGCAAGAATTGTCCTGTATCTTTTCAGAGGCTGTGATTGTCACTGCTTTTCAAGTAAAACTACAAAAAAAAATGGAAGATATCTTAAAATCCACTGACTTCAGTATGTATTTCCCAACAGTTTTCTACATTTATCATCCTTTGTCCGCTTCATCCTGGTCCATTCATATTTTATGTCTATGAATTCAGAATAAACTAATTTATTAGAAAAATGACACTCCATAAATGCTGACATAACAGAAGACAGAAGAAGCAATGTTGAAAATGTTTCAAAATAAATAATGAGAGCTATGTCAGGGGAGACAAGTCTGAGCAGATCTGGCAAAGTGTTTGTTTTGTTGGCATCATAAGTGTTATGCCAATTTAAAAACAGTCAGTTTTGGTAGTAAGAAAAGTTGTCAGACAGGGAAAGTATTTAGCTTTTATGACTTATAGGACATGTCTATACTACTGCATAAAACAGTTGGTGTCTGTTCTCTAGCCATAATTAGAAACAGCAAGGCAAAGGCAGCATCCCCACAGCAAGCCTATCTTTCTCTGAAGGCAGTCGTAGAATCATAGCATCATAAAATGGCTGGTGTTGGAAGGGACCTCAAGGATCATCAAGTTCCAACCTACCCTCTGCCACAGGCAGTGCCACCAACCTCCAGATATGCTACTAGACCAGATTGCCCAGGGTCCAACCAATCAAACCTGGTCTTATGAGTACGCAGCCAATCTGGTATTATGCAATGCACACTGCATATTCAGGTCAGCTCCAGACCATGCCTGGGTCCATGCTTTCACCCAAGCCACATATCAGGGAACATGCTAACTATGAGCTTGTATGAGTAATTGTGCACGTGGGCAAAGAAAGGGCTTTGCATGCTTCCCTTCAGTTCACAGGATCCTTTCTTCTACTGACCTAAGATGAGAAACAGAGAAACATTCTTCAACACAAGTATTCTTGTAAGTGTGTGGAAACAGCCTAAATTTCAAAGTGTCAAAGCATTAAAACAATAATAATTATAGTGATAATGATAATAATAATAGACAAGAAACAACTTCCTTCAAGTAATTCCATTTGGGGTTTTTTTGCTTATAGAGCTCTCAGGAAGGAGGGATTTGCAAATTTTGTTTGAGTGTGTGGTGGTTTCATGCTGATGGACTGCTAAGCTCCGTGACATCTCTCTTTCATTCCTCCTCAAGAGTACGGGGGGAGAAAATAATGATGAAAAAATGCTTTAAGTTGAGTTAAGGACAAGGAGAACTCTCACCAATTACTGTCATAAGCAAAACAGACTTCACGTAAAGTGATTAATATGATTTATTGCAAACTAGGACAGTGAGAAACTAAAAGCAAAATAAAAACAATTTCTCCCTACCCACCCTCTTCTACTTCCTTCCCTCAAATGATGCAGGGGAATGGAGAACTGGGGCTGTGGTCAGTCTATGTCGCTTATTTCTGCCGATCCTTCATGGCCACTCTGCCCCTGCTCCATGTGGGCTCCCTCCCATGGGATGCCAACCTTCCCAAACTGATCCTGCTTGGGCTTCCCATAGGCTGCAGCTCTCCAGGCACTGCTCCAACACGGCTCCATACCACAGGGCCCATCCTTCAGGAGCTGCTCCACATGGGTCCCCATGGGCAGCAGCTCCCCCAGTCCTCCTTCCCCACCACAGGCTCCTCTTCACAGGCTGCATCTCCAGTCCGGGGCTGCTCCTGCAGGGATATCCATGGGCTGTGCCTCCTTCAGGCCTCATCCACTGCTGCCCCATGGGCATGGATTCATCCACATGCTCCCCTACTGCTGCATGTGGAGATCTGCTCTGTGTGGTGCCAGCAAACTGCAGGGGGACAGCCTGCTCCACTATGGGCCTCTCCTGGGTTGCATGGG
The DNA here is from genome assembly GCF_002078875.1 of Numida meleagris. Lineage (NCBI taxonomy): Eukaryota > Metazoa > Chordata > Aves > Galliformes > Numididae > Numida > Numida meleagris. The sequence continues at coordinate 163,028,431 of NC_034409.1, forward strand.
AACTTCTGCTCCACTCCTGGAGCACCTCCTGCCCTCCTTCTGCACTGACCTTGGTGTCTGCTGAGCTGTTTCTCTCACGTTTCTCACTCCTCTCTCCCAGCTGCAGTTGCACAGCAGTTTTTCCCTTTCTTAAATCTGCATTCCCAGAGCACAAGCATTGTTGCTTATGGCTCAGCTCTGGCAGCTATGAGTGCCTTTTGGAGCTGCTGGAGCTGGCTGTGATCTAACGTGGGGCAGCTGCTGGGCTCTGCACACAGAGGGCACCCCCACACCCCTCCCTGCATCCCTGCTACCACAACCTTGCCATGCAAACCTAATACATAGTCACATCCATTAGTGATTCTGCTTTCTTTTTTCTTTTCTCAATAAGGGCAAGAGCTAAAGCTAAGTGAGATCAGTGGAAACGCTCCTAAAGTCTGCAATGAGAAGTGGGTCCAGTGCTCTTGGTCTTTTTCTTCCTCTTCATCGGTTTTCTTTTTATCCTGATTCCTCTTTCCCTTTTTCTCTATCAACAAATTACCATCTTCATTAATAAAAATAATTTCGCTATTAGTGCATTCAAGTGAAAAACAGCAAAATACACAAAATGTGAAAAACTGTAATTTAAAAAAATATATATGTTGAATTGTAAAAGTTATTTGCTGAGGAAGCAGTCGCTTTCTATTTAGAAGAAACTTTGTTTCTGGAGAAAGATGTATTAAAGTCTTTCCTGCATACTTAGAATATTCTGTGGTCTACATGGAACTCATTAATGTAGTCCACACACAGAAATCCTAGGAGGTCGCCAGGATACCAGCACAGTGCTGTAGATCTTAGGAAGAAAAAAAAATGCAGTCTAAGAAAATTCTCGGGACTGGGGAAGTATTATAGCAACATGCTGTTTATTTCACAAATACAATTTCTTTTTTACACTCCAGGAGGGAAAAGAGAGAAAAAGAAGAAAAAAAGAAATCTTTGTTTTAAGTTGGCTAGTCTCAAGTGCTGGTAACTGCAAAGGAAAATGAACTCCCCCTTTCCTACTTCTGCACGGCAGCACAGAGGGAAATTACCTAGGAATGTGAATCATTTCTGTGCTGCTTTTGCTGAAATGAGAGTGCTACTGCAGGGGAGTCTGTACCAAGTAGAGCTATGTGGAATATCCAAACCAACATTTAAAATACCTAGGACACATGTCATTGCAACTCATGGGAGTGAAGAGGAATTGCAATGTTCTCTGCTAACTCTGTTAAATCCATCCACATTTTATCAGCAGTAGGATTAGATTTTCAGCACAGAGCCATAGTACACTGTGTTTTGAAGCACTTGCTTTGTCTTCAAAGTTTTTAACTGGTTTAGCCGCATGCTCAGAAGAATACTTCTGGATTTCATTTACTTAGATATTTTTCAGGTTGGTATTGACATGAGAAATCAAGTACTGGGCTGACAGGCAATTGCAAAAGAGAGAACCCCAGAGCGCTTCTGAGTTGACAGGCTTCCATACACAACTCACCCAGGTATGTGCTCCTTGCCCATCTAACCTCCAACACGTTAGGGAAGCCTGGATATGGATTAGAAATAAGCAATGGTAAACTCTTCCCAAGTCCTCAGATTGGAAAAATCTTTTCTTTCAAAGATATGATACCATATAATGAAAGTAATTTTGTGTCAAGGGTCCCAAAGTCAGGGTGCAGCAAGGAATGCTTTTCAGGGGAAGGAGGGTCAGGAGAGATGGTAGTGGTGAGGCAGGCAGGGGCAGTGTCCTCCCCAGGAAGGGCACAGTCCCACCATGCCCAGCCAGGTCAGCAGAGCAGGGATGGGGCTGGATGGCCACACAATGAGGTGTCCCTCATCTCTGCCAAGCAGCCCCCAGGGTAGACAGGGATACCCACAGGGCCCAGAAAGTAAACATGGATATACACATATATCTATATATAAATATATATCCGTTTGTATCACTGATAAACACCAAACAAACCAGGACAGCTATTTTCCATTGAAGAATATTTTGAGCAAATGCTGCCTTTTCTGTTTCTTAGCCTTTTACTAGTTTCAGTATTGCTGTTACGCAGTTCATTCAGTTAGTTTGACTGCAATGTATTAGATGTATATAGATGAAGACTTGTTTAGGTCTTTTTAAAATCAATGTCTTTGTATTTCTTGGTTTTACTTTCCCACTTCCAGCATGTGGTCCCTTGGTTCAGGACACTTCCCACATCACTGACTGCAGCTCTCCTTCATCATAATCAATCGCATTGTCAAATTCCTATCACTGAAAACATTATGCTTTGAAACCAATTCAATTTCTTGCCACCACTACTCCAATTATAAGATTTTCCTATAATAACTTTTTCCAATTTCCATGACATATTTATTATGTCCCATTTATGTCAAAATTGTCCCTTAGGTTTATTGAGCTTTCTTTTTCTTTTTCATCTGCTTCTCTCATCCATTTATGCAAACAGACCAGAAGTAGTCTCAGTTTTCTTTCTGTTAGGCTAAACAAACTGATGAGCTTTGGTCACATTCAGCTTTTCCATTCCTATAGTAATACTACTTACTCTTACACTTTCCAGATAATGTCTCTACCAGATAATGTCTCACCACTGCAATGTATAATTAATGCTTAATGCCTTAGTTTTGTAAAAGCTTCACTTGATACATCTGAGAATTGTATTTCCATTTTTTATTGCCACTTACTCCTAGGTGGTGCATAATAATTCTTTGAATGACTAATATCCCTAGGTCTTCCTGTTTTAACCAGTGGGCCTTAAGATGATTGAAGAAATTCTCATTGCTCCCTATGTTCATTACCTCACATTTCAAACTAATTAAATCACATACTTCGTCCCAGTTCTCAGGGCTATCCATTTCTTCTCATGCATTATTCTGGTCATCCTCCATATACTTAATGTCTACTATATTGGTACTTCTTGAAAAAAGTTTGTTATTATATTCCTTTTTTTGTACTCAGGATATTGCTGATATTCTCAGTAGAATTGGGTCTGATTTTTGAGGAATCACAGCCAATATTTCATTTGTTCCTTTAGCATGATTTTTTTATAGTTCCCACTGTAGTTCCTCTCATCCATGCTGTGATCTAGTTCTAATCCACCTTTTATTCCAAGTATGTAATAATTTTCCATGTGCAATGAATCCAAGTAGATTAAGTACTAAATAAATCTCTTCAGACAAGTTCTGTTACCAAAGTATAGTCAGACACAATAGACTTGCTGTTTCACAGGCCATTGTACTGCCTCTTTCATTCATCACCAGGTTTAAGTATCATTCAAAAGTTGTACTTAAGCTTCATATACAACTAGTGTAGGGTTACGGGGTTTCATTGAGCCATCTCTAATCCCTTTCTCAGTCACACCAAGTATTGGTTTGCTCTAGCTGTGCAATGCAGAAACCAAAATCTAGAGTCACTGCTTCCAAACGTGAAATTTTATGTGCAGGAATGAAGGCAATGTGGTTGTCTGGTCCTAGCCCAGAAGGCTGAGATTTCTCAACAGACCATGCTGAGCAGCAGCATTTCACATGAAAGCAGCCCCGACAGTGTTGGGCCTCCGAAGGCTGAGCTGTGTGTAAGCAGATCTTGCTGTTTCGTGCAAGGGATCAGGTTTTCCAAACAGACTCAGTCGCCCCTTCTGCTCTTGACTGAATCTCCTCAGAAACAGCAAGCTGAAGCTGTGTTATCTTTTCCCTGGAGCCCGTCCTTCCTCAGGTCCTACGAGAAGCCACAAGCAAGCAGCCACAATAATACGGCCCCCGGTGTGCACCAAGCTGCCTGGAGAGATGCTGGAAGCATTATGCAGGGTGACATTTGGACTAAAGGTTTACCCACAGATAACCACTGATGTGGGATTTGTGTCTGGAGGGGATGATCTAGCCCTGTGCAGACAAGGAAGAAAAACGCAGAGTGGAGGGCAAATGGGGAAAGACAGGTACTGAGAGTGATGCTCTGTAGGAGGCAGCACAGCTGTGCACAAGTGGTATGCAGCAAGCAGAGAGCACCAGCTCCAGTGATTTCTCTTCAGAAAAATGAAGCTCTGTTAAAGCTTTTCTGTCCGTGTTTGGATAAAACATATCTTTTCCAAAGCATTTATTGAAAATATGGACCTATTTATTAGGTGATCTGACATTTTGATTCGGGGTTGCCATATTTTTATGGATGATATAATGAAATAGACATATAAGAAACATTTTAATCATACTTTTATATATCAAATCCAAAACATAAGTTACATATACAATTAAAATATACTAGATAGTATTGATATTATATTATGAAAAGGCAATGTCATTTTTTAATCTTCATTTTGGAAACACTTGATATGCTGATAAACACCAAAGAAATTGTTATAGACATAGATCTTTTCTCCATGCCCATGAAAAACAACAGGGCCAAATGAGAATTATCCAACACTTTTACCTTCTGTGTGCTCACCCACAATTTCCGAATTTATTTTAATTGTTCATTAGATGACTATAATCCAAACTCTCCCAGTGCCAAACTCATTTGGCTTCTGAGTGAGGTGTAAAAAAAACATGCGTAATACAAAGGCCCTGTCTAAAAATTTTAAAAGCTAAGCCATTCTTGCTGCAAACAGACTGACACTTGTGTATTCTAACTGGCAGGATGTGTCTTTACCTATACAAGGATCTATCCCAGTCCATAAAATTATCCGTGTGTGTAACTGCTGATGGGGTTAGAACAGCAGAGTCAAATGACTTATAAATGGAGCTCGCAGATGGCAAAATTGTTCAAAGAAGATTCCTCTGATACACTGGTGTGATGCTGACTCTGAACTACATAAGTACAGAAGCCTTTAAGAGGGGCAGAGAGAGGTAGAATAAAGGGTGGTGAGCATTCAAACTTTGCATCCTGAGCGTGGTGGCACTTCTGGCAGCACACAGCACCCACCAAACTGAGTTTATGCAGTAGGTATAGGCTCTCTGATTGAAAATATACAGAATTTGGAGGTGTCCGAAGTTAAAATAGGAACTCCAGTAGTGTTATGCTATATTCCATCTTCTGCATTTCAATCCAAGAGCTGAAGATAGCTGATAAGAGGGATTCTCCAAAACAAGCAATGAATATGGTTGAGAAAATTAGAGCAGTATCTATTAGAGAATAAGGGATGACTGTTCTTGCAAAAAATAGTTTTGCAGCAAAGCACCGCAACCATTTTCCTGAAAATATGGTTACCAAAAAGAAAAATAACATGAAGATGCACATTGATTTACAAATGCTTTTGTATCTGATTAAATTTACTATAAATTCCCCTAGGATCTGCTTAGCTATCTGGTCTCTTTAGTTTCAAAGATAAACAAACTGAATTGACAATTTAACAATCCACGTGATTTTCTTTTCAGAAGAAGTAACATCACATATAACAACTTGAGGCTTTGTGACACTTTAAAATTATTAATAAATTTGGTAGACAGAGAAAGCAATGTCCATGAACTCCTTCTCATTACCATAAACCTTTATGCTAAAAAAAAAAAAAAAAATATTAGCGTGTGCAGTGCTGGAAATATTTCTGCACTTTCAGTTCAAGTCACAAAATATATATTTCCTCATTTATCCTCACTATCTTAACAAACAAAATCTCAGTAATATAGGGAAAGCATTCATGCATGAGTTGTGCAAACATAGCACAAAATAGCAAGATTTGCAATGTTCCAGGCAAGTATTTTGTCAGCTTCTTCTGTTTGCATGTTGCTTAGAGTGTTAGGTGTTTAAATTCTGTGATAATAGGTTCTACACTGAAAATAAAAGCTAAGAAACTATCTAGCTATCTTGCTGGGAGATAGGTAGATAAGATTTCTGTTTATTTATGTTTTGAGAAGCATTTTTACTTTTCAGGCCTTTGCTGACTGTTCAGTTAAGAGCAGAATTTACCAACTTTCCCCATTTCCAGTGTGTATTATGTTATAGATTTTTTATTTTGATAACTAGCAGATATTTGAAAGGGAAGTCATATCTTTAGACCCAGGCAAAAGGGTCAAGTACAGAGTCTGAAGTACAGAACATGACTTCTTGAAGATTTTTAGCTTGTTATTGTAAGAGAAGTTTTTTTTGGTTTTTTTTTTTTTTTGTTTTTTTTTTTGTCTGGAAAAACATGAATACAGGCTGGGCCATGAGTGGGTAGAGAACAGCTCTGCAGAAAAGGAATCTGGGATATTGGTAGATAGAAAATTCCACATGAGCCAAAAATGTGCACAATTTGATCCCAGAAAGCCAATTGTAACCTGGGCTGCATCAAAAGAGGGATGACAGCAGGGCTGCTGAGGGCTGCTGAGGGGATTGTTCCTCTCCACTTTGCGCCTGTGAGGCCACATCTGGAGTACTGCATCCTGGCCTGGGACCCCCAGCACAAGAAAGAGGTGGAGATGTTGGAGTGGGTCCAGAGGAGGGCCACAAATGTGATCAGAGGACTGGAGCACCTCTACTATGAAGGTAGGCCGAGGCAGTTGGACTTGTGCATCCTGCGGAAGAGAAAGCTCAGGGACACCTCACTGTGGCCTTTCAGTACTTGAAGGGAGCTTACACAGAAGTTGGGAAGGGATCATTTTTTGAGAAGTCTAGCAATAGGACTTGGGATAATGGCTTTAAGCTAAAAGAGTGTAGATTTAGAATAGACATTAGAAAGAAATTCTTCACTCAGAGGATGGTGAGGCACTGGAACAAGATACCTGAAGAAGTTGTGGATGTCCCATTCCTGGAGGTGTTCAAGGCCAGACTGGATGTGGTTTTGGGCAACCTGGTCTCATGGCTGGCAATCCTACCTATAGCAGGGGTAAGGGGAACTGGAAAATATTTAAGGCCCCTTACAACTAAAATGAACCTATTATTATCTGATTCTTTTTCTACAAGTGTTGATAACAGCCAAGTATCCATAGGAAGAAGATTTAAAATAACCAGAGAACTCAAAGGTATGTTTAGTCATATATGTCTAAATATGCCGAAATTTGATTCTGTTCTTAGCGTGAATCTTGAACACTGATTATTAAACAGTAATCTAACTTATAGGAAATATGCTACATCTATGGTAAAGTTCTTACATATTGTAAAGATTATAGAAATGTAGCAGGCTGCCATGAACAGGTGTTGCTTAGTATCTGAACTTTTGGACTGTATCTTCATTGAAAAAATTGGATATTTCTGTCAGTGGGATATCTGCTAACTAAAGTAGCCACCCCTAGTCTAAAATCAATCAGATAAGATCATTAACTCATATCTTTACCATGTTCTCACTTTAAGATAGCTAAATGAGGCCACCCCCTGGCCACAGTTCACCTCCTGAAAAAAACTTCAGTGATTTTTGTGCTTGACTCAAATTTTACAGGAAGATAACTAAAACATGGTAAGATATGCCTTTCATCAGCTTGCTTAAGGCATCTATTAGGCTGGCGTATATAGCAGCATGATGGCCTAAGGGCACAAGAAAAGCAATTTTTGTATGGAGGCAATGTGTTTTTATCTTTTATTGCTATCAGATATACAAAAACAAAACAAAACAAAACAAAACAAAAAAAAAACAACCAACAAATCAAACAAAAGATAGACTCACAAGCCTGACGTGACCTGAAGCAATTGTGTCTGGGAAGCTGCCTGTTTTGTTGGTCTAATGAAAGATATTCTGTTTTTCTAAGAGCTCTGCTCTACATATAAGTAATACTGTTAGTTCAGGTGTCTTCCCAATCTTTGTAATATAGGCAGAGCTGCAGAGCGTTTGCTCAGTTTCAGTTATACCAAAAGTGTTGCCCTATCTTTTGTCTAACACTACGCAGTACATCTTGCTGCTAGTCTAGTCAAGATGTTTTTGTATCTCTTCTGGAAATTATTCATATCCAAAACTTAGATCTAACATCTTTCTTCTGATATAAGCTTATGCTAAGCAATGTCTTCACATTTCCCAAAATTGCGTGTGCCTGTAGCCTCATGTAATCTTTGATCATGTTGAAAGAATGAATCCATTGTTCTTGTTTATTAGCCCCAGTGACTGCATTCAGTACATGGGTGGAAACATCCTCTTCAGCATGTTAATTACAAATGCACACCAGGGGTTCCTTTGTGTTCTGAGAGAATACAGTTCTTTGATTACACGAGACCTAAGTGGCATTTCAGAATATCAGCATTAATATCTCATTCCTACAGATCCACCAGGTAGAATTAAAATTAGGAAGAAGGGTTATAACTTGTCAAACTAGGTTTCTAATTAATGGAGTTACTTGTGTTACAACAACTACTTGCTCTTTCACAGGCTGCGTTGTTTTCCAAAAGAGAAATGCTAATGCTGTGATTGTGATGATGAAATATGGAATTTTGAAAATCTACCAGAATGAATTTACAGATGAATGTGAGACATCAATTTAAAATGTTCAAAACTTGTTAGAATAGGTAGAAAATGCTGAGTTTATTCCAGAGATTTTTTGAATCTGTCTGCAAAATGCTCATAGCTGTATATGATATCAGATTCTTGTGTAGGTATAATGTAGTAGAAATAACACTATTACAGAATGAACAATCATTTACATATATGATTTTTTTTTGTCCTTTATTCCTTTTTTTTTTTTTTTTGGTGTGTGATTATGGAGTGAGCTGAAAATCCCAATTATTGAGTATTATTATTGCTTTTTGCCTCAATACTATTCAAAACAGCACTTTTTTTTCATTGTCTTTTACCCTACTTTATAAGAAAGGTGAGTAATAAAATCCCTCCATGATTAAGATTGATCTTCACTAAATCAGGCATCTAAAATTTTGTTGTGAAAGTACAGCCTAATTCTCTTGTGTTTCCCTTAAAGTTAATGGAGAGCAATAGAAATCTCCAGGCTGGTACTCAACCTCAGAGAAAAATATAGCACAGACCTGATGAATTCCTCTCTGCAGATGTTTCTGTCTCTCCATTAACTATAAAAAGACCTCAGGGTGACGAGCTCAGGCTTTAACATGCCACCTTCAATATGCATGGTAAACATTCCTTCACAAATCTACATAATTACTGTCAAGTCACTATTTACAACATGCTTTCCCTGTGAAACCTACAGGTCTTACAGACAATGGCCAAGCTATTAGTGAGCTCATACTTCTTGCAGCATAATTTGTTTATTTTGTTGTTATCTTATCCCTCACTTTCTCCCTGATGGATGCTCTATACACAGATGCGTATCTTCTGAATCCAAACACAAATTGTGGCTATGCTGAAGATGGCAGTGCCAGGATTTTTCTCCCTTAAATATCATAAAATGCACATAACAGTTAGGTCTCAGTCCTTAATACAGTGCATTAGCCTCTACATATCACTATCCTCTATAAGTTATAGAAAACAAAAACCTTCAAAGAACATATAAATAGACTGATCAGACATCTATAACAGTAAGATCAGCTTGCTCTACCCCTGGGGAGGAAAAAAAAATAAAAAACTTACTGTGTAAAATGATCCTTTCAATGAAAATTGGGTTTTTATGGTTTCCTATTAGAGATTCCCCTTACAACTAATTATATTAAACTTCTACTTTCTCTGCCTTTCTCATCAGTAATCTCACGATCACCAAATCTGTGAAAATAAATGCTTAGTCAGTGTGTAAATTGAGGACAATTATCATTATGACCACACAGTAATATGAAAATAATTAGACCATTGCTAGCAGCAAAAATATAAATCAAATCAGTTTGTAATAGGAACATTAATAATTTGTTAAAGATACAATCTATTGCACATGAAGATAGGAAAGCAGCTGAGCTGAGTTGCTTTGCTGTAGACACTGCTTGTTTTGAAATAAGGAGCACAAAGTTCAATGTATGTGCATCAGTGATAATCTATGGGTGATTGTGTTCAAGAGAATTTACAACCTATTCCAAATGCGTGAACTCAGTGGAACTGGGAAATCGAATGGCTGAGTGGTATTTATTATGCTACCCTTATCTTTGCCAATGTGGAGGGAAGGAGTGGGACAGTTCACTTTGCCTCCAGGCATCCAGTAATGAGGCAACCAGTGGTGCATTAGGAAGTAGTGGGCAAGTGGCATTATCATCAGGTGCATTTTTAGTAGCAGAGTCAAGTAGCACTGGGAGCATTATAAGTAGTGAAGTCGAGTGCTAGAGCATTGGTATTACAGCACAGAATGTACAATGGCAGAAAAGCTTTGAAAATGTAACAAGTAGAGTTAGACCTGAAACATCCACTTTAAATACCACCAGACTTGGAAAAGCAGCAGCTCCAAACTCAAACTTTCTCTTTTGTTCCTAGGGATCACTCTAATAGGCAAAGCCTAATTCTCAAATCTGAAATCTCCCAAATCCTAGGAAATCCTGGATACATTTCTGATAACAAGTAACACATTCCTGATTCTTTCAGACCACAACCGATAGTGCAGATGAATGGCATGGTAAACTTTTCAAAAAATAATCATTTGGCACAGTAACTGTAGGAGGCAGGGGACCAAGGTAATACCCACATAAAATCTGATAATTATGAAAGAATTTGAAGCAATAGATTATATTATTCAAATCCTTACAGATAATACCTGGAAAGACTTCTAACAATGTCAGATATCATCTTAAAACTTTGCTCAATGGGGTCCAAAGGTTATTGGAAGCCTTTGAACATGGAAAGGCTTTTTCTCCCCCAAATGAACAACCTAACACCCAGGGAATTTTTACAGTTCAGTCAGTTCAGACCTGTCCTGAAGGAAACGCACGCTAGTGGGAAAGTTACAGCGTATGGACTACATTCAAATCCATGTTTTTCTCCCAGCCTCACCCAAACCCTTCTCTTTTATACATATTCTTCTCCTAGGATCAATCAACCTAACATACAGGAGGTCTTCTCCAGCATTTCACTGGGATGGCATAAATTTTATGAATCAGGAGGTGGAGAGCTGTGTCCCACATTAATTTTTCTCCTTCTTCTGAGTGGTGATGAAAGGTTACTGAGGTGAGGGGAGAAGCACACAGTGAGGCAGCATTAGAGCAGAGCAGAACTGACGTGGCACACACAAGATGGAACTAAGCAGGACACAAAAATGTGGTGTCATGGATGTTGTGACACTATTGACACATTCAAACCTCACAAATATGGAATCAGGATATTTCTGCACTGTCAGCGTACAACCAACAGAAGCAACAGGTGATTAATATGAAATCTAGACTCTGTTCTTCTGCCAGCTCTAGACTAGCGGTAAAATCACACTAATGCTGGAAATTATTCTTATACTCTGAATGGGAGATGTGTACAAAGTTCAGGCTCCTCTGCAATCCACATTTCCAAATCCACACAAAATCACATATTTTCAAAATGTTTTTTTGCTGAGGTACCTCTAACCTATCCAGATTGCACTGCAGTTTAGAAGCAAAGTGCAGATTAGATGAAGCATCTATATAAAGCTGAAGACCTACATGTGAGACATTGTGAAGACTGTCAAGAGAGCAATGCCTTCTCACTGAGCTGGCTACTGTAGGGAGCAGAAAGAAGACAAAATGGGAGTTAAGCAACTGGAAATCCCACTGAAAAGTGGATGGAAGGCATTTTTATCCATAGGCTCTGATGACAGCACTTACCTGCATGAAGGTCCCACACACAGTAAAGAAGGCTGAATGTTTGTGCAGATAAATCCAGAGCAAGTAATTCAGACATTCAATTTAATTACTTTATAAAGACAATCCCCCATGATTGGTGAATAAAAGACTTTGATATTGGCATTGGTTATACTAGGAATTGACAATATGGCCAGCATCTTCCATTAGCAGCATGGAAATATTTGTTTTCTTTGGTGAACAGAAACATATGTGAACCACATTATTTATGCCAATGAAGCGTGGAAATATTTCTCCCACATAAGGAAACTAGAGCCAACGAGCAGCCAGATATTGAACCCTTAGCCATCTAAGTGTGAATGAGAGACTGAAATCTGAGTGTTACAAAATTGGGCAAAGTATGTAGAACCAAATCTGAAAAGCAGCCACAATACAGTAACAGAATTTACTAAAATTGCTGAAGGAATAAAAGAAATTTTCTAATACCCAATATTGGAAGTGTGTGAAATACGTAAATACATGTATATTTTTAAAGAAAATCTTCACTCTCATTGCAATCATATTTCCTATTTTTCTTGATGTTAACTTTTTCAGCTAAATAAAAGAAGTAGAGAAAGCAATTCTGTCATTTGAGATTGTCTAGGTATTAACAAAAAATTGTATATTAGTAGGTGTTGTGTTTTGAGCACATTCTCTGTACTTTTAAAGAAAACTCATGAGAATAGAATTCCTAAGAAAGATTTAATTGAGTTTACTGCTCCTCTTCTGCTTTATATTTGTAATGGTGTATATAAACACATTTGCTCTGAAAAGAGAATTTCTGCGAGGCTGTTTAAGGGAGGGACCAGTGCTCTTGCAGTAGCTAGCTGAGACTAAAATCCAGGCTGTCTGGATCTGTGACTGGTAACAAATTGAGCTGGTCTGACAACAAATGTAGAAATAAATGCCAAGATAACTTATGTTCTTCTCATGTGGAACTATCATTCGTGGGATATATGCTACTTCTTGTTCAGGTATAGGTCAGAAGTGATAACGTACTGTGTCTCTTGTAAAAGTGGTACACAGCAGCAGTGCCTGTATAGATTCATGTCTGAGCAAGGTGACTGCATCTCCTCAAACAGCTCACATCAATTTTTATGAGATATTGTCTCTCTCCTGGAATTGTAGATATTGTTGCTATTATTCCGTTGTTTTCCACATTTGTGCTGCCTGTCTATCTGTTTCTGCTGATACTAATCAATTACAGCTAGTTTGTTGCTATGCAAAATGGAGATCCTCCTCTGAGCCCCAAAGGATATTATTCAGATCCTAAAGTGGTTCCCATTAGAAGCTCAGCATTTTGTAATATTCACCACACTCTGAATGAAGTGTACAGAGAACCATTACCTTGGACACAGAAATAACTGAAGTTTACTGAGAGTTTTCTAAATGTCTGACAAGAGTGCTGAAGCTTTCCAATTTTCCATTAGAAAAACGAATGTCTAAGGCATAAATCACTCATGAGAAGGATCTACAGCTTTTACTGATTAAAAAGGGAGTGAAGAGGGCTGAGGCTGTTTGAGAATTCAGCTGGGTGGGTATTTTTATTTGCAAGATGAGGATCACCTATGTTTTAGTTTGATACAAGCATGTTGGGTGGTAACCTGATCCAAAACAACAAATATACCTAGATTCAGATTCAAATATGTTGATTTGAATAAGACAAACAAGTACAATATTCAAATAGAAGTGAGTGAACAAACTAATGAAATATATTTCCATACATTTGTTGCATTCCCAGTTATCTTCATAGCATATCTGTATGTTCTTTCAGAATCCTCAACAGCATCACACACGCCTGGTGTATACTCCTAACAGCCCTACTACATTCTCCTAGAATTTTACCTACTTTCTCCTTTCAGTATGTTTAATTGTCTACAGATTTTTGTCTGAGGGCAGGCTATACACCGGCTGCTGCTGAGCCTTACAGTTGGTAATGGGCATCCTCATGGTGAAAGAGAGTGGATAACATTCACCTTGCAGCAGAAAGTTCCCTCTCTGGGGCACTGACATAGGCTTCCTCTCTCTACCTGGCTGCCTATGTTCAAGAAATATTTTGAGGCTTTATTTATTTATTTAAAGTACTAAGATCAATAGTGCCAAAAAAAGTTCAAAAGTGATTGCCCTGGGAAAAATGACTGAAAGACAAATGGGGTAGACAGGCAATAAAGACAATCACAAAAGCTTTGTTTCCTTGAGAAGGAAGGCTGAAAATATTTCAGTGCATCATCTCAAACTGAAGTATTTCTCTCTGAGTGACAGAGATATAAATCTGCATTTGTCTGAGCTCCTGATGTTCCTTATGAGAGTTTTACTATCAATGTCCTGTTTCTTTTATTGTCTGGGATCCTCCACTAAGCTGTATTCTCTGGGTCGCACTGCAGGTGGAGAACACTGCTCAAAGTAATGTGCCATGGGACTGTTGGTACATTGGGAAGCCTAGCCCAGAGGAGAGAATTACACTGTGAGTATTAGGTATGCAAATTTACCCTTCTCAAGAGGAAGTCCAGGGAGGCTAGATTATATTGCTCTACCAAATGTTTTCTGATATTCCCATTGCCAAAAATAATGTTGAGATTTCAGCTTTGCAATGCACAGCTTGAAATGAAAACATTTCCCAGCAGACAAAAGTTTCATATTTTTGAGAAGGGATAGATAATATGAGAACTTTATGTACACCTCAATGTTTTATTGTAAGTTGTCATCTCCTGTATTGGGACATATGTCCTCAGTGAAGTTCTCTATACTGGTTTTAGGGATTGTTCACATTTTTTTAATTCGGATTTATACAGTTCTCAATTTCTATTTAGTAATATGTTTGAGATTTGTGTCTTTTAATTTCAGAAGACAATCAGATTTAATTTTATCAATTACTATTATCCATCTAGTAAAGAAAGATCTGGATAGAAAAATCTGGAGTAGGATAGGAAAGAGAAAGATATCTTGAGTTTTTTAATGGTAATGTGTAATGGTAGAGCATGCCAAAGTGTCAAAAATGGTGACAAAAAGATGCTATACAGATAGAACAAAAAATGCTAGTACATTCCCAGAATACTGAGTAATTCAACCACAGTCTTACATTTCAGCAATTTGAGGACTTGGTATGTATAGTTGAGAAGAGAGACATTTTTCATTTCTGTTTATTTTAATATATGCTTAATCCAAAGTCCATTATAATCAATCAGGGTCACTTCATTAACTTCACTGAAATTTGGGTCATGTCATTAAATCCCAAGGACGAACAAACAGACTTTGTCATTTCTCTTCTAGTGCAGTGTATGTGTGGTTTTGTTGGGTCTTCCATTGTAAATGCCCTTTTGTGAAATCCTGAGATGTAAATTCAGGGACTAGCATCTTCAGTGCCTTGTTTGATCTCCAATACCATGCCATGATTTAAAAAGAGGCAGTTTCTAAAGTGCAATTGCAGCTGACTCAGACAGGCCTTTATAGTATTGATTGCAGGGAATGTTTGCTTTATGTACTGTTCACTACTGTAATCCTAGATATATTGAAAGTGGGATCAGGGATCAGAATAAAATGATGTGACATTGTTTAGAAAAAGGATATACCCAAACCAAATCTTTGTAATTACAGTGCAGGGAAGTTTGATGATGCCATTACAGCATTAATTCACTCTCTATAAGAGTTCATGTTAAAAGCAGCAAAAGGATCATTTTTTGTAACAGAAAAAAAATCTTATATTCAGACTTAAAATGATTCTTCAACAACACTTATCGTTGATTTGTTTAGACAGATGTCTAGAATAGTTCAAAACTATGCCACTGTTCTTGCATAATGAAGTCCATAGCATTAATTATGTATGTAATTTCATTAGAGGAAATGTTCTCTTATGGCCTACGCAGCATGTAACATGTACTCACACCATGAAAGATGCCACTTTAAAATCTCTCATCACTTGTCACTAAAGCTGAACCTTGAGAACCTCAACCTCCAGCATAAATCTATTGTTTTCCCATCAAAATCAGGGCACTTTCACTTTAACAATACTACTGATGTACTTGTTCATACTCAAGTTGTTGTAGATGGGATAAACTAACAACTGCCAATATATAGTGGATTTCTTTCATTCTCCTCCAAAATAACGTTTAGCACAAGGACCCTGGGTTAAAAATGAAACAGTTGAAGCAGTCACAAAGGGTGAATCATCAAGAAGCAGGAATTGACCATATGTCTATACTAAACTGATGCCTACAGTACCCAGCAGGGGAGAAACTTCATCCTGAGTATGTAGTCGGGTGCTTACACAACTGATTGATGCCTTGCCTGTGAATGGGGTGGGATGCACATCCTCAGTGCCTCCCAAGATGCACATCCTCTTGTTCTGAGCCTGCCGGTGGAGATAGCAGTGATAGATAGCATTTCTCTGGAAGAGCTATTAAATAAGCTAATATGGTTGGAGAAGGTAGAGAAAATGTGTGCAATATTCACAGAGTTGGTTTTAGTGTAAGATTATTCAACTCTTCTAGGATTTATAGCTGCTGAACTACAAATATTCCCCACTGTGGACAGAGTTCTGTCAATATACCAATTCATTTGGGAGATTCTAAAATCATTAGGGAAGGTTTGCAATTGATATACCCTCAGGAATCACTCTGTTTTACCACTGTGATTTACAGCGTGAGGTGCATTTACATGGGATAATCCAAACGCTGTTTAAAGCTCAATCACTTGAAATTAACTAACCTGTTAATTCCTGGCTGATCTATGCCTAACTCTTTTGCAATGCCTTGGATGGTTTTTCTTCATGATCAAGAAGTACAAGCTGAAATCCTATACTCACAGGGAAAGAAAAATGCCGTTATTTGCAAAGCAGTAAATTGCGTTGTGAAAACAAGGAGCTGTACACACTGAAATGCCACTACTTTACTACTTTAAAGTGAATGTCATACCCTTATGCACAAAAGTCCATTGTACAAACAAGTAAAAGAATGTATATTTTAAAGAGGAACAGCTCATGCACCTGTCTGATGTCACTAAATAAAAAACCAGTCCAGTTATCCTGAAATTATTCATTGCAATCCTTAAATTGGCTTTTTGTTTTGTCTAAGTAATCACTGACAAATAATTGTCCTGCTAAAAAACTGCATATGGTTTTGATGTTGCTGTACATATTCTGAAAGGTGTTCAAATCCCAGATTACTGGTGCATGTATAAAGTAAATCTAACTGCTTAAAGAGTTAGAGATCAGGAGGGAGCACAAACCAAGTACAATATGCTAAAACAGCACTGCACAATGGGAGTCTTCACCACAGCCAGCACCTGTGGGCTGTAGTCCTGCTTCTACAGTAATGAAAGCCGGTCCTGGGACGTCTGGGTCCTAGATGTCCCTGCTTGAGCCCTGGGTTTGGACTAGATGACTTGAAGATATCCCTCCTGAAGTCAGCCATTCTGTGGTTCAGTGAATGATTGGGGTGGTTTTCTGTGACTGATGGCATTCACACCACTTCTGGACATGGAGGCACTCTTTCTGCAAGGAATGGCCTGATGAGCTCTTGTCGTGTCGTCTAAGCATCCATGATGCATCCACAATGTAGTATGAAATATTTAATACCCGAAACAGCTACTGTAAAATAAAAAAGGAAATGAAAAAAAAAAAAAGAAGCAAAAAAAACCAAAAAACAACAACAACAAAAAAAGCCCATGCAGAGAACATAAACCTGAAGAAGGCCTGAAATTCAAAAGCAACATCTCCCATGTTTGTACACTAATCCCTGGGCCTTAAAACAATAATTCTTTTTCTGTTTGCTGACCCATAGGTTCTTGTCCTCTTCAGCTGCCTGGTAAGAAGCCTTCAAGAGTGAAGACTGAACTCACATCAGAGTGCCTTATGCCCTGGAAACAGGCAGGTTTTACAGTGTATGAGTGCACAGATACCGGGCTCAGCCCTTGTGCTCCAGTCACTTGCATTATCCCCATAGCTGCACTGAGTTTTTAATGAGTCTCTGATGTAGAAGAGGAAAAGGTTTGGTTTCAGGATCCTGACATGCTGTCCATGCCTGACTGACCTCACCCATCTGTAGCACTGCCTTCAGGATCAGGAAATAGGGATGAAATCCTGTACTGACTGAAACTAAGCAACAGCACAAGTGTGATATCCTATTACTTGTTTTGGGAAAGACAGATACATACACTCCAGGAGGCCCAATCTGGCAGTGAGCCCCAACCCCTGGGAAGACAAAGAGCTTATCAGTGCCTCAATCACCTTCCCAATTTGCTATGCAAATGCTCTCTCCAAAATTCTGCCTGACAGCCTCTTCACTGCGCTTCTGCTGCGAGCTCCCCCCAGGGACACCGCACCTGTTACAGGGGACCAGAGGTTTGCCTCAATCCTTCCCTCCTCACAAACTGCCATAAGGCAGCACAGAGTTGCAGAGATGTCTGTGTCCATCCAGAAATCCACTGTATCCAAGGAGATATGGGGGAGTTCTTGCGATGAAGGGATGTCCCTCAGGGACCAGCAGCTCCCCACAGTGCAGCCCCTCACAAGGGGGAATGTGGCCTTTCCCACTAGCTTGCAAAGTTCCTTCCCATGCTTTGAAGAAATGGTGGGTTTTTGTCTATATGGATAAACAAGCAAGTGCATTTGTCATCCCTTTCTCTCTTCAAATTCACTCCGCTTCAGAAAATGGATTTTTATTACAAGTTACAGACTGTAATTTTGTGGGATCCCCTATGTTAATACATTGGCAACATATCGCTTCAGCGTGCTTAGAATTAGGCTATTTGAATTGCCATGTGCTGTTCAAGCACTGCCAGCACGCTCACTGCTGTCCTAAACACAAAGCCAGTCCCTGCCCCAGAGTGATTACTGAAGGGGCATTCAAGAACTGATCAGCATCATTTTGCTGCAGTGGTACCATGCCAAAAAAAAAGATGATATGCATATAGCTTGTTGGGTTTTTTTTGTTGGGTTGTTTTTGTTTTGTTTTGTTTTTTTTTTGGGGGGGGGGGTTGGTTTGGTTTTTTTGCCCCATCTGTCTTATTCACAGATTTATCAACTCCTACAGTATCTCTAAGCCAACTGCAAAGAAAACTGCAGGCAAGTCAGTGATTGAATGCCACATTGCCAGTCACACATACACGAGATATAATATCTTAGGACAGTGGTGCAAGATCACTCAGACACCTCTCCCTTCATCCACCCCTTCACTGAACACCGCCACTTACAAGAATCATTTATTTCTCTTCCACATCAAGGCCTCCACCTCGGTTTGCCGGCGGGATTCTAGACTGATACCTGAAAGGTCTTCTTGCCTCCATCGTGATTTTTCATGCTGGCCGCTTCTCCGGCTTGTTTATACATTTCTGTGAGCTGTGATTGCGGCACACCCAGCCCCGGGCAGCACCGGAACGCCGGGCAGCGATCTGTAAGGGGGCTGTGCCACCTAGCGGTGCGCCTCGTACAGCCGGAGCCGTGCGGGAGGGGTCTGTGCCAGAAATTAACATCTCCTCTCTCATAAATATCAACTTGTTAAACTTTGACTTCGGTTTTAAAAGGCGGAAAATTAAAATGTATACCTCCGTCTCCAAAATGCGGTAATTAAAAAAAAAACCCACAGGTGCTGTTTTAATGATGCCAGTTCTCCAGTCTTGCGGGCTAAACAAATGCAGTTTGTTGTTAACTAATTATGTTGTCTTTATTTGCCGATTTTAAAAATTCAAATGTCCTGAACAAACAAAATCATTATCGTGGATTTCTTCCCCGTACCTTCTGCCTGGAAGCATCTGATGCCCAATGCTGCAATTTTGATACAGAGAGCAGCATTCAGCGTGTCCCCAGCAGAACCCTCTGCACCAGACCACAATTTGGTTTGCAAATCCCCTCCTAAGCCAAGCCAGGAATGTTCGCTCAGTCCCCGCTAACAATGTCTAATAGTGACTTTGAAAGGCTTGAACTTGTCTCCCTATGTTTCCTTTTCAACACGTATCTTAATTAACCAGGGAACAAGCATCACTCAGACAGCATCTCTTTGAAAGCAGCTGAGCTAATTTCCCCCTTCTTCTCAGCAAGCAGCTGGCTTAGGTTGGAGGGGATCTTAAAGATGGGGTGGGTGGGCAGGGCTGCCACCCACCAGACCAGGCTGCCCATCCAACCTGGCCTTGTATGCCTCCAGGGATGAGGCATCCACAGCTTCTCTGGGCAGCCTGTTCCAGTGCCTCACCACTCTCTGAGTAAAGAATTTCTTCCTAACTTCTAACCTAATTTTCCCCTCATTTAGTTTAAAGCCATTCCCCCTTGTCCTATCACTATCAAACCATGTAAAGAGTCAGTCCCCCTCCTGCTTATAAGCTCTCTTCAAGTACTGGAAGGCCGCAATGAGGTCTCCCCGGAGCCTTCTCTTCTCTGAGCTAAAGAAAGCACTTAATATCTCCCAGTGACACTGCTGCTGATGCAAAACTTTCATTTAACTTTCTCCTCTCAAAAACATAAAGAAAACAAAATCTATGCATCATTTAAAGATGCCCCAGGACAGCTTTGAATTATGCAATCTGCAGTTATGTGAGCTGCTGCTTAAGGGATTCTTTGGCTCTTTCGTGACACTGATCAATCCTCTCTTGGTTCTATTTAAAAGACCCAGTCACCGAAGCATTCAAATCACATTACTCACATCATTCATTCACATGCCTGGAAAACAATGCAAATAAACACATAAGGAAGAATGAAATATATGCTAACTAGCTACACTTTTCACAGGTTGGGACCTCTGATGAGAAATCACTCTGGCAGGAAATAATGAGAGGATTAAAACCAGACGTCGGTCTATTTTAAGCCAGGTTCAGGTCATTGCTCCTGTCATTCAAAGGGCCACTCCTCAGGTGCAGTCAAATTGCACAGGTTGAGGCTGGCATGCAAAAGGCCTGCTGCTCTGTGAGAGGCATTCCCTTGGCCTGTGTTTGAGCAGTGCATGGGCTGTATTAAATCACAGTGGCACTTAATAGCACAAGGTGCCCAGGAAAGAGATCAAGCAGGTGTTTAACAGGGCGCATCAGCCAACGCACCATTTTCTCAGTCCTCTCTCAGTTTACCAGTAAAGCCAGCAGCAAGGCCCACCAGTGCCCATCCCATTTCTGTGTGATGAAGGCGCCTCCAGCACTCCGGGGATTTAAGGTGATGACTGGAGAATCTGCTCCCAACAATACTGAGTGCCTAGGCCTGACAGGTCAGGCAATTTTCAGACAATCACAGCTGGGTTATTTGTACAGGAAGATATCAGAGCCATATTAAATTACCCGCCCTGAAAATCCTGGTGTGGAGTACAGATGTACGTTATTGATTATCTGGGGCACTCCAAACTGAAATTCTACAGACATCCCTCTGTTAGCATCCTTCCACAGAACAGGGCATGGAAAATCATGACCCAGATGATCCCAGCCAGCAACTTTTGACTATCCTGAAAGGACAAATACCCATTCATAAACATAACCAAAGCAGATATAATGTAACATAGCCTATAGGAAGCTGTCACTGACTGGATCTCTATGGACCCAATTTTGCAGCCCTGTTCTGCCTCTGCATACTTTGTAAGCATTTTCTCCACCCTGCTCTCCATTTTACAGTAGCTTCTAGCTCAGGCACTTAGGCATCTGAACTGCCAAATGAGGTTTTGAAAGGTGTGTTAACATTTGCATATATTTTCAAGAACATCTTTATTTATGCCTCTCTCTAGTTGTAAATTTTAATCCTGCTAACAGCAGGAATAAATGTAGTGGGCAGAATAAAGCCGACTCTTGGAGCTCAACTTATTTTTCTTATTCTCTTCAAACAATGTATAGCCTTTCAAGCTTGCCTATAAAGGACAAAATTCTCCACACAGAAGAAAGGCTTTTTTTGCTAAGCCAGAGACAAACCTATGTGCCACTGTAGAAAGCAGAAAGGAGATTGAAACCGCCTTAAGACAACTGAAGTATCTTTTATTTCCTATACTATTTAACGACGGTTGCTATTACTTTCAGAATCTAGTATTTTGCAGGTAATAAAAAGAGTGAAAATCAATCAAAACAACAGAGCACATCTCCCAGAGGACAAAGAAACTCCTCAATATATAACGGAATGCCGAAAAGCAAGTGTTAAAATAACCTGCATCACGTAGAATGCCGCAATAAGGAATAGAGACAAAACACAGACCTATAAAAGAGACAGCTCACATTTTAATTGAAGAATCGAACAGTCCCTGATCAGTCAATGTGCTCTGTGCAGGCACTTCTGAAAGGCAGAGCTGCACTGCATAACACGCAGTTCGGGCTGCGGTGTTCCTGGGAGGGTTTACAGACCCAAATTGCTTTTATTATCACTAGCTAGGTATCAGTAATCCCCCCAAAGGGAAACTCAAGCTTTCCTCGCTGGGGACACTTGGGGAGCTGACACAGAAATCTTACTGGAAGAAAAAAATAAGCAGGAGGTTTTACAGAGCCTTATTTTCATCACTTCTCAAAGAGAGCGAGGCTATGCTTAAGACCTCAGCGCCATTAAAGTCAATGGAAGTTTTAAAGGAACTTGAATAGTAGTGTGTTTGGGTTTTTTTTTAATTCCCCCTTCGGTTTTCTCTCAGATCCAATTAATACAGAAAGCAATTGCCTGATTCACCTATTGTTCAGCTCTCACTTGCCCTGTCATATCTAACGCTTGCTCCTAAAGTCTGCTGAGCCTTACAGCATCTACCGCGCTTCTGAGCACTCCATAAATAAATAGTATGAACCGTAATGAGAACACTAATGAAATCTGTGGCTCTGTGATTGAAAACCCTCCCTTCTCAAGCTCTATGTTTTAAGGAAAATCGAAGGGATGAATTGTAGAACCTTATGGTATCAAGACTCGTGTTAATGCATTACTTGCAATTCCAATATATTACAGAAACACTGATGTTTTGTATATGGTACAGTCTTATAATTTGAAAGATGCCGCACTGCCGATTAGGGATCTAATAGCTGCCACTGGCTACGCAAAATTGCACTAAAATAAAATAAAATAAAATATAAATGATGTGAAAAGGAAAAATGTGATAGCCAGGCAGAGATATTTTCAACATGCTGGTTAAAACTGTGGAGGGAATTGAGCAAGGCACACACTGCTAACAGAGGAGGCTGGCAGAGGAGGAAAAGCAAATGACTGAAAAACCTGCTGAGCCCAAAAATGCTACTTTCAGATCAAAAACATGAATCTCCATGCTGCATATCCCACAAATGAGGCTCAGAGGATTAAAACGTCACATCTGTGGTTCCGCAAATAACTGTGATGGGTGGAATTAGTACCTGTGCTTCTGATTCTTCCTGGTGCCTGCAGCAAAGAAAAGGGTTAAATGAAAACCACAGAAGCAGGAGACTTCAGTAGATTTCTGACCTACTGCAGAGACTGCTGTGGAGGTCTGCCGTGGGAAACTGTTGCAGGGCTCAGATGAGGCTAATTGCTCCACAAGGGAGAGAAATCAGGAAATACACCAACAAAAAAAAAAAAAAAAAAAAAAAAAAAAAAAAAAAAAAAAAAAAAAAGGAAAAAGTGAAAAAGACTTGTAATATTCTAAATTTGGATAGACCCAAGGGCCAGAACTTCCCTGGGAAGAAGTAAAGAGACTCTGCAAAGAGCCTTTTTGCTTAGCATTTGTTTGAATTCTGGTTTCAAGAAGCTTTTTTTGCCTCTCTTTGAATTCAGGCTGAGTTAATAGGTACTTGGACTAACATTTAGGCAGGTAGCCAATAGAGATACTAACATATTTAAGGTCACTCGTTTTTTATATATTTGTCATTTTTTTAAATATAAGCCTATGAAACGAGGTGTGCAAGAGCTTTGTGTGGCTACAACTGTGAGCTCTTATCCTTGCCTTCCATTCCGCAGCCTCCCCATTTTGAGATGATGCCCTGGTTTTAGATAATATAATAGCGGAAAAATCTCTGGGGGCAAGGACACCCTTGCTGTATATTGCTAGGATTCTCAGCACAGTGGATTTCTAATCCCACTATTATCGCTGTATTGTTGGCACAGCTTTCAGTATACACGTTTTGACAGGTGTTGCTCTTGACTTTCACCCTGTTGAGTCATAACTACAAAACAGTTGCTCAACTCTAACGCAGCTGTACTCTGATATTAACCCATGTTTTCACAAAGCATTTCTGGAACATGGTTTAAAATTACAGGTTCAGTAACGTATTGTGGCATAGAATCACTGTTAGTTAAACAAGTAGAGAAAAACAAATATAGCCCTTCCAAACACCCCTAAACAGATAAAAAAAAAAATTCATCTTCAGTTGTTAAAACACCTACTGAAATTATCAGGTGATTCTATTAGACTTGGTCAGGAAAAGATTTTGTGCTTGATATAAAAATCAGCAAAATCAAGCCAAATAGATTTTACTATCAACTAGTCTCCTAAAACATCTAATTTTTAACCCTATTTGTTAATGTCAAAACTGGAAAATAAAATCTTTCATTTTCACAAAAGCATGAAAAGATTAATTGTCTTACTCTCCTATGGAAACTTCCATTTTGATGGAAGAGCAGATTTTGGTTCAATAAATGCTCTGGATGCCTCAACACATTTGTTTTCTGATAAATAACAGAGCAACCTTTCTGAAAGTCTGTTGTTTTAATAATTAAAACATCTTTCACTTAAATATTTTTTCCTGTTATAAACTTTTCCCACATGGACATTCCTATCTCTAGTGCAATCTATTTATTCTATTTATTCTTCTAAATGATTTAGCAGTATAGAATGTGGCTAAGGGATTTTTTTTCTGTCATTGTCTTTCATGATTTCCCTTAAATATTGAATAAGAGTTCCTTCCATGCCAGCACAAAGATCTCCCATTAACAGGCTCTTGAGAGTCTTCACCAAGATCTAAACTTTCATTTCTGTGGTTTTAAACTTAATTTCATGGTTACTTCACTGCTGCCATTCTCTCCCTTCAGTGCAGCTTTAGGAATTTGACTTCAGGAAGTGAAGAAATGGCTACAAAATTATCAGTAAAACAATCAGAATTAAAACTGTACCTAATGAGAATGTTATCCCACGAATATATCTGTGAACTGTGGTTAAGAAAGTACATTACTCATAAGCAGAATGCAAAGGAGGGCAAATAAACTATTTAAATTTCCAAGTGCTATACTGCATCTGTATCTCTATGGCATTAAATCTGTGTAGAATTACTCACTGGTGTAAATTATATTCAGGTTAAGGATTCAAATTATTCTTGATCATGTCCCATTCTTTCTTCCATTTAGAAATCTTTCTGAGGCTCATTTCAATTATCAATCTTTTTATTATAAAAATTAAAGTATTTGCTGTAACATTAATTATTTTTTCCCTGCCGTAATTATTAGAACTGAGCAAATAATTCACAATGAATAATTCATCTGCTGAATGTAACCTCATTTTCTGCTTGCTGAATATCTGCTAGCGAATATACTTTCTAGTTTATTTGTTAATCAAAATCATCTGACCACTTCTGGTGAATATTTTTAACTGCGGATTGAGCCTTAACAGCTCCCTGTGAGCTTTTGATATGCAGTTCTTGCAACATGATCTGTGTTGGTACATTGTAATTGGTCTTGTAAGACACGTGACTTTCTTTAATTTTCCCTTTTTGGTGAGTGTTTACATACGGTAGGCATGAGTATACACGCACGTGAATTTCAATATTGTTTTTTGTATCTTTAAAATTTGTTTTGCTGCCAATCTAACTCAATTATTCAAATGGATTTTGGGGGAAAAAATGCAAATAAACATAAAAAAAAACCCTGTGAATCTATAAAATGCTAAGCCAATATTTGCAACAATTTATTTACAGCTGGCATTCAGTTTTAAGCAATTGTTATGTTACTGAAGGTAGAAATCACTAATGTCAACCACTGCAGACATATTTTCTTATAACTCTGTAGTTAAAACACAATGTTTTCGTGTCATGGTCATGTTAAAGAATACTTAGTTGGTGTGTCTGAGAAGTTCTTGCTTGTCATGATAAAATAGCTTTTGCAGATTATTGACAGTATATCTGTGGAGATTCTATATAGATTGGTAAGACTGGATACAGTTTTTCTAGAAATGATCACATAGGGAAAATTTTAACATGTAATTTCTGTGTAAGGCAAGATATACCTGACTGAAAGCCAATGGGGCTGAAGTTTTATAATTTTATGTACTTTAAAATATTTGTTCTTCTTTCTGAGTTATGGTTTCAAGGTGAAACTCTTTACCTGGATGGTGATCAGTCATCACAGTAGTGGAGGCCCATCTTTAATGTACCTGTAGGGGATGAAAAAAATATCACCTCTCTAAAAAATATATCATCCTCGTTCATATCATGCTGGCCAAAACAGCTGGCTGATATTTTAGGAGACAGAATATTTGCTCATCTCCTCTATATCCTTTGCTTTGTGTCATGCTTTTTTATTTCTTGAAAGAAATGCTGAAGGAATAGTATCTGTGCCCACAGAATGCAGGCACCATGTGGAATTTCTCTTCACTATTGTACACTGGGGTAGAATCATAGAATCATAGAATTAGCAAGGTTGGAAAAGACCTACAAGATCATCCAGTCCAACCATCCACTTACCACCAATAACCCCACTAAACCATGTCTCTCAACACTATATCTAAACGTTTCTTGAATACCTCCAGGGACGGTGACTCAACCACCTCCCTGGGCAGCCCATTCCAGCGCCTGACCACTCTCTCAGAAAAGTAGAATTTCCTAATGTCCAGCCTAAGTCTCCCCTGGCGCAACTTGAGGCCATTCCCCCTCGTCCTGTCACTATTTACACAAGAGAAGAGGCCAACCCCCAGCTCACTACAACCTCCCTTCAGGTAGTTATATAGAACGATAAGGTCTCCTCTGAGCCTCCTCTTCTCCAGACTGAACAATCCCAGCTCCCTCAGCTGCTCCTCATAAGGCCTGTGCTCCAGACCCCTCACCAGCTTCGTCGCCCTCCTCTGAACACGCTCCAGGGCCTCAATGTCTTTTTTACAGTGAGGGGCCCAAAACTGGACACAGTACTCGAGGTGGGGCCTCACCAGGGCTGAGTACAGAGGGACATTTACCTCCCTACTCCTACTGGCAACACTATTTCTGATACAAGCCAGGATGCCATTGGCCTTCTTGGCCACCTGGGCACACTGCTGGTTCATGCTCAGCCGAGCATCGACTAATACCCCCAGGTCCGTTTCCTCCACACAGTCTTCCAGCCACTCTGCCCCAAGCCTGTAGCATTGCCTGGGGTTGTTGTGGCCAAAGTGCGGGACCCGGCACTTGGTCTTGTTGAACCTCATCCCACTGGCTTAAGCCCAGAGACCCAGCCTGTCCAGATCTCTCTGTAGGGCCTCTCTACCCCCAGGCAGATCGACACTTCCTGCCAGCTTGGTGTTGTCTGCAAACTTACAGAGGGTGCTCTCGATGCCCTCATCCAGGTCATCAATAAAGCTATTGAAAAAGACAGGCCCCAGCACTGACCCCTGAGGAGCACCACTTGTGACCAGTCGCCAGCTGGATTTAACTCCATTCAACACCACTCTCTGGGCCCGGCCCTCCAGCCAGCTCCTTACCCAGCAAAGGGTGTACCTGTCCAAGCCACGGGCTGCCAGCTTCTCCAGGAGAATACTGTGGGAGACAGTGTCAAAGGCTTTGCTGAAGTCTAGGTAGACGACATCAACAGCCTTTCCCTCATCCACCAGGCGGGTCACTCAATCATAGAAGGAGATCAGGTTGGTCAAGCAAGACCTGCCCTTCACAAACCCATGCTGGCTGGACCTGATCCCGTGGTTGTCCTGCAAATGCCGCGTGATCTCCCTCAGGACAATCTGCTCCATAACCTTCCCTGGCACCAAGGTCAGGCTGACAGACCTGTAGTTCCCCGGATCCTCCTTACAACCCTTCTTGTAGATGGTAGAATCAGACCTTGAGAAAATACTTGTGAAATTAATTCTATAACATATTATAACAAGGAGAGCTATAAACTCTGCACAGGAAAAGGCAGAAGACATTGGGCTAATGGGCAATGTGTAGCAGAGTTCTGCCTACTTGATTTCACAAGAAAAACTGTTGTTATGCTTGTTAACTGGATTAATGAGTTTTTCTTGATTGGCACAGGGTTCTGGTAAAGCAAGAATTAAGAAGTGAGTTGAAATGAACATTACCCTTGCTTTAAAGGCAGTTGAAAAAATTGTGTTCTCATTCCCCAGTAACCTCTGAATATTAGGTTTAATAAAGTAAGATTCCAAAATTTTAAATAATGTTGTATTACACTTGCAGATTAATAAAATAGCTTGGCATATAACTCTACAGAAATGGGGAAGATAATATAACACCAGCAGGGCTTCTTTTTCATTAAAGAATTGACTTTTAAAACTCTAGAGCGGATAAATTTGGAGTTTCTCAGCAATAAAGCAAAATGGTACATTTTGTGCTTCAAGATTATTATATCTATAATCTTAAATCATATGATAGGACATTATACACATTTGACTTTAATGTTCTTTCTCTTTTTTTCTCTTTCATGTAATTTTTTTCTTTTTGGATTAACTTTGGTTTTCTCAGAATCAATGCCCTATAAAACAAACTCTTCCATTGTCTTGATAGGCTGTTATACCCCAGCAAGGCAAAATAAAGATAGCAAAACTGACAAAGACAGGACACTTACAATGCAAAGAAACTTTAAAAACAATGACACAGTTGTTTCTGACAATCATCAGAAGTGGATGTCCTGCATCCATGTATAATACATTAAGCTTAATTAAAGTGGGTGGAGTACATTAGACATACCTGGATTACTATGATAGCTACTAAAACACAGAAACCTTCTGTTTTCTGTTATTTTCTATGACTAGCTGAAATGTAAATATCTAAGTGATAGGTGTCTAAAAGTAGGTATCTAAAACCTGGTCCACATAAATAATTGTTCTATAGTTGTAGCTTTGTAGATCTGTAGTCCTATTCACATTCTCAGAGATAAATTAGCCATCAAATTTGGGATCAGGTGGCTTTTCCTCCTCAAGTAAAATAGGTAGGGACCACTGGTATTTCTGCCTTCTTCTGAAGCATGGGCCACAATGTTGTCTCTAAGATACCGTTGTTCTGATGGTGTATTATATCCGTTTATCCTATAATCTTTAATTATTATCAAAGTGTATGGAGGCATTCTTCTATAAAAATATAAGGTTGTATGAAGTAGGTGTTCTCTGGACCTATACTTAGTAGTAGAATTTCATGGTTTGGTATGACTGTTAGTGAGAAGACTCGGTAACCCATATAGTTGTTTTCAGATCTCTGGTGTTGAACATGTATTCCTCTAAAATTATATTACACTCAGTTACTTACTGTAAAATCAGTGCTCAGGAAGTTGTTATATGTCATCTTCAAAATCTTTCCATTATTTCAAGAGAGAAGATAAAAAGACTCAGCCTTTTCTGAGTGTGCCTTTAAGAGAACGGCAGTATCATTGCAGGGACGTCTGAAAATACCTGTCAAACTGTCAACATTCTGGAGATTATTCCTCTGACACAAACTTAGAAATTCTTTGTCCTTTTTATTTTTCTTATTTTTTCACATCTTCAAAATGCTTATAAACATTTTCTGATCACATTTATTTTTCCTACTTATGAAGTATAACTATCTATCAAGACTGAAACTGAAATATTTTTAATTCTCAGTTATTCACTATACAGAAAACTTTCTCGTCCTGCACACACTGATGTTTCCCTATATAGCCTCTTCAAAAGGATTCAAACAAGTCTTAAAGGGCTGCATAACCTTTAAAACTGTCCTAATTATCAAGTTACGTCTATGAAGAACTCTGAATTAGAATTGGTAGGCATTACTTTTATGTCATTTCACCAAAAGATGAATTTTGGAGGAGCTGAAACTGTGAATTCAGTCTAGCTTAGACAGACAGTATTGGTTAGACAGAGCAACATCAGGTTCATGACTTTAAGAAAACACAACAGCAGTCCCACAAGAACTATATACTGCAAAGTGGTACTGCCACTAATAACATGTGCTCACCAATAAGACACTTTTAGCTGGAGGAGAGCAGGCTGATTTCTAGTTCTCTATCCCGTGTGCATCAGAAACTTCAACTTGGGATCTCCCTTACATTAGCAGAAATTACTCATACCATTATGCATTTCAATCTTACTGAAAATGAACTCTTTTCAAAGCTCCTGTAGCCAGCAGAAGTGGTTGCACTATTGTTGAAACAACAACTTCAAACGACTTTCATTCCTCTAAGCTAAAATAACATAACCAGTATGCTAAAGAATCAGGCTTTCACTTTTATTTCCCTGTTTGTCAAAATGGATACTCAATTATTTACAAAAAAAATGAAACAGATTCAGCAAGCAAGACTGAGATGAACCAATAGACATTCTGGAGAGGTAGAAAATCTATATTTAAAATCAGAGAGGGGGAAATTTAAATTGCACACCATTTCCCCAAAAGCTGCTGCAAACACTGAAATTCAAGAGGAATTAAAAAAAGAAAAAAGTATGAATGAGTTTCCCCTGTGAATTCAGTACTTTGCTCCTAAATTTCCTCTGCATTATAAAAGCAGCATAAACTTTATCCCATGTTATTTGGGGTCAAACAAGGTATTTCCATCAATCCAAAACAATTTTTGTGTTTGAGTCACAAGAGACAGCAGAGAAGGAACTAAATAAATTTTCATTTCAGGTTGACCCAAAAAATGACTTATTTTGTTGTTTGAACCGCTGAACCAAAAAATCAGTGATAGATACATCTCTGTTCTGAAGGTCAACAAACGTATGGACTGCTAGATAATTAAATGGAGTACTTCTAGCAGTAAAGTGTCTATTGTATATTTCAATCCCTGGAGAATATGTGTGGGAATTATAAACCTGAACAAATCATTTATTCTTAAACTGTCAGTTCAAAGAATTTTAAAAATGGTGACTTGTTGAATGTTTTTAGTCTTAATGGTAAAAGGTGTTATAGAGAATAACTAGGACCACAAACTTTCTCCACAACTGAACTCAGAGGCAGTTCAGAATCTGAAGCTCTCATGATTAGGAAAAACTATGTAATATTTATGTTCCAAAGAGTTTTCATAGTATGAGGCAAAGGCAACTATGCAACTTAAGGTTAGAAGAACACAACCCAAAGTGCAGATGCAGCCCAAGGCCAGGGGCTATGTGACAGATTTGGGAAAAGCCCTAATAAACTCAAAATTTAACGAACTCAGGTCATCCAGAGAGAACCACGTAGGGAAGCAACTATGTGTCTGCTGTGTGTGCATCCTTCAAATGGACCTAGGAAACAGCTGCCTCAGTAAGTGACGAGAAACTGGAGTTTTGCTGGAAGACCTAGCTTCCCTCCTCCTTCATAATCAAATTCATGAAATGGCTAACCTATAATTATTAAAAATAGATTTGAATTAGGCTTGGAAGACGATTTTTCTGCTCTTTGGTTTCATGACATCATATGCCTTTTCTGCTGGGTGTTTGGCCTACTTTTTTAAAAATTCTCATAGTAGACAGTCCAGAGCTGTCCATGACACTCTTCCAGTGTTTATCCTTAAAGATATGGAGTATTTCCTCCTGTGAAAATCCCCTATGTTACCAGCAAAGTGACATCCTGTACACGGATACTGCATTATTCCTTTCCTCTTCATAGCAGTTTGGTAAAATCCCAGTTAAGATCTCTTTCTAGGATCCCTTATCCAGAATATACCAAATCTTTTTGCATAACATTCCCAGAATATGATTTCTGTACAGATTACACAGGAGCATAGAAATACCAAAACCATAACCTACTGGCAGCCCTCCTTTAAAATTCTCATTTCCCATGGTGCTGGTGGGGAAAAAAAAAAAATTAATGATGGTTAAGCCAACCGTGCTGTTATCACAAGGTGAAGTTTTGTCCCTTTTGCCCCTCATGATCTCTCTCTGACTGAAAGATGTCAGGAGCAGAAGCTGTACTTTTACTGTTCTTGTGCCACATACAGAACACAATTACTTGCCTGCAACTGTAGCAGCAATAATGAGTAATTTGAGGGGAAGGTCACACGAGAGGTAAGACCAAAAATCCCAGTTAAGCAAAGATCAGAAGAATTCCCTGTTAGCAACAGGCAGTATCCGGGAGCGGTATTGCAAGGAAATTTTTGTGAGAGTGAGGATTACTTTTTTAATCACTTCTGATAAATCCATTCCTATCATTTCAGTGCTATAGTTTTTCGAGGCAATGGAAAAAGATAAGAAGTTATAAAGTCATAAATTTCCTCAAAAGATAAATTTGAAATATTCATAATATATCTAGGTGAATGAGCAACATGCAGCTTTTATATTGTTAGAATGACTTGAAGTATAGCATCTGTAAAATTTACTACATCAACTTACAATAGATCAAAGTAATCACTTTATTTTTTTCTTTTTATAATCTCTTCTCCACTTTGTGATATATTTTAAAGACATAATTGATGATTTTTTTTTCTTTTTTTTTTTTTTTTAATGAACTGACTGGTCTTGCAGCTAATTTCTTGACAGGTATTTTTTTCTCCTTCTATTAACTGAGTTAATTATAATAAAAACTAAAGTCAAGCTATGTTTCAAAAGATAAAACTTTTCCCTGGTGGGAGTGGGAGTAATTCCCAGCATCCTTCAATAGAACAGTTAATTTTCTATTGCCTTAGTTTTGAAAAGCTTGCAGATCTGCAAATAAGAAACGTAAACTGCATGCCAATATAATGCTCTAGCCTCTTTTTATTCCTTGATTAGTTTCACTTTAGCCATAAAAGAGGAAAGTGAACAAATGAAATAATGAATCTAAAGATCAGTATGTTATACAGGAAGAACGGTAATTCAATTCAGTAGATATTACCTGTTCAGTAAATGTTTCATGGATAAACTCATTACCAGAGCTGCTCAGGGACACTCCCAAAGAGCCATTTTTCATTACAATATGCAATCAAAACCTATGTACAATCAGGTCAATTTACCTGGAATTTCATTTTAGAAGTTAAAAAGGAAAGGTATTGACAAGAAGGCTGAATTTCTTTTGACAGTGTACACAAAACAAAATTGGTTGGCTTTTAAGTTTGCTCTTAAATTAATCTCTCATAATCTTTCCACATTTTGCTTCACTTCTCACTCAAAATCTAGCCAAATTTTAAATTTCCTGAATATATAATGTAGGAAAATTTCTATTTGACTCTTCCCTTTACTACAGGATATGAGTCAAAACACTTCTTGCATCATTTAACGTTTATTTTTGTTCACAAGAACAAAGTTTCCTCTGGAGAGCAAAGCTTGGGAGCTGTAACTTCCATTTCAAGATAGTTTTGGTCCAGTGAGAATCTTTAGGAATTGATTTTTGAGGTGCTAAAACAAGTCTGGAAGTTCCACATTTCATCAGTGTTCTACCATAATTTCCTGTCTTGGTTCATCTAAAAAGAGATAACTTCTCAAAAGGAATACAATCAGTTAATAAAATTCAGCATTTTACATTTTGCTGTACATGATTTAGGTTGCTCCTAGAAGAGTTAATCTCCTAGGAGTTAACACTGTATACAAGATTTTGAATTAAACTTGATCCAGTGGTTGGAATCAGATCATGTTGTACAAAGACAAATATGCCATCTTCACCATCTTAGTTTAATGAAAGAGTTACTTGTGTCTACTAGTTGTCATAAGAGTGTATTAAAGATGCTCATATAGCCTTTCTTTGTCTGACCATTGCTACTAACACTCTATTTTGAGGATAAACTAGCCTTTTGTGGTTTCTCTCCATTTGAGACCACGTCTCATTCTCAGCCTTTATTATTTCTGTCTCCCATACAGATTTTTCACAAGATCCATGCATATCACATCTGTTTCTTTGGGAAAAATCTACACTGAAAAGTTTGAAAAGATTATCTTATTTTAGAGGAACTTGTGACACACCAAGAAAGTATTATCTGATATCATATAATATAGCAACATGGAAATAAATATACAAGATGCTGGTTTCTGGAGAAAACTGTTAGTAGCCTCTGTGGACTGAGTGATGGAAAGATATTTAATGTTGAGATAAGGAAAAGTATTTCAAGGGAAAGAGGGAATTTACATGAGAATATTTTGAAGACTACTCAGTCAGATGAAGCAATCTAGGTCCTGGAGTGAGAAATCACTTTACAAATGCAAATGAAAGAAAAAGGCATGACCAAGAAAAGATTATTCTTGCAATGCAATAAAGCAGGAACTTCTTTTTTCTCTTGAAAGTACAGGAAACAACTCTACCATGAAGTAAATGTTTTTTCTCACATACACCAAAAGGATTATTCTGTTTTAAATGTAAATATTTGTTCCTAGGCTATGCTTTTATATTTCAAAAAATGGCAATACTATTCTTCATCCATACTGATACTTAACAGAAATGGTTATGCTCCCTGTAGACATACAGTGTCGATCATATTCTCCAGATGTAACAGTTGAACATATATAGTACAAACTTTACCAAAGTCTGTAAAAATAATTATTTAAACCATATAGACATTGGGAATTACATATGTATATTTTTACCTCCAGACAAAACAGTAACATTCTTATTTCTCATTCCATACATCAGCTTCCTGAGAAATCCTGAGTAAATTTCAGATTTGAGTCAATATACTTGCAAGTTCAGAAGTCTCTTTTTCTGAATCTTTCTCCCCATAATGTTTCTTGAGTAAGAATTTGTTTACACACATTTCCAACCCTAGTCAACTTCAGACAATGACGAATCTGACCTTTTTTTTTTTTGTGTGTGTGTGTGTGTGTATCATCAGCACCAAAACAAAGCTTGGATAAAACTGCTGGAAAAATAAGTCACAGACTTTTATTTATATTATTTTAATATTTTTTTTATTTAATCCTACAGAAAGATCATTGTAGATGATCACAACAGGAACATATATTAGATGAGAAGACACTCACACTAGCCATGTAGCCCAAGCATGGAGATAAGAAGCCATTTAGGCAGGACTTCAAAGCACATAGCAACATCAACTACTGCTTCTGCTACAGTTTCCTATTTCTAACCTAGATGAAACTGAGAAGTGCAATGAAACAGTGGATGGGAGCAATGAGGCTAAAGGCAGGAGTGACAAAAGGGAGATAATTCCTCATAAGAGGTCTTTTTTGGCATAACTTACATCTCATGGGTGTTTGTAGGCTCAGGAAATAATGACAGAGGGATATGAAAGGACTTCACAGCAAAACTATGAAATCCTGAATCTGAATTAGAATGTTGTGCCTGTAGCTTTTAAACTTGCTCTTACATATCTGGTCTTCGATCTTTTGCAAAGATTCAGTGTACATTTCCCCAATCACACTCCCTCAGATGTCACTGTTGAATTAGATTTTTATAACTCTTTTCCCTAGAACATGCATCCTCTTACCAGTTTTCAGTCCCTGGTGCTAGAATCTTCCTCATTTAAGTTCTATTACATCTTTCAGACAAGATATGCAATATATGTCAGGAATTTCACCAGCTTTAGATGACTCACAGCATATGGAGGCACAAAATGAAAGTTTTTTATAAAATTAATCAAAATTTATAAGCTGTACACAGCATATTCCTCAAGACACACTACACATGCTCTAAATGCTAATTACAAGCTGCCCTCTAAACCTGAGATGCAAAGAAGCTACATTTTACAGTGTTGATTTTATTTACAGAAAAGAGGTTTTCAAGGCATAAGGATTGTAATAAGCCAAAGTCCCACTAAGATTCAGGAGGTGTTAAGTAATGTCTTGTTGAAAATCTCCACTGTAGGTGAGGAGTTTACTGTTGCACTAAAAATGTTTCGTTATGTCGTTGCAAAACCATAACTCTGATCAAGTTCATTCCTAAGGCCTATGAACCTTAGCAAACCTTTTTTATAAATATCTGAGTTTTAAGGCAAGAGTTATGTTTCACCATTAACTTTACCAACAGTTTTAATGCAGTCCAGTATTCTGAGTCTGTGTGGCAGTGTACATGATCCAGGCACCTGCATAAATCATTTCAGCCATTCTTTTAGGCCAGTGTTGTTAATACAATAATTTTGTACTCTTTATTACAATAATACTCACATTTTCTCATCACAAAAGTCAAAGTTTCTTCTCCTGTTTTTCAGCCTCATGCATTCATCAATTCAATCAAATTGATCAATACAAAATCCAGAATATTTCTTCTGTGAAGAAAAATATTTGAGATTTTTCTTCCAGAAAAGTGTGTTATAGACTGGCTCACCTCCATCTCTGGTCATGAGACAGTTGTTAAAAACTACTCAATATTGTTTTTAGATCTTGTTTTCTATGCACAGCACAGGACAAAATTTTCACCTCTCTTGTCAAAGTTGAAGCCATTCTTTCCACTTCTACTACTCTCATACCAACATAAAGGTAATACTTGTTGTTTAACTTGTTATTTTGGTTCTAGTTTTTCCTGAATGATATATTGTATATAAAATAAAATATACAAAAAATAGTTATTTAAATAGGTATATAATGAGTATTTGTTAAAAATGAAAATTTAAAAAGGCAATGAAGTGGAAAACCCTGTTAACAGAGTCTAGCAGTGTTCATTGTTGTTATTTATGGTAAGTTACACACAAGTTGTGTGAACAGAACAGATCATGAGAGAAAGGCAAAGTCAGCCCGCAGAGCTCCTAGTTCCAGCACTTCTCCAATTCAAATCACAGTACATTTCTAGCATACGCTGTGTTCAAAACATTGGGCTGTGAAAGCCAGGAGGAGCAAAATTCTGCTTATCTGCACAGAGGAAACAATAATACATAAAGTAAAGAAAGTCAGGTTACCCACAAAGCAGAGTTTATAGACACTTCTATTATCAAATGTAATGCTGAAATCTAATGAAAATCAACTCTTACAGTTGAGAAGCTCATATATTTCTGAAGGAGTACTCACTGCCTCGTCCGTAAAACTCTTTAGAATGATCTACCAGGAGAGCCTGTAGGGCTAATTATGGGTAAGTAAGGACCATAATTTTAAGTCTAAGAAGATTAATATTACTATTGATAGTATTTTATTTTCTTGAATGCTTTCTGTAGCACCCTAAATTTACAATAGTTACCAGGTTACCTCTATCTTCTAAACGTCTTTCTGAATTTCTCAAGCATACCTCAGTTGAGGACAAATAACCTCACCCAAGAGATTATATTAATACAATTGTATAAAAGACAACCAAGGAACAAGATCAAGTATTGCACCCTTAATCAGGCACATAGATCCTCTGTTAAATTCCCCATCTGCTTTGTTTTGAGTTGTTCCAAAAAGTCTCTTTCCAAGACAAGAGAAGACTTGGGATATCCTTCATGCCAGGAGGCAGCTCCCAGGAGACAGCATGGATGAGACTGTACCAGGCTTCATTTCCTCCATCTTTGATCCCTCATAAGTAACACAGTCCATACAGTTCTAGCAGAGAGCATGTGAGCTCCTATACGGACAGTTGTCAACAAAAAAAGCATGGTGTCTCCCAGTTCTGAATTACTGACCTCATGGTCACCAGGAAACTGAGTCTTAAAATTTAAATGTAATTAAATAAAATGTGGTACATAAGTTAAACGCAATTAAAAAAAACATCACTAATCAAAAAGGGTATTACATGGGCCACAAAGGAGACTAAAACCAAATGCTATCCTATGTGGACAGTAATTCTACTTGGAGGATACTGTATTTAACCTAGGAGGAGATGAGTCAGGATATGTCGATCTAGCCCTGATCTTCTTTTATTTATTGATAAAAAGACAGCCATGGGATTTCACCGCCTGCTACCACAACCAATTAGAGCATATAATCTGAATCATAAATTCATCACATTCTGTTTTTAAACCTTTGGACAGAGACAAGGGAGAGAAGAGGGGTTTTATGTCCCTGCTCTGCTTGGACAACTGTCCTGCTACTTATTCTGTTAAAAAATTACTTCTAGTTTGGAGATCACAGTAACTCATGTCTAATTTACATACACTTGTACTTATGCCAAAATCCTTCCTAAGGTTAAGTATCTTTATCTTTTATATGCTGCTTATTCCCTTGATGCATTTGTCCGAGCTAAACAATTTAAATCTTTAAAGTTCCTCTTACAAGAGACAAGCTCTTTGTCTCTTTGGTCATTTCGATAGCTATTCTCCAAGCCTGTTCTATTTATCATCATTAAAAAAATAATAAATTTAATTCAAATTGTGTTATAAAGCCTTCCATCTGCTGCGATCATATTAATGGCGCAATAGAAGACTGATTTCCAACTTTTACAGAGAGCTTCCTTTTTTTTTTTTTTCATGCAGTAAGGAGTCATAATTCAGAAATGACAGATGCATTAAAACCTGTGTTTCTAGGCATGTTGTTTTATATATATTTAAAAAACACTGTTTATTTTTAGAGATAGGCAGACTACTAAGCACCATTCAATTAATTCATTTTTGGAGATGCAATTTAGCAGCCTCAGTTTAGATGTCATTATGGACTCATGTATGTAGCTATCACCAGTCCACCTGTGTTGATCACGTCATCACTTTGTTGTTATTACAGGTATCCTACAGCACTTTGCATGTTTACATTTTGGCAGTTGAATATCCTCACAGATGCCTTTGCTGTAGGCATCCTCCCGTGAGCTAGTCATCCTAGCTCATATGTAAACATCTGCCTTTAGTGAAATTTATTCCATAACCTAGTGCCCAGATGAGTCAAAAGTGCAGTTTTGACTTCTGATGAACTTTTCTTGGGATATTTCTTTATAATGATTTTAAAGTTTATTTTTAAGAAAGAAAATAATTTAATAGGAACTAGATGTTTTGAATTTATTCATGACAATGAAATTTATCGTAATACAAGCATCAGATACATATTTCTAGTCATACTAGTTATGACATTGACAGTCTCCACTGCTGATGACATTTCCTTATATGAATAACACAATAACTAAAATTTTCTAGTTTTAGAAATGTTATTATGAACAAATATTACCTGCTTGTACTGGAAATAACGTATTTTTCTATGTCAGTCTATACTGTAATCAAATTTCATACTTTTCATGAAGAAAGTTAGATTGCTGATAAGTCTGAGAAACAGCTGTTGACAGTATCCTGAAAAAATAATTCTTGGTTAACACCAAAATTTTGGGAAGACTTCTGCACTATTGAGTACTTTGGTCTAGATTAACCTTTCTACCCATTAGGCTCAAAAATGAGAGTCCTACACTGAGATCTAGGGGAAAATTAATTTAAAATTCTTTCACAGATTTAGCCTCATAGGTAGGAAGGATTCAAGAGAGATAACAGCACTCTTCAAAGCTGTATTCTCTACAAAGAGAACAGAAAACCAGTAGATATCTCTGAAGATCCGTAGAGAAAGATCCCCTGATTTAGATAGGTCTTTCTTCCTACAAAGCCACAGAGACTCCAACAGATCAGCTTGTGAGAGTTTTCTACAAGTTTACTATAAATGCAAGGAATCAACGCAAAGTGTTCATTCTGGTCCAATCTATGTATATCTCT
This sequence comes from Numida meleagris, assembly GCF_002078875.1. Classification (NCBI taxonomy): domain Eukaryota; kingdom Metazoa; phylum Chordata; class Aves; order Galliformes; family Numididae; genus Numida; species Numida meleagris. Next base: position 163,067,463 of record NC_034409.1, read on the forward strand.
TTTCTCTTCGTTTAGTGAACTCATAGGTCAGATCAAGAGTTCCCCTTTCCAGCTCTCCTTCTCTTGACTCTTGCTTTACAGGCAGCACAGGTATTCTGTTTCAAGAGATGCGCATTTGTGCACAATCTAGTCTACTTCCTAGGTTGTTATGCACCTTCCTACCATGCAAATGATGTATCTTTGATTTCCTTCTGGCTAAGAAGAACCTACTTTCCAGGTCCAGTATTTCCATTATGAGTAACCTAAACAGTCATCTTTTATGCAGAAGTTGCTGGTAACTTCATGTAACACTTCAGGTTCCTCTAGAAAGTTAATTTTCTGATGTAGTTAGAGCTTAGATGCCTGAATATTACTTGCAGAAGAGCTATGGTAGGAAATAAATGCTAAACTCACAAGAACGACTGTGTGTAAGTCCCTAGAGTGAAGTCCCCAGGGAGGTTCAAGCTAACAAAGCCAACTGATACATTTAGACAGCCTCAAACCGAGACAGTCCTGAAAATTTTGTATGACTAGATTGATGCCTTGGACTTAAATGAAACAAAGTTCTAGAATGCAAGGACATTAGCTCATATACCTTATTGTCTTGTGCTCCCTTAAAGTCAACAGAAAAAGAGATACTTGTAGAGAATTATTCAACCATCTTAAGATGAGACTCTGGAGATGCCTACTTGGCACTGTTGATTGCTGAGACAATTCAGCTTTTAATTTAATGATTAAGTTAAACTAATTAGATGCTTTAAGTTAGATGGAATGAACATGACCATGACTACTTCCATTATCTTCACCCTCCAAGTCTCTGACAGGGATGCTTGAAATTATACTTGATACTTATTGCATGTGTAAAATAACTTGTCTACCATATTTATAAAGTAACAACTACATATCACAATTATATTTTTGTTATTAAATGATGTCACAGAAGGACAAGTAAGGGGCAGTATACCTCACTTCAAATACCTACAAAAGTTACAATATTTATTTCTTATCTAGATGGCCTTTAGAGTCAACAGAGTTAAGTAAGTACTTTTACATTGTGATTCATCTGAGTTATTTGTTTTCTAGCTGCAACTGAGAGGCATTGCAGACTAGAAGTGACAATCTCTTCTGACATTTCCAAAAGGTTTCTAAATGACTAGGTCTTATCTGGATGCCTTCAATACAAACATTCAAAGGCAAGAGAAATTAACTACTCCCTAGTTCCATGTTGCTTGCCAAAGTATAATGTTGCGAATTTCTGCCCATATGTTGTGAAATAATAAAAGAAACAAAAAGAAAAACATTGTTCTGAACAGAATTTTAATTTCATATTGAAATTTTGTAAAATATTACAATCGACTTCACAAATGAATTCAGAGGAAATTGTTTTTTTAAAAAAAATGTCGAAGTATCATGTTAAAAGGAAATGCTCGGTTTTGACCAGTTGTGTAAAATTAATGTGTAATTATTTGCACAGTTTTTCCTAAGCAGTGATAAAAAATATTTTTTCTTGTTCCTTAAAATCAATCACTTGGTGATGTCTATGTACAAAAACTGTCTTTATGTGGGTTTTGGAATAAAATAGCCCATGTAATTTTATATTTTATACTTAAGGACACTCAGCTGAGAATGCCATACACACATTACCATCCGTAATTCAATTTTGCATGTAATTTCATGCACACTAAGAATCCATCTCAAGCTTACTGTCAACAGAAATCTCATGTTTTTGTAAGCAAATCTCACTCAGGCTGCACATCTCAAATCATTTTTAAAATAATCAATGTACAAAGCCCAACAGCACAAGTATTAATTTGAAAAATTAATTCCACAGATATATTTATACCTTGACTAGTGAAGATATTAAATCCCTTGATAAGACAATGAAGAGTAATGTTCCCAGAAGCGTTTGCTTAAAGCAATTTGAGGTAATTCAGCAACAAGCACAATACTCAAAGTCACAGTAAATCCATGGTTGCATGCTGCACTTAGTTCAGACCTGAAAGAACTGGCAGAGAACTGAAAGAAACGATTCATTCTCTGCTTCAGTGATTTCTTGTGAGGTAGTTTGCCACAGAGTCCACTGGATCTTTTTTACAAATGTTTTTAACTAGAAGAAACTTAACCTAGTAGGTCATGTATGTCAGGGGGAGAAATTAAGCTGGAAAGCATTGTTCAGGATTACCCTTTCCCTCCCATTTATTTTCTTTTTACAGCATTATTGCAAGGTCTAAATCTTACCAGAGCACTTGTATAATATATTACCTGTCTTGAGACTTCAGTATGAGGGTCATTCTGCTTCCAGCTTCCACTCTGTGCTCAGTTGGAGTCTAGATGTGTTAGGGAAGAGAACTGCTGCTCAACCTGTGGAGGTTGCTATCCATCAGAGTGGTCCAGTGGAAAAACCTGGGCCACACTGGAAAAGCCAGACCTGTGGCATTCAACTATAAAATTGTGATTAATTTTTGCACTGTCTGTGTATCACACTCTCCCAGGTAGGAGAAGATTTGGGTCCTGAAATCCTCCTTGAGCCTGCTAGGGAGAATCAAGTTATTACACATGCACTGTGCCTGCCTATAGTCCCCATCTCTGTGGCTAAGTTTCACTATCACAGGTAGGCTTTGGAATTTATAAGGAAGTCCACTGAGTTTCTGGATGAGTGTTGACTGTATACTCCCAACAACCCTGATGCACACGAGATATATTTCACTTACTGCATGTGCACAGTTGCGTTGCAGTCACTACTTGTTTGTCACGGTACACAGAAATATGACACAGATGAAATAAAGTCATCAAAAGCCCCTGATGTGGGATGTAGAGGCAGAAAAAACATCTTGCAGTTTCTGGAATTTAATATATGATGTGGGTCCACCTCAAAAATGGCCCTACTTCACAGACTGTGCATCAACTTCACTGCAGCTGGGAAAAGATTTGAAATGTTCAGAGAACAGGAACTAAATAAATACAATGTTTTCATATCTTAATTAGACATGCTAAGGGAAACTACTTAGAAAGATTGATCATAAATTAAATACTGCTTCATCAAGGCGCATTTGGTAGGGTTTTTTGTTTTGTTTTGTTTTGTTTTGTTTTTGTAATTATGGTGAAAGTTGTGATGCAGTCTGAAGTTATTATCGAATATATTTGCAACCTTAAGAAAGCTACACAGAACCTTTTGGTTAGGAAGGTTTAAAGTGTTGTGTCATTTGAGCAAGATACTCTTCTCTAATGCCTTTACATAAAAGATTGTTAATAAAGCTGACCTTTAGATGAGGGGAAGTGAAAAAGACCAGTAGATTACAAGATTAAAAGGCTTCTGTGAAGAAATTTTTATTAAAAAGAAATAATTTTAAAAAGTAAGAAAAGCAAGTTCTTGGAAACCAATTTACTGAATAAAAACTAAATCATTCAATTTATTTAAATAAAACAATCAAATACACATTTTATTCTTTAAATACCCTAGTCTTGTGGTATCAGGATTTGGCAATTGTTATCAGTGCGTGAATTTCCTGTGAAGTCATGTCTTTTCACAGATACATAAAGGTGATGTGCTCAAAGGTATTTCTTAAGCAATCCAAAATCATTTCCACTTTCACAGTTTTATAGACCTGTTTTGCAAGGCTCATATTCTAGTGTAAGGAAATGTGCGAAAGCGAAGTAGTTGCTTTTTTCCCCCTTTTTCCATATTTATATACACATTTCTTCTGTCAAGTGCAAAATTCAAAAATATGTTGTCTAAGTCCAATTTTAAGCAAAACTAAAGCTGCAGGAACTTCAGTAACACATTTTAAATGATCAAAATTCTCAATAATATTGGGGGAAAAAAGAAGATACTGTTTCAGCTGGCAGATTACACCTATTGGTAGGAAACAAAATGCTTCGAAGAAACAAACTTGCCAAGCATAGTTGATTGCTCTTTTAAATACCTAATTGATATTCTGTCAGGATAGAAAGTATTTTTTTAATCTTTTGTAACAAATACATCATCCTTAACTTTGGAAAACCAGAGTGCACAAATTTGTGGATTGCATCCCAGGCTTTGACTGGTGGTGTATCTAAGAACCTGCTGCCCTGAATCCCAAAGTGCATGTGTAAGATCATCAATTCTGCAGCATTTCACAGAATCACAGATTCACTGAGGTTGGAAAAGACCACTATGATCACCAAGTCCAACCACTGTAGTGAACACAAAAACCAAGATTATTTCTTAAGGATCCATGGTTGGTAAGAGCAAGGATATACAAGTAAAAACTATTTTGGTGGGATAATCCTTCTGGAACCTGATTGGGCTGATTGGAGGTTGATATCAATTCTTACTCTCCTGGATCCTAACCTTAGAATGGTTCCCTACATACTGATACTGGAGATACTTGGCTTAAAGCTAATAAGGAAGGCCATGTGTCAAGTGTGAGGAGCAAGGGCAGGCTTCAATCCATCTGACATGCAGCTACTCCCTGGGTGTCTTTAGAGCCAGCTCTCCTGAAGTACCTCTGTCCTTCATCAGCAATGGAAAGAGGCAGAAGGTTTTGAAGGCGTAGTAAGTCAAAGCATCCAGATCTTGAGATGTTCCTCTGGAGGTTTACAAAGGCACTTACTTCATGAGCAGTACTTCTGTAGATGCCTTAGCATTTTGAATAAAGCTCAAAGGCTGTGTTAAATGAGCTGCTTTTCCCCTCTGGCCGTCCCTCCCCCATTAGCACCACACAGACACAAACGTATAACCTGTTGTACATATCTGTTGTAGATGCTTTCTATTAAAATCAAGAGGAGACCTTGAGAACTGAAGGAAAGATATAGAAAAAAAAGTATGCATAAATAATGTATCAGAGAAAGTAGAGATTTAATAAGTAAAAAAAGTCTCAGATAATAAATGTGACTTTTAAACAGGAACAAAAAGTGTCACTCTTGCTTGAGCTGGATTTTAATGCAATCTTCAAGGTGTAGGAAGTGTGGAAAATCAATAGCAAATCCCAGTGTCCTTACGCTGAGATATTCAAAATGTTAGCTCTAATGGGAGTCATATAAAGGCAGCCATAAACCAGTGCTGATCAGTTCACACATGTGCTGTAAAGAGATACAGTTCAGAATTTAAATACCTCATATATCTTTTGTAAAAAGCTTTCCCCCCCTCCTATAATAACAAGTTTAAACAACACTGCAGCCTTTCTCAAAACTGAAACCACAGATGTGAAGATAGATAATTTTGGAGAAATTATTTTCTCTTCTTGGGTAATTATCATTAATGAAAGAAAAAAAAAATCTTAAATCCTAATAAATCAGAGGCAGAATTGACTGACCATGCATCCAAATTGCTGTATTATTCACACTGGAATTACTCCAAAGATTAGCTGCAAATTGCCCTCTAAATTGAATTTATGGTTTCATTTTTCATAACTACTGTGTTGTGACAGATGAGAGGAATCTCTGAGAAAAATGACAGTGATGGACCCAATTTCTTAGTACTCTATCTTCAAGACGGAACTAAACTATCTCTATTTGCCATTAGATTTTATACAATCTATTTTGGCAAGCATAAAAACCTGTTATAAAATACAATATATCCTATTTTATACATCAGTCAGTAAAAATATATATATAAAAAACCTTAACAATTTGAAAAAGGAGGCCAATCAAATTAAAGTTTCACAAGCAGACACAGTGCAGATAAAAATACCCATTTATACTTATTCAAAAGCTTACAGTCTGTCATCACTGTGCATCTTTTCCCTTTTCCAAAGGATCTTCAGTGTCTGTGCAACATGTAGAATAGGAAAGAAAACAAAGATACTGGGGTATCTTGAAGTAGTCATACTACGTGGAGGGTTGGGATGTTTGTAAGGGTTTTCTTTGTGCTTTTCTTGCATAGTACCTAGCAGAGTTGGAGCCTGACCACCCAAGGTATTGTGGCAATACAAGCTATAAATAATAACAACAGAAATAATCCCCAAGTTCAACAAAGCTTCTGGGCTAGTACATAAATACTAAAATACTAGACTGTCAGATATTAGAAACAAATGTTTTGCCCTGAAATAGTTCTCATGTATAACTTGTACCAAACAGGAAAAATAAAAACATAGGCTTTTTTCTGATTTTCAAACTACGTTTGTACAGTTCAGGCCTCTTGGGCTAGAAATAATTGAAAGCAAGTTTGAGATTACACTTAGGTCACAACCACACTTGATGCCTGAAGCTTTTCAGGGACAAAAAATATAGGAATGTTTATAATGTAGGTTAGTTTAAGTCAATGCAAGTGCTACAGATAACTATAGTTTAGGTATTTGTAGCACACAAACTGAGACTGTGTACTCTTTTATATTAGAAAAATATAGTTTAATAACTGCACTGACAACAAAAGGCCAGAATCTTTCACTCTTATTCTTATTAACATTGAACTTCCTTTCCGAGCAGTATCGCTGTCACCAGTGCAAATGTCTGAATAAGAACAGGAGCATCTATCCCACATCACTCAGGGTTTATGAGGGAGGCTATGTTTTTGATGCATTTTACTTATGTTTTGCAGTACAGAAACTCAGCTAATCACTCTAGAATCAGCACAGTCATTCCAGTTGATCCACTAGCTCAGAGAATTTCTCTTTTCACCTAGAATTCCATCAACAATGATAGTAACAGTGGCATTAATAAATAATAGTTGGTAGTGGCTTTTGTTACTCAGTTCTCAAGTTGCATTACTTTGTTCATTTTACCTGTGTCAAAACCAAGGGACAGAAAACAAATTGCTCAGAGTGCTCCAGATGACAAAAATACAGATCTCTAGGGACTCATCCACAACCATCCATTGTTGTAGGTATGAGTATTTTATCCAGAAGCTGTATCTAAACCATGGGACTGGTGCACTCTGTGATGACTTTCATGGTGCCAACTCATTGCTCATTGAAATAAAGGCAGCAGCTGGAGAGTGCCGTGGCTTACTTTGGGGTATGTGCTCATATTTAATACAATAAGACAGAAACTTGGTAGAGAGGAGACAGAAAACAGTGCCTGCTCAAATCTTGTTCAGATGTGTAATCAGGGCATAGTGAACATCCCAATGCAGGAGCAAGGTCTCTCTCCCCTAGAATGCCTCAAATGTCCCTTAATACATTGATGTCATGGTTTTATGATTTTCAGTTATTGGTACTCCACATCATAACATCATGTAATGAATGTACCTGGTTCTCAGAAGAGGACTACTACATTCCCCATGGTACTTTGCTCCTCTGTTACCATTTTCCAGCCGGAGGGAAAAGATAAAAGCTCACAGTATAAAAACTTGCAGATCACGAGATCTCGTCCCTTTTCCGCCTATCTCTCATCTTGGCAGCACCTCGCTCTCCAGCCGTCTTATCGTCGGTAGTAGAGTAAGGCCTACCTTGATTTTGGGACATTCTCTCTCTCTGTATTGGATTTATCAGCTTAAATTGTAATTATATTGTATTATAGTGTGTTGTTTTGCATTCCGATATCTTATTTAGTAAATTAGTTTGTTTCTCCTCAGATTGTTGCCGCTGTTCTTTGCTCTCAGGGCCATCTCCTAACCCTTTTTCCCTTTTCCCTTTTCCCGGGGCATGGACCCGTGGATCCCCCGTCCCCTTCGTCACGGAACCGGGCCGAACGCCCGTAAACCGTTGACAGTTGGTTGCTCTGAAAGTAGTGTCTCCTATTATTTCCATGGAAACCACAACAGAAACAAACAGCACAATAACAGTATTCGATAAAAAAGATTCTCAGCTACAAAACATTGCTGTTCAACATAGTCACCACCGTTAGCTATGCATTTTCACCAGCAATGAACAAGAGCCAACATGCCCCATTCATAAAAATCTGCAGCAGTGGAGGTCGCAGCACTGCCAATGTTGCCACTGTTAAAACGCACCACCCACTGCCTCACTTTGCTCACATCCACTGTTCCATCTCCATAAATGTTCAGCAAGCTTCAATGAATGTCAGTGGGTGCCATTTTTTTTCTGTATGGAGGAATTCAATGACACAGCTTTACATCATATGCATTTCCACGTCAGATGCCATTTTGTCAGACTGCCCCCCTGCTGCCATCTGTTGCATAGCAATAACATGTAATGAAATATTGGTGGGAAGGTTCAGCCTCTACTATCATACCACCAACATCCGCCTCTGACATTGTGGGCCAACAGAATAAAATAGGAGGCATTACAATCAGAGCAGCCCTCATACATGAAAGATTTCCATTTTCTTTCCTGATATCATGATAAAAACAATGGCATAAATATGTAGCAGGGGCAAAAATTACCTGCCTTTGATGATAATTATATATATCTGTCATAAAATTATGCAGCTTTCAAAGCAGAGCACAAAAAGATAAACTAATGAATCAACAAAACATCATCCTAGTTATTATAAGGCAAATTAGGTGGAGTGATATTAACTTTATTTTGCATATGAAGAATAGAAAAGAAAGGACTTTGTTTTAAACTCTGCACTATTAGAGATATCACATTTATGATTGCACACACATAATTTCTCTTTTTGAATGTACTCTGAGAACGTTTTATTCAAGGTCGCAGAGAAGGGGTAAGGCAAAATCAGTAATAGAGCAGTGCCCCTGCTAATTTTTAAGCCTGTGTTTTAAACAAAAGGCCCTCCTGCAACATACACAGTAGAAACTGCTACTCTTAGTGTTCAAAGTTTTTCATTTTGGCAGATATACAGTCTATATGCAAATAGATATACACTTATTTTTCTGTAACCACATAAGCAATGAATTGAACTGGTGGCAGCAGTATGCAGCAGCATGAAGTCGACGATGGAAATTATAGCTGTGCATATTTCCTGCGTCCACTCTGCCACAGCATTAAGACCCTGGTTTAGCATGATTAATCCAGCCGTGCTGAATCCTGGTCTAACATAGTGTAAGTATGAAATGGGCTGCCTCCTACTTTTCAATTTTCTTTCATAATAGAGCATTTTTCATGGAAGAAACATGATCAATTTGAAGAAGAGGTAAGATAAGGTACTTCTAACAAGCATCTTATTTGACCTGACTGCTGTTTTCTTTGAACTTGCAAACATCAGAAGCTTTCCAGTAGGAAGAAATTGAAACATTTTCGCAGTACTTTTCTGAGTGAAAATGTGGTTTTGTTCAAACTGAATCCTTTTATAAGAGCATAACTCAAAAAAACAAAGAACAAAGAACTTACAAACATTCTCAGTACATTTTATTGTATCTAAACAATTGATAGCTTCATTATTTTATTTAGACATTAACTTTACATTCATTTCATTTGCAATAATATAATTTAAAGTAATGATTATTAAACTGTTGCTATGGCATATCATAAGTTTTATTATTATTATCTGATTGCACAATATTGTATTATGTTTTTCTCTGCACAACTCTAAATGTATTACTTTCTAACATTAGTTCAAGCTGTATACTTTTGTATCCAACATTAAAAAAATTAATGATAAAAAATACAGAAGAATCACTTTTTGCTTTATTCAAAATTCCAACTTTTTGGGATTTACAAATTTAAGCTTTTCGTCTAATTTGGAGCTGAAAATTAGATGAACATATCGAAGTTTCTACCAGAATGGAGATTGCTATTTTCTAGCCATCTCCCTTTGGAAGTGTTACCAAGAGTGCTTTCTCACAATATGAGGCAAACTGAATAAGAGCACTGATGCTACATGACACTGAGGATAATATGCATTTGCATCTCTGAACATTATATTAGCACACAATATCTCCAGTAAGAAAAATATGGATAAAAATAAAATTACATAAATTGAACTGTAGTCTCATTACAAATAGGAAAGGGAAAAGAGACTCAAGTAGCTTAACCAGACACTAGAGGATTTGAAATGTCTAACGGAGAATTATGCTCAGTAACAGGCAGACCATTCCCAAGGCTCTTTGCTTCTTGAGCTTGGCTCTTAATATTTTTTGTAGCTTCTAGCATGATTTTTTGTGGGGTTTTTATTTTCTGTTGTTACTGTTGTTGTTTTTGTTTTGATTTGGTTTGATTTGCTTTGTTGAGGTGGGGGCAGTTTTCTTCATGTATTTGTTCCTCTTCACAACAATAAATATTGATGTATCAGACAGTAGTTCCCAGTGAGACACTACTTGGAACCAGCAATCAAAAACATAACAAAATCTTTGAAGAAAGCCCATTCTTATCCAATTTTTGAAACTCAGTGGATCTGCACAGCTCAGATTAACCACATAGACTACCTAAAGTTTCTGACTGTTTATCAAAAATGAATGAAAATGTAAAACCGAATTAAAAAAACTTAAGATATTCAAATGGTTTGGTGGCTTGGCAGATTTTTCAACAAAATGTGAGTTAGCTAGATCCAGTCACTGAAACCAACTGTCTACAGCAGGTTGCGTGACTTTCTTAGAGCTGGGCAGTTTGCTGCGCTCATTGGTAGAGCCTGGCTCGTTTAGATTTATCACTGTAGTTCTGGAGTTCTATGATTAAACTCCCATTATCAGTCAAGATAGCAGCTGTCACAATGACAGGATTACTTCCACTGGTCTCAATAGATAATTTTGAGCTGAATTAATCTTTCAGGAAGCACTCCTTTAATATGAGGGTACAGGCTGCCCAGAAGCTCCAGAGTCTTCTCCTTGGACATCTTCAAAAGCCACCTGAATGCGGTCATGGGCACCCTCCTCCAAGTATCCCTGCATGAGCAGAGGTTTTGTATCAGACGACATCCAGTGGTCCCTTTTGGCCTCAACCAGTCTGTGATTTCAGACTGTTTTTCCTTTGACTCTTCCTTTGGCTTGAAAGGGAAGGGAAGGGTGGGGAAGGGAAAAGGGAAGGGAAAAAGGAAGGTAAATGGGAAGAGAAAATGAAAGGGAAAAGGAAAGGAAAAAAGAAAGGAAAAAGGAAAGGAAAAAAGAAAAAGGAAAGGAAAAAGCAAAGGAAAAGCATATCTATTCAAAAGCTTCTCAAAATTGTGTGGTATGTCCATGGAGAAGACCCTGTTTGGAACACAAACAACATAAGAAACCTTGAGTGAGCCATCTTCTGTGGAGGAAATTCACTCAATGAGAACAATGTTCCAGGACAATTGTCATAAGAATAAAAGTTATGGACTTTTTACGTGTTTATCATTTTTGAATATCCTGTCTTGCTTCGTTATTTATCATGGTGTGGAACTCCACTGTGTAAAATACTGTTTGAGTCAGTATACTCACAGTCAGTCATTAATTAGGAGCTAGGGATCTTCCCTGCCCCAGATGAATACAATTTAGGAACATTGTTTTGTACTATGGAAATGTGCTAATGAAAACTATAAAACAGCAAAGTCTGTGATACTCACTATGCTTTCAGTATGCTTGTATCCATTGTGAACTAAACAGATTTTTAGTCCATGAAATACTAATTTTATTCTTATTAAGTCAATAAGAGATTAGAGATTGACTTCAGTGAATTCATGATACAGTGTCAAATGTGAAAAATACAAAGAACAACAAACTGTAATTTAGAGGTGAGAATTCCCCAGCAAAGAATTAAATGTGTTGCATTTTATGCATAAATGTGCATACACAGAAATTAATATAGTATAAATGTACAGATCACTTTTTCTTCCTAGCAGGACAACTGAGCTCTTAATCTCACCTTTTCACTATCTTGGGGGGTTTCTTTTGGGTTTTCTTTGTTGTGTGTGTTTGGTTTTTTTTTTTTTTCCTGAGATGAATGGAAAAAAAAATAAACTTCTTTTCTATTATGGTCCATCATACTTTGTTATAGTTATTCTATAATTGAAACTAATGTTCACTGAGGGTAGCACTCTGAGATTTTGTTGCATACTGCTATTCATGGATCAATTAAAGTTAACAGCAGAAAATTTGTCAAAAATGTATCCAGTCCAGTGGAAGTTATATGTGGGGCAGAGGAAAAAAATTACTTTCCTATTTTTTGGTAAATTAATAATCAATTTTTATATCTTCAGTTAAATTAGGAATCTGATTTTTTCCAATATGTGCAAAGGCCATTTTGACATATAGAGGCATGGCAAAGTAAGACATATTGTAATAATTAGCTGAATTATTTCTGGCATACCATGAACAATTATAGGATTAATAACTATCCAACCAAATAGTGTTATGTTGAAATAAATTGACCGACAAGGGTTTTCAGTTAGGAAATGAAGCTCAGATGGATCATCAATAAAAACTACTGCAGAGAACAGACTTTTGAGAACTTCAGTGTTTTACATTTAAAAAATATGGATGTGATAACTGTGCTTAATGACTGGAAGAAGCTATTTAAAAATTCATTTAGAATATTTTGCCCTCTTTAATTGCCTGGCCAAAGCCACAGTCTTTGACAGACACACTAATGTACCATGCAACCTATATTTAATTTTGTATTATGATCAAAATGAAAAAACCTGATGGCCCCTTAATTAACCTGCTACTTTCTGTACAGAAAGACGCTTTGTATTTTTTTTCTCTTCACTTTCAATTCCGCTCAGTTTACTGCATATAATGCTGAGTTTTTTATGGTATGAGACATCCTGACATACAATACAATGCTGTTCATTAGGAAGAGTGCAATATACAAACTCTGGATGAAATTCAGCAAGGTATTTAAGTACCTATCTAATTTAGTGCGCACAAGAAATCCTATTTGCTGCAGCATAACTACTGCTTGCAATTAAGCACACAGTTTACTACCTAACAGAATTGGGATGTTAATTCAGAACACTGGAACTTTACACATTCTCTTTTGAAAAGAGTTAAGAATGATATCAACAGCACAGGAGGTCTAAACACATATTAAAGCATAGGTACAAGCACAGCATACTAACTAGAGCAGTATAGTTATCGCTTGCATGATTCTGAGCACTTTTCGTGCAACTAGCAACAGGAGGGCCATGTCTGGTGAGTATCAGCCCAACCTTATAGTTTAGGTTGTTTAACTTTTTATTTTTTGCTTTTTATATTTTAGTTTATAAAAGATAACTCTTTTGCTTCTATAACACTGTCTTCAAAATACATTCCATCAGAAGTTAACAAATTAGATGCTTCCAATAAGTGTTTGCTAACAGGTAATCTTGCCCCATCTAAACCTGGCAGTGAAAAGTCTCTGAAACTAATGTATTTTTGTGGGTTCGGAAAGCTGACACTTGGTAAGCTTGCAGTTCCTGTTGCTGGTTACTACAAGTCCTGGTAAATATGTGACACTTGGTGAAAGGAGAGCAACAGGGTTGCAAGACATGACATGAGGTGCCTATGCAGACCCTAAGGACATGCTAGTCCAGACTTGATGTGGAAGTAGGATATTCACTGATATTCACTTGTAACTACTCCATGAGTGATGATAAAGGGCCTATAGAAGGTGGCAGTAGCGCCTCAGTCACTTCAAGACAGGAGGTTCCAGTCAAACGAGGCAGCAAAATCGATTTGTGGGCAAAAGTGGTACTGTAAGGGTAGTATTGTCAGTAACTATGTACAAGGACAGCTTACTTACAGCATTTTTCAGCGTCATATGCTTAAAAGTACTAGATCATTTTCAAAGGCAAGCACTGCAGTCCAGAATTCACTTTTCCTTGAATTTGTCCTTCTCCTCACTTCTTAGGGTTCTGCCCTGATTCCCTACATAATCTATAGGCAAAAGTTAAGCATCTATATTAGGCAAATTAGACTGAACATTAAGTGCATAATCATATGTTTTACTTATGCCTGAACGTGAGCACAAAATGCCAAGCTATGCAATACAGATGAACCTGAATACTTTTCAATTTAATTGAATAAGATTTCTGTAGACAAATGCAGTATCTGTTTATTTTTCTAAGCACACCTGCTATCCTAGCACAGCATAAATTTAAAATCTTTACTAGTTTGATTTCTCATCTTTTCCATGTTCTTTGGGACTATACGTTGCCAAGGTAAAAACATCTTCTAATCTACAATGTGATTTTTCTGCAGTTTAAAGCTTCCTCTCCCCTGTGAGCTTCCTATGCATTCTAGCATATAACGGGCAACAGATGAGAATCTAGCATCAAAAAAGAAAGAAAGAAAGAAAGAAAGAAAGAGAGAAAGAGAGAAAGGAAAGAAAGAGAGAAAGAGAGAAAGAGAGAAAGAGAGAAAGA
>NC_034409.1:163081873-163193097 GCF_002078875.1 Numida meleagris
AAGAAAGAAAGAAAGAAAGAAAGAAAGAAAGAAAGAAAGAAAGAAAGAAAGAAAGAAAGAAAGAAAGAAAGAAAGAAAGAAAGAAAGAAAGAAAGAAAGGAAGGAAGGAAGGAAGGAAGAAAAAAAGAAAGAAAGAAAGGAAGGAAGGAAGGAAGGAAGGAAGGAAGAAAAAACCAACAAAGGTCAATTACCTAACAGCCAAAATTTTGAATGGAGAGGCTAGAAGATTATGCGCTTTTCTGGAAAAGATTTTTATGACTCCCCCGTATTGCATTTCCCACAGCTATCAGCATGCAAATAATAATGAAATACTATACCATTCAGCTAAGAACCCATTTGCTCCAACAAAGGTCAAGTCCATGATACCCTGCAGACCATATATAAAACTGCTATCAGATTTATTTCCTTTCCAGATCAGTCCATTGAATTTATCTACTTAAACAAACTAGCATCTAAAATTTGCCTCCTCGTCATTGCCTCTTTTATAGTTCTCAAAGGAAATTATTTTAGTTTCACATCTTTATCCTGCATATCCAAGCATATCCTCACCTTGTTGCTGTAGATTTAGAGACCATTATCATGCATGGTTATATACCTGCTAAATTGACTTTAGTCCTTCAATGTGATCTAAATTGTGTTTAATCTGCTCCCTTAATACTAATGGTGCTCTGAGAGGTGCGCATTTTACAAGCTGAGCAACTTTAATTTGATGTCTTTTGTACAGCCCAACTCTTCAAACACATCTTTAAATGGATAAAGGCTCTGTACTTTCTTCATCAATATTGTCAATGCATGTATAACCTTTAAAGCAATCTCACTGCAAAATGATTATTTCCCCCATAGGAAAGACACATCACTCATTTAATTAGACACTTTCCCTCTCAGAAGTTTTTAAAATTGTGACTATATAACGCAGCAGTTTAGCAGACATAGTGTACTCACTATATCTCTTAAGGAGGAGGTACTTATGACGGCGTTTTTTTTTTTTTTTTCCTTTTTGGGGTGTATTCTCACTCTAACAGATTTGAGAATACTGCTCCTAGGTTTTCCAGTTTTAGTCTGGATTTTCTGTAAAGCCAAAGTGGATTAATTTGCTTTTTTATTTTATTATTATTTCTGCTTTTTGTTGCTTGTAAGATTTGAGGAAGACACAACATCAAAGAGTCCAAGTTTAACACAAAAAAGACTGAATTTACTTAAGACAAGCTACAAGCACCAAGAAAAACAGAAAACGGTGGATAATACTGTGATACAAACACACTGTAAGTCTACTGTCTTATGGTCTGCAACAGGACTATATTAATATTTTCATATCAAGATTTGCTGTCTACTTAATTATTTGTTTGCCCATAATATCAGGAGCTCTTACTCCACAAGAATCTACAGCATATGTGTGTACCAGGAGATACTCTTACCTTTGAATAATTTTCAGCAGAAGAAAGAAAAAAAGAGAGACAGACATGGAAAAGTTAATAGATTTCCCTAAGTTAACATTATGAGGAAAAATAAACAAATAAATAAAATAAAAACAGCATCTTGTATCTTCATCCTTTTATATTGTAGGGCTTTTTTTTTTTTTTTTTTTTTTTTTAATTTGAGAACTAGAGCGCTCAGAGCAGTCCACTTTTTTTGCCTAGAATGAAGGAACTGATTGACATTCAGGAGGTGGTAGAGAGTAACTTTGGAGATGTCAGAGCATTGCAATTAAAATCTGTATCACTGATATTGTGTCACCCTGAGGAACTTGAAATCCATATCTTAAGACTGGAACTACAGTGCCTTGAGCAAGCAAGCCATGGAGCCTTGTACATCTTGAAACATCAAGGGAGTGTGTATCATGTCCTGCCACAGGAAATCTCTGGAAGTCATTTGATTCCCTGTACTGTTAGTACAACACTTGCCATAAAATAGCAACCATTATGTAGTCACTTGTGATTTGCAAAAGCTCACAGCCATCATTTCACTTAGAACTATACCACTGAGTTTGCCTAAACAGGAGGAAACATTTTTTCGGCTTTGTGCTCCCATTGGTCTTTTTTTTTTTTGCACAGAGACAGGAAATTGTCACATAGCAAGAAATGAAGAGAAAACTTAAAATCTCAGTACATTCTGGTGTTGCCATATCTGATGAGTATCACCTGCCTTAGCATTCACTGTGCTGTCAACAGTGTTTAAGTCACATAAAACTGGGCAGATTTTTGTTAACTCACCTCGTCATTGCTAGCCTTCAGGTCATGCACACAGATGGCTTGTAGCTCTCATTTTTCCTTTGTGTTTACTCTAATTAGAGCAAAACAAGTAAACTGTAACAAGTAATTTATTTTATTAATATCTTATTTTTTTTTCCTTTTTATTGACCATCCAAGAAAAGATCTTGAATTTAGCCATTACTCCATCACTTGAATTTAACAAAATACATCCAGGAAAAAAAAAAGAAATTGGGCAACAATCAGATTGCAAACACATCTCTGATAATCTTTGTTTTGCCAAATTTGAGATGTGGTCCATTCCTATTTGTTTCTTAGGTTAACTCTAGGACGAAGTACATGGGATTGAATACAAATGCCTATAGGACTAGATGTGAAAATCAACCTTTGTCATTATTTTTCTATGTGTCCATAAACTCTTTGTGCCAGCCTTGACTTTTCCTACAAATGTTTCCTGGTACTCCCACTAGTATCAAACTAGTCTTCTTACCAACAGGATTATGCTAGGAGTTCCGCAGTATACCTTTACAAGTACTAGAAGTAAACAAAGAGCAGCATACAATGTCATTTTTAAAAATATGTATAGTATGTAATATGTATAGTATGTGTTTGCTTGACAGTTCTGAAAGGATTCTATAGCTTTCATAAGAACAAAAAGTAAATGCAGCCTATCTGGGAAACATGCTGTTGCCCATGTCTGCTTTGCCTTTCCATGACAATTTCTTTACTAGAACACAAGAAATTGGTTAAATCTAACTCTAGTTTTAGAGTAGGCATAATTAGAACACTAACAAATGCCATTTGAAGAACGGTGAAGACTGAGCCCCCTACCTCATCTTTAATATTGGCAATTTATTTGAGAAGTCCGATCAAATACTTCATAAAGTGAGCTCACAAATTCAACAAAATATACATATGTATAAACATAGATTTTAAATGTATTTGCTCCATCCAATCTCCCCTCCACAAATACTGAAACGGAATGTTGTCAGAGAAAGTTTAAGACTCCAGAGTGAAAGGATCGACCCTTTGCTGAGTGTGAATCCATTTCAGAAATAGGATAGAGTAACAACTTCACCTCCCTTGGCCTTGAAGACACCAACACTGTCCTGTGGGGAGGAAGAGAGTCACTGTAGTGAGCTGCCATGCTCACACAGAAGGCCTACCTTTGGAGGGGAAAAAAATGAGCTTTTCTTGTCCACATGCTGTTATCAGTATTGGCTCTTAAAATATTTTAGACGGGTAGCACTTCCTCAGCTAGAAAATTACGCTGGTATTTTTTTAATTTTCTCAATCTTCTTCAAGTACAGTTTTGAAATGATAGCATAGTTAGTAGACTTGACCCAATAAGTTAGGAAGACATTTCATGATTTGGCATATGTGTTTTTCTGCTTTTTCTGTGAGGCACCTGGCTCTGGAACAGATACACACTGTGCTGAAGCAAGGAATTGCCACAGCAGGCAAGGGGAGTCCCTGTCAAGGAGGCATTCAACAAGACCTGGATAGACTAGGGAGATGGGCAGGGAGCAACCTGATGAGGTTCAACAAGAACAAGTGTAGAGTCCTGCATCTGGGGAGAAACAGCCACAACATCAGTATAGGTTAGGGATGATCTGCTGGAGAGGAGCTCTGAAGAGAAGGACCTGGGTGTCCTGGTAGACAACAGGTTGGCCATGATCCAGTAGTGTGCCCCTGTGGCCAAGAAGGCCAATGGTATCCTGGGGTACATAAACAAGAGCATGGCCATCAGGTCAAGAGAGGTGATCTTCCCCCTCTACTCTGTCCGGCTGAGGCCACATTTAGAATACTGTGTCCAGTTCTGGGCTTTCCGGTTTAAAATGATCTCCTAGAAGTCCAGCAGAGGGTCGCAAAGTTGATAAAGGACCTGTAGCATCTCTCAGTAAAGGACATCTGATAGCTGAGGTCTACTACAGGCCACCTGATCAAGGGGAGCCTGTTGACAAGGCCATGTTGCTTTAGCTAAAAGAGGAATCATGTTCTCAGGCTCTCATCTTGGTGAGGGATTTCAACCAACCAGATATCTGCTGGTAAAACAACATGATCGCTGCAGGCGATCCAAGAGACTCCTGGAGTCCATCCACAATAACTTTCTGGTTCAGGTACTGGACACACTGACCAGAGGTGAAGCATTTCTAGACCTGATGCTCACCACCGCAGGGGAGATCATTAAAGACAATAAGATCAGAGGCAGCCTGGGTTGCGACAACAATGCCCTGGTTGAGTTTGTGATCTTGAGGAATGTGGGCCCTGAAAAGAATGGAGTCAGAACCCTGACCTTCAGAGGAGTGAGATTCATGCTGTTTAAGGAATAGTTGGACAAGATCTCCAGGGAAAGTGTCCTTAGAGACAAAGGAGTAGAGCAAAGCTGGCTATTCTTTAAGGATTCCTTTCTGAGAGCACAAGAGCTCTCCATCCCTCAGAATAAGAAAGCAGGCAGAGAAGGCAGGAAACCAACGTAGTTTGGAAAGGACCTACTGGTCAAACTGAGAGAAAGGATGGCATGTATAGGCAGTGGAAACAAGGATTTGTCACTTGGGAAAAAATACACGGATGCTTTCCAGACATGCAGAGATGGGATTAGGAAAGCCAAGGCACAGATGGGACTGAACTTGGCAAGGGATCTTAGAAACAACAAGGGTTTCTATAGGTACATTGGTGAGAAGAGACAGGCCAAAGAGAGCATATATCCTCTGAAGAAATTAGAAAGAACAACTGGCTACAACAGATACAGAGAAGGCTGAGGTACTTACAGAGTTCTTTGCCTCACTCTTCACTGGCAGACAGGATTCCCATATTTCTCACATCCCTGAACCTCTCAGTGGGAACCTGGGGAGAAAACTCCCTCCCACTGTAAGAGCAAAGCAAGTCTGAGACCACCTCATGAGTCTGAATGTGTATACGTCTATGGGGCTGGACAACATGTATCTCAAAGTCCTGAAGGAACTGGCTGACGTGGTTGCCATCATATTTGAAAAGTTGTGGCTGTCAAAGTCCCCAGTGACTGGAAAAAGGGAAATATCACTCCTATTTATAAGAAAGAGAGGAAGGAGGACCAGAGAACTAGAGGTGGTAAGCCTCACCTCTGTACCTGGGAAGATCATGGAACAGATCCTCCTAGAAGACATGTTAAGGCACATGAGAGATGAGCAGGTCATCCAAGACAGTCATTATGGCTTCACCAAGGGAAGGTTGTGCCTGACTAATCTAGTGGCCTTCTGTGATAGATTGACCGCATCAGTGAACAAAAGGAAGGCAACTGATGTCATCTACCTGGACTTGTGCAAGGTCTTTAACACGGTTTCCTACCACACCCTTATCTCTAAATGCACCATCAGCAAGTTTGCAGTTGACACCAAGCTGAGTGGTGCAGTTGATATGTAGAAGGAAGGGATGCCATCCAGAAAGACCTTCATAGACTCAAAAGGTAGGCCCGTGTAAACCTAATGTCATTCAATAAGGTCAAGTGCATGATTTTTCACTTTGGTCAGGGCAATTCCAAGTATGTATACAGACAAGGAGAAGAACTCCTTGAGAGTAAGCCTGCAGAGAAGGACTTAAGGGTTCCGGTAGATGAAAAACTTAACATGAGCCAGAAGCATGTGCTTGCAGCCTGGAAGGCCAATGGTATCCTGTGCTGCATCAGAAGAGGAGCGGCCAGCAGGGAAAGGGAGGGGATTCTCTCTTTTTATTCTGCCCTTGTGAGGCCCCGTCTGGAGTACTGCATCCAAATTTGGGGCCCCCAAAACAGAAAGGATGTCAAGATTTTAGAGAGGGTCCAAAAGAGGGCTGCAATGATGATCAGAGTGCTGGAGAACCTCTCCTGTGAAGAAAGGCTGAAGGAGCATGAGTAGATGGTAATAGGACAAGGGGGAATGCTTTTAAACTAAAGGAGGGGAGATTTAGATTAGATGTCAGGAGGAAGTTTTTCACTGAGAGGGTGGTGAGGTGCTGTAACAGGCTGCCCAGCAAAGCTGTGGATGCCTTGTCCCTGGAGATGTTCAAGGCCGGGTTGGATGAGGCCCTGGGCAACCTCATCTGGTACTTGATCTAACAGTTGGCAACCCCACCTGTGTCAGGGAGGTTGGAAATTGATGATCCTTGAGGTCCCTTCCATCCCAAACCATTCTATGATTGTATAATGTATTCTTGTTTGCTAGCATGTTTGTGTTTATTTTCAATTTTTTTTTCCACTTCTATTCAGGGTACTACAGAACTATATGAAGGTTTTTGAGATAGAAGTACATTTTTCCTCCTTTCTGAAGCCATCACCCCCACAATTAGGAACACTTTCTTTCCTAGAAATCTCTCTCTTTCACTTATTTGCATTTCTTCACTGAAGTACACTTTTTTATTTTATTTTATTTTTGAGACGTTCTCATGCTAGAGGCAGCTGATGGCAAGCAACCAGGCTTGACCTAGATCTCTAACATCCTGAGAACAATGGACATGCTAGCGATCCTTTGTTTAAGACATATGTCAAAATAAATTAAATTGCTTTGTGGCCTACACAATAAAAAACAGAAAAGTAAGCCCTCTGGGACTTCAGGGAAGGGAACAAACAAGAGGATGAACAGATATTTTACTCCTACTGCATTTTAACCCTGTTCTTCTCTAGCGTTCAAGTCCTTCCACTTCATTAAATCACCTGCTAAAACCCACTTCCCCAAAATTCTGTGGGACTAATATGACATTTTGTGTCTCTTCTAATAATGAGAGAGACAGAAAGAAGAATATGCATTTCTCCACAGGCACAGTCCAAGGGCTCTACCTTTCAAACTGCTTTGCTATGTGTACCAGATTCCAACCCCAACATACCAGAATCTGCCCCCAGTTTTAAATAAACAGAATTTGTCACTGTCATGGTTTCAGTGGGTATACAGTTAATTTTTTTCCTAGGCAATACTATGCTGTTGTGTTTTAGATTTAGGATGAGAATAATGCTGATAACGCATCAGTATTTTAGTTATTGTTGAGCCGTGTTTACACCAAGTCAAGGATGTTTCAGTTTTGCAGACTGGGGGGAACAAAAAGCTGGAAGGGTCAAGAACCATGAAACTAAAACTGGCCAGAGGGTATTCCATATCATTTTCTCAGTAATAAAATTTGGTGGAGGTATCCAAGAGGGCTGCTACTGCTGCTTGAGAACTGGCTGGGCATCGGTCAGTGGGTGGTGAGCAATTGCATTGCGTATCACTCATTTTGTATATCTTTTACAATTATTAATATTATTGTTACTGTTCTCCTTTCCTTTCATATCCTATTAAACTATCTTTATTTTGACCCATTAGTTTTACCTTTTTTTCTGAATGAAGTCAGATATATTATCAGAAAAAAATCAATATTTTTACACTATTCATATCAGTGGATGTTTAAAACCAGATTTCTTGTACGTGCAAGGGCACATGTGCATCTCATGGGAATTTTCTGTATAGCCTTGTTTTGATGGTCTCCACTAGACACTTGCTTTCCACAAAGTAATTTGAATTCTAAATAATCATTAAATTAATTATCTTATATTCACCCACCTGACAGCAGCCTGCAAAAAGAAGTTCTTTTTGCAGATCTAACCAAACTCTGAACATAGCAGCAGATGTCAACGCATATTAATACAGGAACAGGTGATGCAGCGACTATATCTAGAAGCTATTTCCAGACATGCGAAGGACATGAAGGTGATCAGGAGTAGTCACCATGGATTTTCAAATGAGAGCAACCTGGCAGCTTTCTACAATGAGGACTAGCTTGGTGGGTTATAGAAGAGCAGTGGATGTTGTCTTTCTTGATTTCAGTTATGCTTTTCACACCATAACATCCTCACAGAAAAGCTGATGAAATAGAGGTTAGGTAAGTAGGCAGTGGACTGAAAATTTACCGTGCAGACTCAGTGGTACAAAGCCCAGTTGCAGGTAGGCAGCAGTGACTACCCCATGAGTCAATTGTGGGATCAATAGTGCTTAAGTTCCTCATTAAAGACCTTGATGTTGTGACTAAGTGCACCCTCAGTAAGTTTGCAGATGACACAAAACTGAGAGGAGCAGCTGATACATCAGACTTGATTGTTCCACCATTTAAAAAGACTTCCTCCAGCTGAAAAAAAATGGGCAAAAAGGATTACCAGGATCTTAGCAAAGCAAAATGTTGTCCTGTGGAGGAACAACCCCAGGTAACTGTATAAACTGGGAACCAACCAGGAGGAAAGCAGCTCTGCAGAAAAAGGTGTAGGGGAACCTGTTAGACAAGTTCAGTGTGTGTCAGAAATATCTGCTTGTGGCAAACAAGCATTCTGAGCTGCATGACAAAGAGCATTGCCAGTTGGTCAACAGAGGTGATCTTTCCCCTCTGCTCAGCCACACTTGAGGCCACACTTGAAATGCTGTGTCCATTTCTGGATTCCACAGTACAAGAGAGAAATGGACATACTACAAGGAGTCCAAGAAAGGGTCAGAGTCTGATTAAGGGGCAGGATCCTCTCTGACACGTGGAGAGTCTGAGAAAGCTGGAACTGTTCAGCCTGGAGAAGAGGCTCTGAGGAATCTCAGAAATGTGTTAATACCTGAAGAGAGAGTGCAAAGATGACAGAATCAAGCTCTTTTCAGCAGTGCCTAGTGACAGAAAAAGAGTGCAGCGGGCACAAATGGAAATACTAGAAGCTCCATGTGAACACTGGGATTTTACTGTGAGTATGACTGAGCACTGGAACAGGTTACCCAGAGAGGTGGTGAAATTTCCATTTTACTGTGGAGACACTAAAAGCCTTACTGGACAGAGTTCTAGGCAACCTGTTGCCACTGTGAGGGAGAACTGGATTAGATTTTCTTCTGAGGTACCTGCCAACCTCACCAGTTCAGTGATTCAGTAACACTGATTATCAAAGGAAGAAGCCATTAAAGAAAATTTGGAGATACAGGTGCACATTTTCCTTCATGTTCGTAAAGTCTTGTGAAATCTGCAAAAGCGCTTTAACAACACAGTGCGAAGGCATTAATAAAAGATACACCGAGGCTGCATTTTAACTTCAGCTGTTAGTCTTGACCTGATCAGTACCTACGCTGATGAGAAGCCCAAGGAATCCATGTGAATGATGGAGAAGCCTTGCACTGAGGTTTCCTTTCATCCCTGTTAGTCTCTGAGTTCAGAGAGTGAAGACAATCATATCAGCAAAACATCACTCTGCCCAGTACTGCCCTGACAGTACCAAACATTCATGCAGTGTCCTAATATCTGCTCTGATTTCTCACCTATTGTGTTGTCAACCAAGGGGAAAAGCAACAAATGCTTTTCATTGACATGTGTGTATCTCCACGATCTAAAAAACCAGAAGAAGGAAATAAAAACAGCTCCTGCCTCTTAATCAGAGTCATAGAATCAGTACAGTTGGAAAAAACATGTACAGAGCTGTAGATAGACCCATAGTCTGTCCTCAGAGTGCTCACATTATTTTGTGGGTCAAACCAGATATATACTGTACTCTGCCTGGTAATTTTGGAAGCATTATTGTCAGCAAACACTTGCCAGACTACTCTATGCTACATCCTTGCCCAAGTTCTTATTTATCTTGCATACTTTAATTAAATCATTTCACTTTCATGTCAGTACTAATTTTGAAAGAGGACTCAACCAGTATTTGTTTATAAAAAGCTTGTTGTAAGCAAGGCATTCATTAAGATTTGCCTGATAATCTACACTGTTCATTATCACAGGGCAATTGCTATTGCTGTATCATTAAGCTTTAAATACTTTGCTCTCTTTATCTTTGTTAGTGATACAAGCTTTAAATTATCACAAACGTGCTGCATTTTTTCCTCTTAGTTGACACAAATGTCATTTCAGAGGCTTCTACTGCAGTACTAAGTGTCCCAGAAAAAAAACCTCTCTGAAGATGATTCCTTTCTTTTGAAAGCCTTTTTCCACATAGTTGTCAGTTGAGTGAATCAAAACATAAACCACAGCTATTCTCCAATGGGTAGCCACAAATCTCTCCTGTCAATGACAATCATATACTTTCTTAACAAACTATTTACATTTATTGATTTAGTGAATTCCCCTTGTTTTGGAAACAGTCTCAGCAACATATGCCAGGAATCATTTTGGAAAAGAAACAGAACAAATTGATTCCTTCTTCCTCTCCACCTCCACACGGTATATCCATATTAAGAAAAAGGCACGCTTCATAATACCTTGTCCAACTATTAAGTCTTCAAAAAAATGAAAAACATACGTGCTTTAAAGATACTACCGAACTGTGATTTTCTGAGGAAAGCTGCTATGCTTCTTTTATTCTTCTGGAACAGGAATGAGTTTATCTGAATGACACAGATAGGTATAAATATTATTTAGGAAACTGCACTGGCTTCAAAGCACAAACAAGCATTGAGTGTTTCAGACTGGCTGCCATCCATGTCTGACAGACCTTGGATACTAACACAGCCACAGCACAAGAAGTCAGGATACCTGAATGTTATGATTTTACCCCAAAACACCACTGGCTGTACAACACAACACCATGTAAAGTTCCCCATGCAAATGTCTTAGTTTAAGCTGGGATGGAACTGTTTTTTTCAGAGTCTGGTATGATGATGTTTTGGTTCTAGGAGAAAAACAATACTGATAATGTACTGATGTTTGCACTTGCTGCTAAGCAGTGTTGTATAGAGCCAAGGCCGTTCTCAGCAAAGGGCCTAAGAAGCTGAGAGTGGACAGAACCAGGACATCTGACTTAAACTGGCTAAAGGGATATTCCATACCATATGACATCATGCAGAAGGAGTTTTGAAGGGAGTGGGAGTTCATCTGTTTCTCTTCCACTTGCTGGGAGGGCAAGCTGGGTTGGTAGGTTGTGAGCAGTTGCTTGTGTATGACTTGTTATATATATTCACATGTAAATATATAGTCATAACTATTATCCTTTCCCTTTTCTCTACCTTAGTAACTAGTTTTATTTCAACCCACAAGTTCTAGTGGCTTTTTTTTTTTCTAATTCTTCCCCCAGCCTACTGGGAAGGGGGGGAGCGAGTGAATGACTGTGTGGTGCTTAGCCACCTGCTAGTTTAAACCACAACATTCATTTTGGCACCCAATTAGGGGCCCAAAGGCTTGAGATAACAACGGATCTGACTAGAGCATGCTAACACAGGGTGTTGTGGTAGTTTGATAATTGCTAGTCATGATGCCAGTTTTTTCACTATTTATGGAGCTTTTTGAGAGTCTTCTCATGGAACTGTATTGTGTAGCACCTTGCTTGCTGTTTATTTTCCCTACTGTGTTTGTTATCTCTGGGAGTTGGATTAAGGTTTTTATTCTGCTATACTGTGTGGTCTTGGCTTATATTATGATAAAATTGGCAGCTGAGAGACTAATGTGGTGTGTGAATTCAGCATTGCAATCATCTCTGGGTTTTGGAAACCATATTGCTAATGCTATTAGTAATTATACTCTTTGCTTTGTCTCCTCAGGGAGCTTGGCTATGGAGGAGACAAAGAAGGACATTTTTCAGCAGTTCCTCAGCCTCTCTTTCTCTTTCACATTTATGTCTTTCCCTCGACTAGTTACAGTAGCTCTTGTGAATTTTGAATATACTTGGGATATTCAAACCAGTGTGCCCCTATTGCAATGTGTTGTGAATGTGTTCCAGATTATATTTACAATCAAACAATTATAAAAGAATACCACCCAGAGATCTGCCCTGAGGCGGAATAGTTCTAAGTGGTAGGGAATGTAGGATGGCATGGGCAGATATCTTGGTAATTCTAGAGAGGCACAAATCACTGCAGTGTGCTGGGGCTTGGCCCATGCTTAGGTGAAAAGGAAAGGAACGTAGTAATAGATTTAACGTTTGGTTTGTATATCATATGTTTTACGTTTAACAGTATTTATGCAAAATCAGAATGGTTCCCAAGAGTAGATACTTAAGAATACCTTAGCATACCTCATCTGTCCTCATCATACTTTATCTCACCTTGTCATACCTCAGTATGCCTCCTTTGTACAACAGACAATCCATTCTCACATTCTTTTTCCTGTGTTTCTTTTCTCTGAGCACGTTTTACCATGAGCAGAGACTTGGAAGCAAAGACATACATGATTTAATAAGCATACAACTGGTTTTGGCTAATAGGACCTAGCCAGGGCAGATCAATAATTTCTGACACGTGCACAGGTGAAACCCTGCCAGCCTCTGAGGGTGACCTGGGGAAGCATTGTTGCACCCATAGAAGGTGGATCCTAAATCCTGTTACCATCATCCTCTACCTCTCTGTATGTCCTCTTCATGTCAGTATTTTTCTCCTAAGCCCCTAAGTAACAATTAACAGCACGGCAATTTCACTTCTCTGTTTTTATTTTTTCTGTCTTGAATGGCTTTAGCTTTCATACTTTTTCACAGCTCAAATACAGTTTTTCTCGGTAAAGCTGAGCCAAGGTCACACAGCTGTGCTCCACAAACCCAAGCCCTGGAGCACAAACAGCTGAACCCATGGGCTGTGGGCTACACCGCTGGGCTACAGACTTAGGCTTTTGCTTCCTTGCTTACTGAACCACAGTGCTCAGCTACAGCAAGCTGGAGATGATTTGTTCCATGCAAACTTCAACATAGTCTCTATGCAGGCTGAAAGCTGATTAGCCAAGAAGAAAACAAGCAAATCAACAAAACAAGGAAAGAAGGGCACCATTCAGTAAATTTAGCTTAATAGGCATCACAGACTTATACTGGAAGGCTCATGAAGATAGAGACAAATACATAATCAATGGTATGACTCAGTAATTGCTTTCTGAATGTGAATAATGTTTTCAGAAGTCCAAAACAATGTCTGCAACAAAGATGTTAGCAAGATGCAATGCTAAACTCCTCATATTCATCAGAGAATGTCATAGTGCTGGGTAATGAATTATTCTTGACACTGCTAAAGTCTTCTGTTGTCTGAAACCTTTTATCTTTGGCAGTCTAAACTAAATGCCAGGTTGAAAATGTGTGCCTCTCAAATGTATTCCAGCGTCATCTCGCAGGACAGAAATCGGCAGCTTGTTGACAATTTTCTTAAAGCTTTTCATACTGGACTAGCTGTCAATACTCCATCTACTCAAATATCGTGCATCCAACAGTGACCTAAAGCTGAAAGTTAACAAACAAACATAATACCTCTTGCTGATTTTGTTCCCAGATGACGCAACCCCTACACCTAAGAGCTTACCTTTGATTTTGTAGTAAAGAATAGGGTAAGTAGGTACAGCAGCCTGTCATTTACAGTATCAGAGGTTCTCACACTGTGATCTGTGTACAACTGGTCACATAGCTTTGTCTCTTCTCTTATTTTCCCAGGCATTCAAGCTCTTAAGGGTCAGCTAAAAATAAAACATCTTGTAGTCAACATTATGTAATTTTTCCTAATATTGCTTTTTCACTTATTAAACAATTACTTGCAAGCTATATTTGCAACAGAATGTTTCAATATCTAAGGTGGGAAAAAAATGGTTTCTGGCTATGAGTAAAAAACATGGCTTACATGACAACTTTAATTTCGTTTGCACTGATAGCTGCTCTAAATATATTTCTTAACAACTTCCCATGAATAAATTCCACAAATAATTCTGTTCTTTACCATGTTTTCTCACATGGGTACTTAAAGTCTTCCATAGTCTGCACTACTACAATTAATTTTACTATCTATTTGCATAGCCTTTATTGGCAGTGTCACAAAAAAAAAAAAGGACACAATATTTGTGATGATGAGGTGCAAAATGAACGTTTTCTTATTGTTTGCTGCTCATATGTATGAAATTTTAGTCTGCCTCTTCACTCACAGTGAGCAGAGGAGTAGTTATCCATCGATTCCACAGGACTAACAAATGAAAACATTTTCCTGAGAATATATACATCCAGGTGTAAGTGGCAGGATCTGGCATGAGGAAGAAATGAGTTAGTAACTAGGGAAGGCTAGAAAACATGGTGTAAATAGTATATACAGAAAGGAAAAAGTATAGTTAATGACAGGATCCTGAGGGAAGCATTTACTCTTCCTGTATTCATCCACCAGTAAAGTATTCTAATTAATTTCACGGGTCTAATGTGGTAAGGGAAGTCTTCTGGAACCATTTTCACTTAAACAGAGTTTCAGTTGGGATAGCTGCACATTAGTTTCACTGCTTGATTTTCAATTACCATTTATTTTGTTTTAGTCACCAAAAGCTTGTTCTTGCCAATGCTAACTTGGATTTTAAGGAATTCTTCATGACTATATGTAGCATTTGGTGAAAAAATATTTTGAGCACATTAGTATAGCTGACCCTTCACTCCTTAATTATATATAATATTTATATATTTTATATATATATAATATTTATAGAAAAACACCTAAACTTTCAGGAAATTAGTTTTGATTTAACTTCTCTTAATGAAGGTGTTTAATTCACATTTGGTTTCTTCTCTAAGCTTTTTTTATATTTAATTTTTATCTTGGCTCTTTCTCTGTTCATTGCATGCAAACTGCACAATAAAACAGTATAAATACATCCAAATAAACACGTACTTATGTGCATACATGTTAGGAAATTGTGAACAGTTTTGTTTCATTTGTGCATTACAAAGTTTTTATAAGAGATGTTACATAACTTTCTTGCTCGCAATTTTTCAAGAATTTTCAAGTAAAATCTCAATTGTGAATGCCTCAGTTCAGCATGAAAAGGGATTTAATGGTGTCTAAAGGTAATATATGCACGCAGCTGTCCTATGGCCTGATCAATGATACTAGTAGGAAAACTTCTTTCTATTGATTTCAGTGGGATCAGATGACACACATCCCAGAGTCCCGAAAGAACTGGCTGATGTGGTTGCCAAGCCACTCTCCATCATATTTGAAAAGTTGTGGCTGACAGGTGAAGTCTCCCATGACTGGAAAAAGGAAAACATTGCTTCTTTTTAAGAAAGAGAGAAGGAAAACCCAGGGAACTACAGGCCACTGAGCCTCACTTCTGTGCCTGGAAAGATCATGGAGCATATCAAAGAATCACAGAACTGTAGGGGTTGGAAGGGACCTCTGGGGATCAACTAGTCCAACCCCCTCTGCTAAAGCAGGTTCCCTACAGTAGGCTGCAGAGGAAAGCATCCAGCTGGGTCTTTAATGTCTCCAGAGAAGGAGATTCCACAGCCTCTCTGGGCAGCCTGTTCCAGTGCTCCACCACTCTGACCATATAAAAAATCTTTCTTGTGTTAGTATGGAACTTTCTGTGTCCCAGTTTCTGCCCATTGCCCCTTGTTCTATTGTTACTCACCATCAAAAAGAGTTCACTCCCACTGACTTCAGTCCTACATTTTAGATATTTATAAACAGTAATTAGATCCTCTCTCAACCTTCTCTTCTCTTCTCCAGGCTGAACAGACCCAGGTCTCTCAGCCTTTCCTCATAAGGGAGATGCTCCAGGCTCTTTGTCCTTCTCAGTTGAACTCTTTCTAGAAGATGTCTGTCTTTTTTGAACTGAGGAGCCCAGAACTGGACACAATATTCCAAATGTGGCTATGATAAAGTACACACAAGACAAGGAGGTCTTGTGATAGCCAGCACAGCTTCACCAAGAGCAGGTCATGCCTGAGCAACCTGGTGGTGGCATTGATGCACAAAAGAAGGGCAACTGATGTAATCTACCTAGACTTGTGCAAGGCCTTTGACATGGTGCTCTAAACTGGAGAGTTATGAATTTGAAAGCTGGACAGTTTGGTGGATGAAGAGCTGGTTGAATGATCACAGCTAGAGATGTTGTGTTCAATGGATCTGTGTCCAGGTGGATTGGCCACAGAGAAGCCAATCACAAGTGGATTACCCCAGGAGTGCGTCTTGGGACCAATGCTCTTTGGCATCTTTATCAATGACATAGAAAATTGGATTGAGTGCACCCTCACCAAGTTGAATGATACAGTTGATCCAACAGAAGAAAGGGATCTAGAGGAACCTGGACATCCAGAGAGACCTGGACAGACTTGAGAAGTGAGTCAACAAGTACCTAGTAAGGTTCAACAAGATCAAGTGCAAGATGTTGCACTTGGGTCGAGGCAATCCCAGATATGTGCATAGACTGGGAGAAGAACTCATAGAGAGCAGCCCTACAGGGAAGGACTTGGGGATCATGATGGACAAAAAATTGTACATGAGTCAGCAGTGTGCGCTTGCAGCCTGGAAGACCAACAGTATCCTGGGCTGCATTAGAAGAGGGGTAACCAGCAGGGAGAGGGACGGAATTGTCCTTCTCTACCCTGCCCTTGTGAGGCCCCATCTGGAGTACTGCATCCAGGCCTGGGGGCTCCAGCACAAGAAAGACGTGGAGCTGTTGGATCAGGTCCAGAGGAGAATCATTAAGATGATCCAAGGGCTGGAGCATCTCTCTTACGAAGAAAGGCTGAGGGAGTTGGGCTTGTAAGTCTTGGAAAAGAAAAGGCTCTGGGGAGACCACACTGAGGCTTTCCAATGCCTGTGGGAAACTTATAAGCAGGAAAGGTCTGACTTTTTACATGGTCTGATAGTGACTGGACAAGGAAGAACATCTTTAAAGTAAAGGAGAGGAAGTTTAGATTAGATAGTAGAAGGAAATCCTTTACTCAGAGGGCGGTAAGGCACTGGCACAGGCTGCCCGGAGAAATTGTGGATGCCCCATCCCTGGAGGCATTCAAGACCATGCTGAATGGGGCCCTGGGCAGCTTGATCCAGTGGGTGGCAATCCTGCCTATGGGATGGGGAGTTGAAACTAGATGATATTTAAGGTTCCTTCCAAACTAAGCCATTCTATGATTCTATGATTTCTCTATGATCTGATTGCAGTGAGCTTTTAAGAAGGTCTTTATAAAATAGTAGCAATTGTGACTTAGAATTTTTTTAATAATTGAGTAGTCTTTGTATGTAAAGGCCTTAAACTCTAGATAAGTTATGTTCAACTGCATGTGCCAAAAGTTAGTCAAATATATATCTAAACAGCCCTATGGCCTCATTTGCCTCCATTAACTTCAGTATAAGATGCAGCTAGTGAGTTATTTGACAGAGGAAATGTTTCAAATGAGATGCTTAGACTTCTCAGTTTATAAAACAAATGTGTACTATGCCCTCTACATCTTCTCAAGCAATTTAGATTAACTTGAAGTTGTAAAAAGACGTTGTGACTAGCGATAAGAGGTGTGATTCTGTACTGAATTTTGGTGCTCTGGAGTCCAGTGTAGAATTGTAATGGCTTCCAATTAGCTGCGTCTTGAATACTTCATCCTGATATACGCAAATTCAAAAGGTCCTATACTGTCATCTGTTTCATGATGAGAAGAGTGACAAGATCATGCTGCCAAAACTAGGATACCATGGATACTCTTGTGACAACTTTATTATTGGGTAGAAACTCAAGGAGATTTAGAGACTGAGAATAATATTTCTCTCCATATATAAATATTATAAAATTAATTTTGTAATGAAGTAATTCTAAATCTCTATGAATTTTAAATCAGAACACACATAAACACATGCCCAGCCTCTAGACTATCAGTGACACAGGAGAAAGCCCACTATGTTAACAGAAAGGAGAGTAAGCAGGTATATCTGCCAAATTAGTACAACTGTTTCATTTTCAAGATTTATATAAATATTACCGAACTATCTTTCTTGACACTGGAAGATATTAATGACTGGTAACAAGCTTGCCTTTGAACTGCCAACAATCACAGATATTAAAACTGATGAGAGTACTAGCCGCTTAGGATAAGTGGAAGAATCTACTAAACTCCCATATGAATTGAAAGTGCTCAGACAGGGGAAATTAGTGTCCAGGGTCAGACAGAAACTTTAGAGTGAACTAACTCACAAAGGAAAATAAAATGGATTTCTTTTATTTTGATTGCAAATCCAAAGGCTATCCAGTTACTCCCCTCAAGCTTTGGGCAGCAGAGCCATTAAGAAATGTTGTAAGACACTGAAATAAGAATCTCAAAGTGCAGCCATGAATGGAAACAGAGGATAAATTTCTTAGAGATCAGGACTTCCTGTGAAACCTTTGAATAAAAATAATAGTTCCCATCATCCTGAAAAGACCTGGAGGATGAACTTGAAAAAAGGCATAAAGTATTCTAAGAAATCTTTTTTTAACACATCAGTGGATAGTCTGTGCCTACAGCTGTTTTGATTGTTGAGAGAGAGCAGAGAACCTCAAACACTGAACTGCTATAGACTCTACTGTATAATTCATGGCTCATTCTTTGACTGCTACCCATTTCTGGGATCAGTTTCCAGTAGTGTCTTAAGTAGGATGAATGTAATTCTGCTGGTACCACTTGGCCTTGGAACACGAATGTACCCACTGAGGTTTCTTTACTTAACAAAGAAGGTAGAGGCAGGACTGTCTATAGAAAATAAAGGAGCACACAAAAAAGAAATGTCTAGAGCAGAAAATTGTAGAACCAAAAAATGTTTCTGTTTGGAAGGGGCCTTAAAGATCATTTAGTTCCAACCCCCTCCATGTGCAGGAACACCTTCCACTAGACTAGGTTGCTCAAAGACCCATCCAACCTAGCTTTGAATATCTTCAAGGATGGGGCATGCACGACTTCCTTGGGCAGTTAAATACTTAAGGAAATTTCTGTATCTGCAATGTGAAGAAATCTGAGGAAGTTCCCATTTTGTAAGTCTTGTTTATCAGATGATCTGACTCAGATTGAGCAACTGGCTGATTGCATCAGCAAAAGAGTTCATGAAGCAAATGGATCAATTGAATAGTCACATATGATCAGTTCTCAAGGTATTCAGGGTTCAAATAGTGGAAAAGCTCACCACTGTATGTCAACTCTCATTTAAAGCTGCCTTGTTACCAGAAATCTGGGAAGATGGCTAATGTGGCATCCATTTTAAGGTACAAGAAAACCTGGGAAGCTGCAGACCACTAAATTTAATTTCCACAGAGTAAATTAGTAACAAGAAAGTATAAAATAAATTGGCGTATGGATAAATATGACATACTGAAAACCAGCAGTCTCTTATATAATTTGAAACCGCTTATCATCACAGTAAAATCTACTGGAATTCTCTGAAGGGATCTTAGAGCAAGAAGACAGCACTCTACTACAATTCCCAAAGAGCGTTTAACAGGGTTCCTTGTCAAAGGCCATTAAGGAGCCCATGTTGACATGGCATAACAGGAAAGGCCCTCATATGTGTAAACATCTTGTAAAAAGGTAGGAAACAGTGTAGGAGTAAAGGGTCAGCTTTTCCAGCAAGGTGAAGCAGCGAGTTGTGCCTCACAGGAGTCGGCAACAGGCGTTTGGACTGTTTACACATTCATAAGCAATGCAGACAAAAAGATCGAAATAATAAAGATCACTAGCAGAATTAGATATTCAGTATTGACTAAAGATGGTACCAGAACAATCACATGCATATATCCATACTATTAAATAAAACAGAATCAAGCACTTTTTTTCCAGCCCTGTCCCAAGTAGTACACACTGGTAGAATCCACAGTATACTGCACGTTGTAGTGGATCTCTTTCAAGCCTCATATAGTGATGCTTAAAACAACAACAACAACAACAACAACAACAAAAGCTACTTTTGTTGTTATTTGTTTATTTTATGTTCAAAACAAATACAAAATATGAGGGCAGTGTTACCCTCTGTCAGAGTGGCTTTTCTCCAGCAAGAAACTGGACATTTATTTTGTATCCTACATCTGGCTTGAAGTACAGACATTTTAGAGAAATGTACATAATATATGTCTGTAAAACTATGTAGGATGGAAGGAGCCAAAACTAGAGCATATTCACTCATACTGTCTTTTGCCAATAGTCCCCAGTAAATGCTGTCTCAGAACCACCAGTGGGCATTGGTTTGGAGAGTACTAATGCTACTAGGTGGCAGGGTCCAAAAGCATGTCAGAGAACATGCTAGCATGTCAGGGGAGACCATAGGTTTAGGCTTTGTCACTACTGCCTGTATTTAGCAGCATCCTCCTTGAAACCTTCCTGGACAAAGCCTGGGCACAATTTGGGAAAGAAACAATAAATCAGGAGTGTTTTCTAGTACAAACCAGCAAACACATGTTCAGAAGACAGAAAAAAAAAGCCTTTTTTTTTTTTCTGTAGAAAAAGAGTTTAGTCGTATTTTCTAAGCAGTGTCATGCCACTTGCCTTTGGGAACAAAAATTTGCCCTTGGTCTATTGTATTTTCTAGTGCAGATGCTAATCTTACCAGCACAGTGCTTGAGGGCCTTTTGTGACCCTGAAGCATTTGCTAGGATAAACCCAGAAGTACTAAGTAGCTAGGCTAGTGAATTTCAATATAGGCAAATTTAAAGGGAGGGGGAAGCACTCTAAAAATGCCCTAACCTTAATGAGATCCTGGACTTACAGATCTATACAGAGAAACTCAATTTTGTGTTTAGTATTATATAGGAAAAAAGTGTGAATATTAGGAATTATTAGAAGGGAATAGAGGATGAAACCTCTTCATGCTACTGGTGCGCATCTTGAATACGATGTGCCATCCAGCCCCTCCCACTTCAGAATAGATAGAGCAATGCTGGCAAGGCTCATAGCAGCATAAAAAGCACATTCACATCACATAAGAATCAACATCTGTACAAAGTTGGAAAAGAGAATACTGATATGACATAAGTCTGTAAAAATACAAACATTACAGGATAGTGCAATGTGTAGAACAGTTATAGCTAGCTCTTTTAGTATAAAATCTACAGGTCATTAAATGAAGTTAGATGTTGTTATTTTCACAACAAATGAAACAAAATGATTCTACGTGCACTGATTTTAATCTACCAAATCCTTGCTCCACATCCCTCTCTGTAGATGAGTTCAGGGAGCAGCTGGGCAACTTCACAGAAGAGAAAGCTCTCAAGTAAATCTTGGATCTGAGACACAAGTTACTGATGGGTAGTAGAGTACATGGGGAAGAACCAAATACACTCATTCTTTGCTTGATCTCTTTTGCAGGCCTCCATTTTTGGCCACCATCAGAGACTGTGGCAGATGGACCTCTGGTTCATCTTGGAACGTCCACTACTCTTTTCCTGTGCTCTGACTGTTTTTCCTGCTGTGTTCAGAGGTAAAGGATTTTCTCCAGACTCTTTTGAAACAAATAGGATCGTGTTTGTATAAACACTGAAGACTGATGTTTACAATCGATTTCAGAGCATCCTGACAAAGCTTAAAATATTGACTAACTCCTCAGAGCCAAGCAATTGTACACACTTACTTTAAACATACACACTGATATACATATGCATACAGAAACGCACACATTGTAAGCCATGTATTTTTGCTACTGTGCAGGTCAGCAAATAAAAATAAAAATGCTTGCACAGACCTTCCATCAATAGCTTTTGAAAAACAGTATGAGTAGCACATGAACCTTTTTACAAATGTGAAAGCAGGGGTGTTTAGATAAAGGGACTGAGTTTTCATCAGAAGTAGGGCTTGAAGCCAGAGAGCCTGCCAGTGTGGTGATCTGATAGCTGGAATATTTTTGTCAACTAAATACGTGTGAAGCAAATTTGAAATGTACAAATTAAGATCCTGGCAAGAGTCTGAAATCATGTTTCTGTCACCACTTTCAGCAAAACGTGAGCCACCCACATTCGACCGCCAGACCCTTTGAAGCAGCTGCTGCCAGACAACCAGCTATCTGACACCTTTCCCTGTAAACACAGGATCAGAGATTTCTAAAACAACAGGATTATTCCTGAGTCTCAGCAACTTCAAGGCAAGAAGCACAGAACAAAACATCTATCACGTTAGAAATAAAGCCGCTCCAGATAACAAGTATGGCAAAAGCAGCTAACATCTTGCATTAGATTCAGTTCTGATTTAATGCCTCTTGTGCGTGTTGTAATTATGTCTGGTTAGGGGCAGAGAGTTCACTCTCTTGTTTACTTAGGACAGCTTTCAGTTCAAGGTTTGTTTTCCAAAGACGTTTTTGCTGCTTCTCATGCAGTGTAGATATGAAAAAAAAAAATTCACTGGGAAAAATACAGAGTTCAGTGTGTGCCAGTAACAGCCAGCAGCTGGTAGGTACTGCAGCTCAGCATTATATCAACAGAAGAAGTCCATGCTTAAGCAGGTGGGAAAAAGAATATCAGGAATACTGGATACTTCATATTTTACCATAGCATCATGATACAAAGACCTATGACAAATAACTTTGTGCTCTTCTAATGTAGAGTCACTGGGATTAATAGCCTTTAAAACCTTTCATTTCTCTTACATTTGATAGAGGTGCCCTAAGGGGCTGGTAGTAGGTTAAACCATAGAGTGACACTGACTCATTCTAGGTCTCTTAATGCCTGTCTAGGAACTGCTAGCTCTGGAGCACCTGCTGTTAATGCTTAATGTACTTTGCATTAGTACATCATGTCAGGAGAACCTGACGCTGGCAGATAAATGGATGCTTTACAGTGCAATGTTCCTTTCTGCTTCTTAACTAATCAGCAATAGCAGGAAAAGCAATGGAGGGGATTTGATGAGGTTTAACCACAATTCTATTTTGAAACCAGTAAGTATAATTTGAAACCTCACTAGCATCTTCACCTTTATTTTATTTATTTATTTATTTTTGCAATAACTTCTAAGCCTTCCAGTCTATAGAAAAACAAAACAATGCAACTGGCAACTAATAAACTTTCATGATGCAGCTGGCAAGTACAGATTACAGAACACTTCACAACCTTACGAACAGTGATGACAATATTTGGTGAAGTGGGAGTCATCACTGTTTTAGACATAAGAAAACTGAGGCACAGAATCATGTTTTGAAACTGTCCATGCTTAAAGTGCATACAATCACGTATAATTGTGGTGTGCAAATTGCTTTCTAAAATTGTCACTAGTCCATTTTCTTTACTCTCATTGGAAAGCAAGATACAAGATTTCTCTCCAACATTTCTTTGTTCCAGTGGGTACCTACATTGCTGATCACAGTCTAGAGACATGTCTTAAAGATGCAAAAAAATGCAAAATGCAAAATGGTACAAGCGTAGCCACAGAACTGCTCTCTCAAGTTTATGTCTTTGGGCCAAAGGGTACCTGCAAGGAGAAAAAGCTGAGAGCAATACCAGGAAACAGATAAAAATCATTTCTGTCGTCCTAAAGTGATCTTCCTGCAAAATATCAAAAATTAGTTGCAAAAAAGGGCAACATTTCAAGGATTTTTTCAAAATCCTTATATTATATAAATTATATTAAAAAGGCTAATTATAGTTAAAACTGCCAAGTTTCCCAATACAATAAGTCTTTCAGGATATTCCTTCTTATAAAGGCTCAAGTCCTCTTCAATAAAGGAAAAAAAAAACCTAAAAAAAAAATACTCAACTAAGCTTTTTGGATATTGTTCCTGTTCCAGAAAATAACATATGAATCAGGAGTTTTAAGAATAAGCTGCCCATTGGAGAGGCATAAAAGTGAGAGGTGATTTCAGTTTGTTGGACTGTAGAGCCATTTTCTGACTGAGGAGTTACATGCTTTGCACTGCCTCAAGCTCATTAAAGGGGAAATCAATTTTACAGGGGACAAGCTGACTACACTAGTCATAATGGCATTAAACTTACAACAAAAGGGAAGATTGAAAAAGGGCAGCAAATAAACACTCCTTTAACACAGTCAAGTTGTCAAGAACAAAATTAATCAAGACACAGAATGACACAAAGAAAAGAAATTCTTTAACTGCCTGTTCATGAATGGCAGGAGCTTGTGTGGTAAACAAGAAGAAGAGGAACTACTTGTACGATGAGAAGTGGTTAGACCTGCTTGATATTACTGTAACTTGAATGAAAATCTGTGTGATAGGATTGTTAAACTCACTTGCTACAAGCAATTTAAGAAAAACTCCACGTCAAGAAAAGAGAAGAGGCAATATGCAGCAATAGCTGATTTCAGCTCACTGATAATTACGTAGTAAATGCTCTCAGAATTTATGGATCAGTTTCCCAACACAAAGAGCATGACAACAATTAGTCATGGGTAGCTACATACCATCAAACTACCTTACGGAGTAACATGATCGGTCACTTGAAACCCTAATTACAGTAGGAAAACAAAAACTATTGTCTATGGAGAGAAAGTAAAGTGTTTCTGTGCTCTACAAGATTTTCTCATTAGTTGAATATCAGGATGAAAGACATAACTTCACAGTTTTGACATTTCCAGCAATAAAAAACCCTTAGAAATTCAAAAAAAAGATTGATAAAAATTTTCTAAATCAGAAAGTTTTGTGTCTCTCCTAAGAGAATTTTTTACTTGATGTCATCCTGACAGCTAAATTGAAATTGATTCCAGGACTAAAAGTTAGTGGTTCCTTAAGTGAAAGTGATAACTTGATTACATTCATCACATGCAAATAGAATGTAACACAACCAGTAATTCTTATGCCTGCTCCTCAAAAATGGCCATTTTCAAATAGATAAGTACAAGTTTGTGCAAAATCTATACCAGAAAGATTTTTAAAAGAAAAAAAATAATAATCAAGGAATTTGAAAGCATTTTATGATATTATCTTAAGAACTGCAATGAAGATAAAATCTATTCCAGACTAGTCTTTCTTAAAAGAGAAATAAAGGCAAAGACTGAGTTGTGAGACAAGGGAGAAACTAAATATATTAGATTACTTC
Organism: Numida meleagris; assembly: GCF_002078875.1. NCBI lineage: Eukaryota > Metazoa > Chordata > Aves > Galliformes > Numididae > Numida > Numida meleagris. The sequence continues at coordinate 163,106,725 of NC_034409.1, forward strand.
AATCTAGGATTCATATGGAAACAGTAGAAAATTGCTACTGAAGACAAAAGGATGTGTGAGGAATTCTGTGGTAATCTGAACAAAGCAACCTTACAGTACTGTTTGTCCTCTGTTAAATCTGAAGTATGTAGTTGTTAAAAATAATGCAGAAGAGACTGAAATGCTGAATAAATGTTTCATCTCATGGATTGGGAAAAAGCCATGTGTAGTCATATCTTATGAAGATGGCGATGAAATGCTACAGCTAAAACAATAAAGTCAATACACATCAAATAATAGCTGTTAAGACCAAGGGTCTTTTATTAAAAAATGTAACCTCGAATGTTAGAAGAACTGATTAATAGGCTTTATTAGTCTATTTATAATAAACTATTCCATTTGAATGAATATTGGAATGCTGAGGTAGTTCCTGACCATTGGGTAAAAATGGGACAGATGCCAGTAGTTTGTTTTCAAAGTAAAGGTAATAATCTGGGTAAATACAAGCCTGACTGCCTGACATCAATCTTAGGAAAAATAATGGAACATCAGATAGGAAATTTGAATAATAAAAAATTGAGGGTAGCATATTTAATACCATCCAACATGGTTTATGGACAAAGGATTTGTCAAATTAAAAAGAGATCCATTTTTCATAACACAGTTGCGAGATGATTCATAAATTGCAAAATTTCAGTAGAGAATTTGATTTGGTTCTACTTACCATTGGATTAAGAAATTGCACAACACATGATCAGAATGCTAGATGCTAAATGGATAAAAAAATAGCTAACTGACAAGTTTCAAATTTCAAACTAGGAGCCATGAAAAGTATGTATATTTGTCTTAGTGTTTTTCCAAGGTTAAGTTCCAGATTCCTTGGTAGCTAATATTTTTTTCACAACAATCAAGAAAAAATTAAAACTGGTCAGTTGTGCACATGAAAAATGCTGATGAGCTAGTAAATAATAAAGGAAAATATCACTCAAGCAAAGCCTTTCTGAACTGCTTGGTAAACTTGGCAAGAATATTTTACCTGGCATTGAACAAGGCAGGAGCTACTGAAGACATGTGATACTATCCCTGAAAGCATTTGCTGTGCATGAGTCTAAGCATCCAATCAGATGAATTTGGAATATCTTTAAAGAAGTGGGTAAATGTGTGTTTTATTCTTGTATGAAAAGGAAGCAATAGGAGGTGAACTACATTTAAGATATAAAAGAGATGAAATTCCAAATAACAAAACAATCAAATTTAAATCCTTATTCTCTTTCTGCTGCATATGTAATCCCAGCCTCCTAAAATAATTATTGAGGAGAAAAAAAAAAAAGAGAAAGTCTGCTTCTACAATTCTATGACCAATTTATTTCACTTCTTGGTCCACTGGCATCCAAACTGCACATAATTTAGAATGCAGAGTTTTCCCTGATTTTGTTTGTTTGCTTGTTTGTTGCACATAAATATTCTCTCCACGGAAACTCAGCAACAGTCAGGGAGGGAAAGGATACAGAGAGAAAGAGAAAAGAGGAGGGAAGTCTGATGTGCTGTTGTTTGGTAACCTAGCCTTTCCAGCACAGTCACTGATGCAGTGGCTAAAACCTTCATCAGTAATGAAGTTAGCAAACTCCAATTCCCTAATTTGACAAAATGGAGTATTTATTTACTCTTTGCAGAATTTATTACAAATACTTGAATCTCAATTTTCCATACCTCAAGTGAATCTGTATCCATCTTATTACCATTTATCTTAGTATTTTGATTGGCTCAAGAAAGGGAATTGCATGAAGAGTTGATCCAGAGAAAGTAAACAGGGTTAGGGTTAAGGGGAGCTGATTAATAAAGAGTAAATTTCTCATATGCAGTTTTGCAGCTCTCTAGCAAAAGTAAAATTGGAAGTTCAGTATGTCAGAATGCTCCCGCTACCATCAAGCTAACTTTATTCTTCATTGAGGATATGGGTGTATTGAAGATTTTCGTCTGGTCAGAAGACATTTCCTTTACAGAAGAACCTCACCATGCACAAAAAATGCAGGTAGTTTCTGAATCATTAATAGAAGAGTCCTTAGAACCACCTCGGTATATGCCACTATGAATTCTTGTACTGTTATCATTAAACATTCTTTAGTGATACACTGGATCACATTGAATTACAGAGAATTCAATCAATTGTCCATATGTCTAATTTTTTACCACAAGACAATACATCATCTATTTATAATACTATCACATTTCAAATTAAAATACATCTATTTTCATTGTTTTGTGCCCATAATTTCTATTAGAAGCCTGTTTTTGAAAATACTGTTAATTTTCTCTAACTTTCCTGCATTCATGGTTTGTTTACATCCATCTGCTCTTATGCTGACATTATCTCCTCAGTGAAATAATGCACGTAGTCTGGAGTTTTACCTTGTGATGTTTTTACAGACAACAACATGTCCTTTCTTTGCTTTCAGATCAGAACAGCCAGGAAGCAAAAAAAATCTAGTTCTATTTGTCTCTTCCATTAAAACAAAACCACTAGTTGTATTTGTAGGACTTGTATGTTCCCATTCCAATCTGAACGCATCTTTCTTGGTGAAGTGAATATTATATTCTGAAGGAGGTCCCTTAAGTGAATGACACCAGGACACTAGGACTCTTCCGACTCTGTTCCCCTCACAAATAGTACAAATGGTTTAAATTTTGTATGAAATAATACACTAGAACCATAACTCATATACATATTGCTCAACTACTATGCAAAGATTTTTATTATTTCTTAAAATCAAGAGTTCACACTTTGTTCTACTAAATTTAATCTCATTTTGATTGTTTCTGTTCTCAAGACATTGCAGCTTTTCCTTGCATAATATTCAAGTCCTCTGCTGTACTGAAAATGCCTTCCAACTCTGAGATATCATTAAATTTTGTTAGCAAATTCTAACTTTACGTGGCACCCACTCTTCCACAATAATTAACGTGTTCTACTTTCTTTACAGATAGTGCTGTTGTGTACTGAACTACAGCACACATGCCTTTTGGTAAGAAAAGGCCTATCAACCAAAAAAATCTGAGTTTTCAGTGACATGAGTCTGGGTGAAATTCCAGATCTCAGCACATGCACACAACTTAACTTTGTGCCAGCATGTTATTGTGAATATAAAATACATGGTATTGTCTTGTATCATTTCCATTTCAGCACAAAAATAATAGATTTATTACGCTAAAAAAAAGTTGATTATTTTAATCCTACCCATGCAGTGAAACAAAAAAAACCAGCCTTTTCAATAACTTTCATCACTAAAATATCCTGAATACTACGGAGAATTAACTATTCTAATACATTCAGAAACAGCACTTGTAAATTCTATGCCATAGCCTTTGCTTATGTTTTGGACAATCTAAGTAAAGGGAAGGGGAAGTGAGAGGGGGAAGATATTTCCACCTGAGTGCCACTTGTAAGTTATCTTGCTTTTCCGGTATGACATCTAATATCTTCCTTTTGGGGGTTAATACTTGTTATGAAATTAGTCATGAATTCCCAAATTCATATGGCATTTGGTTTAAGTTTGTTCTTTCTGCTGATAAAGAAAGCACTTATCCTTGAAGTTAAGGATGAATAGGATTTGAAGTCCTTGTGCTATAGAACAAAATCTAAATAAAGGGATAGTCGTGGTGCAGCTTGACAGTGTGATACTTGGATCTAATTCTTATTCATCATAAGACAAAACGTCTTTTACTTATTCTTGTCTTTGACTCTACCTCTTGGACTTCCTTATAAAAGATTAAACATATCCTCCTCTTCATATCCAGCTATACAATAGGTGCCCTAGTTTAAAAGAGAACAGACAATGAACCAAGAGAACTGGGAGTCTGACAGCATGAAAGTCCATCACCCTGAAGGCAGAAACATGCTGCTTTTTTATTAAAGCATGTCATGGACATGCCAAAAAGGTATTTACAGACCTTGGTCACACTGTTTTAAAAATGCCTGCTGTGTCAAAGTGCTTCTGAAGAGAGATGGACAACACTAACGTAGAAAATCAATCTCTTCCTCTGTCCTTTGTCTATTCCTGTAAGCCATAAGTTTCAGAAAGCAACTATGCTTATGATAGTAGTGTTATGATCTTTGTGGGCACATGTTGTCATTGGCAGTACTGATGTGGGACTTCCTATGCACAAATTTAAATATATGACTCATGTAATGCCATTTCTGGTTCCCACTGCCACACTTAGACTGTCATAGTATAACCAAGTGAAAATCCATTTTTCTGAGAAAATGTTGATTTTCAGGAAAAGATCTATCCAACATGACATCAATCATGACATGGCTTCATGAGAACTGTGAGTATACCGTATCACACAGTCTAAAGATATCTGAGGCTTAAACTACCTCACCTGTGACACGTCACAGAGAGCATTCAAACTAGCAACATTGCCCAAGAATGAGCTATTGTCAAGGTATTGTCTGGAAATCCTATGAGATTTGTGTATTTCCTTTCCTCTTAAAGACTGACAATTTCTGAAAGACTAGCAATGTATTTTAATAATTTTCTTTTTTTTTTTTTCACTTACTATGTGTTCTAGCATTTTGTATACTGTTTAATTTTTGTTGGATCATCCACAGTGTAGAATAGCTGTTTGTAACTAGAGGCAAGCTGACAGATAATATATTGTGTCAAAGGGAGTACAAATCATTTTCAGTGCTAAAAAATGCCTTTTTCATGTTGATGGCAGAGCTTTCTTGGATGACTGATGAACTATGAAGAGGACACTACATGGCTGATATACAGCTGCCAAATTATCCATACTTCTTCAGCATCTACATAAAAAATAACAAAAAACATTTCCGTAAAGATGCACAGCATCAGATGTATGAAGAGGGACACAGTGGTCATAATATGAAGCTTTTATGAATATTGGTTCATAGTAGACTGAGAGGCTCACACTGTGAACAAAGAACAGACCCTCCTGGAATACAGAAACTTGGCCATTTCATAAAGCTGATTACTCCTTTCTTGCATGGGAACCTCTCCAACAGCACCTTTTGCCATATGACACGGACATCTACATGTTATTATTCCCATTTCCAAGAATCACCAGTGCTTTTCACTGATACAAACGAGAATAGAATATTTTGGTGTGCTTTGACATGCTGCACTAATCCACAAACAAATAAGCAGTCAGAAGAAATTTTCTCCTGCGTCATATCAAAATGTGATGTCGCATAAATATAGCAATACGCCTCAAGAAACTTATGCTTAAAGAGCATACATGCTTCAAATAAAAAATGTAATCTTGTTTATGTTTTAGTGGAAATGGATATACGCACAGGTAAAATAAACAATTAAAACGCAGAGACAAATCCACAGACAGGACAGGAAAAGAAATATAGGCCTTTTATTTTCCACAATAAAAATTTCAATCCACAACATATTCATCTGCTCAGCTGTTCCCCCATTTCTTGAATGAACTTATCATTAGGTAGCTTGGACTTTATACAGATGCCTAAACTGAGGTGCCTAGTGCCATCGTAGGGTGCTCCACCTCTCAGCCATCCACCCCTCCAGAAGCACATGAATCTCCTGTAAGTCCTGTGCCACATTTTTCAGCCCCAGGCTGGTGTGTCAGAAGCTTTGTCTTGTACACAGTGACCCTAAATACCCACATTACACAATGAAATCTCATCCTGCACCCCTGTGCCACAGCTGGACATTTAGGTACCTGCAATCTCAATGTGAATTCTACCTATAAGAATTCAATTCATTTGCACACACATGCCATTGTGTGCCATTTATGATGGTTTAGGATAGCAGAGATGCTTTAATGGACAACAAAATGCAAGACTTGAGGGACATCTGTGGCCTTCTGGAGCAACAACTTGATGCCAGCTGGGAGACTTAAGCATTTAAAATAGCACTCAATACCTACCTGTTGACAAGTGAATCAAGTCCATTATGGTCTCTAGCTTTTTCCCAATATATCTAAATGGCTCTTAGGAGGACTGTGCTTTGCAGATAATCATAAACAACAGAAAATGAGTAAAGCTTGACAATAATACAGAAAGGGGATGATATTAGTTCAGCAATGGGCTGGCCCTTGCTAGCTTATGGTAGTTAGAGAATTTAGGTATTTTTGTCATTTTCTGCTGTGCTACAGACCATACAAACAAAGACTTTAAAGTTCAAATGCACAAATTTGGCCACAGCTACAAATAACAAATCGACTAGTCTTAGCAACAAAATGTTAATTGGTGTTTGAGAGATTCAGTTCGCAGTGAGAGAGCTCACAACACTTAATCCTTGCCAAATTATGAATTTTTAGTGGATATGCACATCAAAAGATTGAGTTTATGGGGCCGTTTCATACATAACATGTAATCAGAGTCACCAGCAGCCTTGCCTGCAGGGAGGACTCAGTGTATCCAGAGCTTCCACACCTATCATAGAATCACAGAATCATAGCATGGCTTGGATTGGAAGAGACATTAAAGATAATCTAGTTCCAACACCCATACCTGACTGGTTTTGTTTGTTTGTTTTCTGAGACAAGGACTTAACAGCTGCATTTAGTAAAAATATAATACTTCAACTTCAGTTCTCCATATCATTTATTCATTTCTCAGATTCTCTGTCTAGGGTGTTTACCAGTAAACACAGCAGTGAGCATTAGCTTGGTAAGAATAGCCCTCATGCAATTTATATTTGATCCTCCATAGTGATTCAAAATAAAAAGCAAACCACTGAGATTAAAATGTCAGTCTGACCTGAGGTATCCATTCCTTCCTGTGAACTGAAGCTCTCTAGAAAAAAAATAGAAATGTCCAGACCAGAACATCTCAGTTTTTGTAAAGGAAAGAAGGAGCAGGAGGCAAGGAAGGGAAAGCATGTGTAGCCTGTGCCTTGTGTGAACTTTACAGTAAGCTGGATTCCCCTTCTGCAGAAAGCACTTCACTTGGAGGGGAGAAAGCTGCAACTATTTGAATTAAGTTAGAAGGTAGAAAAGAGAAGGAAAAAAAACTATATAGTTTTAGATGTTGCTCACTGAAGGCTTTATACCAACTGCCCACCGCAATCATCTAATTTAAGTCATCTGAAGTTTAAAAGAAGGTCCCTATGTCTAGCAGTGCTCTCACAGCCACGTGAAAGCCTCCAAAATTGTTTTGTGTGTGTGTGCACAGCTGTACATTTATTGCCAGTGAATGGGCTTAGATTTTGCTTGAGACCAAAATCTCCCCACTCTCAACATAAAGCCTCCCTGAGAGTCTGCAGTAATGGCAGATTCAATACCTGCAGATACTCACGTTCAGGGTTTTGTGATGCAGTCCCAAACCAGCAGCCCTGGACAAGGAGCCCTGCATAGCTGTATCTACACCTCAGCCAAATGTCTATGTGCTGCAGAACTGAACAATCTGTGCAGGGTTAATGCATGTTCTTGTGTATGTAGGTAGAGGAGGTGGATCACTCCCCACTGAATCACTGTTGTCTCTGAAAAGTAATTACTCTGAAGTACCAAGTGTACGATTAACTAGTGTAAACCATTAAGTATCAGGTTTCTTGCAACATGTATGTTTACTAAATTCATAAAGCTGGGTCTCCTCTGAACAGGATTACTTTACAGAAAGCAAGAATATTTCCAGTCACACAGCATCTTTGTAGTTTAAACACATGAAGTGATTGGACAGTGTGGCTCCATCAGCCTAAGCACCCTGACAACCCCACCTCATGATAGCCATGGTGGACACCAACTTTCACCACTTACTTAAAGTTGATGTATTTCTGTAAACCCTTATGCTACAAACAAATAACTGAGTTGTGCTATGGATGGCTTTTAGTTTTAAAAATGTGCTCACAAGATTTAGGGATGGTCATATGAAAAATGGTTTAAATCTGAGAGATACACAGATGTTGCAGATAACTGACAATTAAATAATTCATAATGTTGATATATTGCCATTAGGTTTCCAAATTAAGAGGAGTCCTTTTTCCTACTTGAGCAATACTAGCTACTCTGGCAAATCCTTTTTCAAAAGATTAAATACAAAAGGATATGCCCTTTTGCTCTTCACACAAGAAAAAATAAGAAACTCTTTGTGTCCCAGATGACCATGATTACAAGATGTGCATAAATATGTTTCCCTTTACTATATCTGTGCTGCTCGCTGATGTTAAAGGGGCATCTGCTCCAGTGACCGCAATGAGCTGCTGAAGGGCACTGAAGTTAGTGAACTCTTACTCAGTACCTGTTTACTACCAGTGAGAATGCAAGGTATCCCAAACTTACATTTTATGGTCTATATTGAGTAAATAAATCAGAAAACAGTGAAACTTCAAGATACTTACATTGCCTACATAACAGCTCATTAAGATTCTTTTCCACCTCAGTGACATAGCTGTGACACTTGCACCAGAGCTCTATCAGATCCTCTAGACTGATACCATTTCAATCAGAACGTGAATTTCATGACTGTAGAAGGTCATCAAGTCAAATATTGTGTCTGATTTTTAAAAGGGTTGGATAATTTTATGACCATTAATAACATTTGCAGTTCTGCAAGCTCAGACAAGGTAATCAAATGTCATGCTTCAGAGTGTAGGCTTATTGCCATGTAGGTCAGCAGGAATATTTTCACCAATGTACATTATTGCATAAAATAAACTCATAAATAAAGTTCAATAACTGAAAACTTAATGGCAAGTTTTACCTTCTCTAGTTAAGTGTGGGCTGTACGAAATTAATCACAGAATCATAGAATCATAGAATATCCTGAGTTGGAAGGGACCCACAAAGACCATTGATTTTGACTCCTGGCTCCTCCACCCAGAACATCAGACCCTATGTCTGAGAGCTTTGTCCAGACACTCCTTGAACTCCAGCAGCCTGGGGCTGTGCCCACTGCCCTGAGGAGCCTGTTCCATGCCCACCGCCCTCTGGTGAGGAACCTTTTCCTGATATCCAACCTGAAACAAACAACAACAAACAAAGAAGGTGAGTAGGACTGAGCAGACTCAAAAAAGCGCTAAAACAGATCCCATGTCTCTATAAATGATTAGGTTTGTATCTACTTAACAGACATTTTGTAAGTTTCAAAGATTAATTACTTAGCCCCTTTCCTAACTGCTTCTTAGCACAGAATCACAGAAAATTAAAGCTGAATGGGATCTTGGGAGCCCATCTCTGTTACCTCAGGTTGGATCAATCAAATCTACATCAGGCCAACATTTATTATGTTGATCTTTATACTTCCAGTGATGTATCCTCCATAGGGATTTTTTTCCATAATTAGAATTTATAAGTTATTATTAGCACCTTGATTTTTCCTTAGTTTTATTTGAAGCAAGCCTAACTAACTGACAAGCAGTGATTATTATAATAGAGGACATATTTCTGAAATAAAAAATAATGATCTCCACTTGTAGCCATAGAGGATCCCACGGGGCAGCAGTGGATGAGGCCTGAAGGAGGCACAGCCCATGGATACACCCGCAGGAGCAGCCCCAGGCCGGAGCTGCGTCCCATGGACAGGAGAGTGCAGTGAGGCAGGAGGGCTGGGAGAGCTGCCGCCCGTGGGGATCCGTATGGAGCAGATCCTGAAGGATGGGCCTGTGGTACAGAGTCATGCTGGAGCAGTGCTGGGACAGCTGCAGCCTCTGGGGAAGCCCATGCAGGATCAGTTTGGGAAGGATGGCATCCCATGAGAGGGATCCCACATGGAGCAGGGGCAGAAAGACCATGAAGAAAAAGCAGAAATAAGCATTACAATCTGACCACATCTCCCATTCTTCGTTCCTCATTCCTCTGCATTGCTCAGACAAAGTTCTTTTTAGTTTGCTTTTACTTCACACTGCTCTGGTCTGTTAGTAATAGGTTATAAATTAATCTCCCAGACTGAGTCTGTTTTGCCTGTGGCAGTAATTGGTGAATGATATCCCTGTCCTTATCTAATCCCTTGAGACTTTTTTCATCAATTTTTCCCTCCCTGTCCTTTTGAGGAGGGGGAGAAAAAGACCAGCATGATGGATCTTAGTGGCCAATCAGGGTGAAACAACAACATTAATGAATAATACTAATACATAAAAATAATCATTAAACTTAAATTAACAGGTATGGAAACTAGATTTCCATAGTAAGGAAGTCTGAATTTGTTTGCAGAGCAGCCAGAGGGAGAGTTAGCATGATGCTAACAACTTGTCCATGCCAAATCTGTAAATTCTGAAAGACCTTCAAAAATGAAGGTAGAGAAGGGCACCAGAGAAGATGCTCTGGATCTGATTAGAAGAGTTATACCTACCTTTCTCAGAGGCCTATATCTGACAGTGACTTAGTGTTTGATAGGTTGTCTGCCAAAAATACAGCTCACAGATATATGCCTGTGTTTACCCTTAAGTTTTAGTCTACAGATTCCTGAAGGTCACTTTAGAAAAGGCAATGACAGCTAATTAATATTCTTATTAGAATTTCAAAAACACAGGAAGTTAGTTTCTTTATTTTTATCTTTTTTTTTCCATATATTTATCTGGAAAAAAAATCTACTTTTTTTGATAATGATTTCATTTTGGAATTGAAAACTAATTAATGAGTTACTTTGCTGTACAGATAGGCTCTTCTTCTAATCTGTATATATATGTCTTGTAAGGATTTTAATTTAGATTTGTCATATAAATCTTACTTTCATAATTGGAAAATTTCTTCCTGTAAAAACATTCATTTCATTTTATTTTTCTTGCTCCAACTGAAAAGCAGGGCAAAATCTTTTATTTTTTATTTTCTATGTTTCCTAAGTCATTTTTTCAGTGTCCTTTTTCTGTTCTTCTTCAGTGTCAAAATGGGAAAATATCTGTTTTAAAATAACTAAAAGATTTTAAAACTTGCAGATTACACAACTATCAACTACAGGCTGTTGTAAGAAGGGAAAAAGGCAGCAGTGGCACTCAATCACTCATAATTCTAACGTGACAATTCTAACCTCTAATTCTTTACTTTTCCTAGCTTTATCCTTTAGAATTAAACTTTTCTCTGCATAATGCAAAAGGGGAGGACAATAAAGCTCTTCTCCTACTTGACAAAAATTGAAACATTTGAATAAATATTCCAGGGCCTGTCTATGGACTGCAGTGAAGCACAACATGGAAAGAGTAGGATGATGCAGTCCTTCATCTAGAGGAAACAGTCACACTAACACTATGGCAAAGTACTTGTCTTGGGTCTAGCAGTACACAAGCATGTTTATGCATCTTTCAGTGCTTGGGTATCCAGCTTAAACTTACTTGACATGAGTAGACAAGAGTATCACTGAAACCTACTTTTTTAACAAGATGATCTGCAGACTTTGAATGTTCTTTGCTAGAACAGCTTCTTTGCTGTTCTTAGAGAATAAGAGAATGGCAAACAGTTTATGCTTAGGCACTTCAAAGTTGAAAGAATAACAAATGCTCTTTTATGTTTTCCTCTATATTAAAGATGTTACATCTACATAAAAGGCCTGAAACCTCCCTGAAAAGCACCTTAATTCTTATCATTTGGTTGCCTTTATTTATCACTTCAGTGATTAAGCCAAGATTATTTGTGAATTATTTCCTTTGGAAGTATGTGTGAAGTTCAGGGTGGGATATATATAGTGGAAAATATTGACTGTGAAATGTTCCTGGCTATCAAGCTGAGGACATTCAAAAAGACTTTTTGTACATGCGTATTGTCATTTAGCTGTGGCATGAGAAGATCAGACAGCCAAATTAGAGCAACTGGATGATTTTCTTTGGAAGATCGATGAATATGACAGATTAATAGATAGCACGCAGTTAGTATCAAAAAGGGAGCAAGGAAATCAGGAAAGGAGTACAAGCTGTGAATGCACAGCAAAAAGGTTACTTCTGAGGCACAGTGCAAAAAAAAAGTAAGGCAGCAGAAAGGTCACTGGCTAAGTGAAAGCCTGGGAAAGAAGCCAGGGAAAGGGGGGGTATGAAATAAGGAGAGTGAAATAATAGTGTCTGAGAGAACTGAGGCACTGAATATCAGTGGGTGGGAGCAAGGGGAACGAGGGTTGTGGTTTAATGTGAGGAAGCTATTGAGCATAACAACAAAGAAGCACTGATAATAAAAGTGTCAATGGAACACTTTGCAGATAGACATCCCTGTCGGATGAGCTGAAATAAAGCAGTAAAATGTCTAAAAAAAAAGTGAGAATATAACTAAAAACCCTAAAATACATTAGAAAATTGGGAATCATCTGGTTTGACTATTCTGCATGTTCAGCCATTGATATAAGGGGAAAAGAGCAGTTAAGAAAAATCCTAGAAACAGAGATACTGCTATGGCTTTTACTCAGTGGGTTACGACCAAAGAACACCAGAATGGTTTCAGCTGTGGTAAAAGTACTGAAATTATTTTAGTGTCCAGACTCTAGATATCATTGTTATTTAGTGTAGTTACCAGGATGCTGATATCTCGATGAGCAAGTAGATGAAAGAAGTAAGAGCAGGATTTCAAAGACATTATTTATTCATCTGATGAGGTGAGGCTGCAAAAAGTGGCTCCATCTCCCATTGTTGAGGGCTGTAGATGTCAAGCATTTCCAGAGAATGAACCACCCTTCTAGGAAGAAGTCCTTCCTAGGTCCCACTCTGAGGATGAGCTCTCTGGAAGTGCATGTCCCTGCATTGACTAGAAAGGGATTTCAGGTGGCTAGCTCACCTTTTTGTATCTAACTTTTAGTTTCCTATGTTAAGTCAGATGAGCTCCATGCACAGCTTTTGCCCAAATGTACAAGTTGATAAAGAAACTCAAGTGAAGCTAGGATTATTCATTTTTTTTTTATAGTGGCTGAAATGCTGTGCTTCATCGCCTGACAGAACTCATTGTCCCAAGGAGTGCAACATACAGCAAGCCAAATGCTCTATAGTAGAAACATAACACATATAAAGAATAGTAGTCTTCATGAGGTTGGAGAAGGATATTAGATTCTGGCTAATAAAAGTACCTGATAAAAAGTTAATATATCCTTGCAGTGAAAATATCAGGCAGTTCTCAGAAAAATGAATTTACATAGTGATTATATGTAGCATGGAAGGAAAAGTGTACACTTTTATATGACAATGGAGGCAGTTTAAGAGTAATTTATAGTCAAGTAGGCAGTCAGAGGATTTTCTCAAGGAACCTTTAGTGAGGTTAGAATAAGTAGATCATGGCTACCTTTTAGTGATAAGAGACACCTTCTGAACAAGGCAGAAACATCGATCATGAGGAATTTTAATTACTCTGATATAGATAGGATAACAAGAATGCAATTATAAAGAGGAGCACTTTCTTAAAAGCTACATGTTCTTGGTGCAGGCTTGCTTTATTTTCAGTAATTCCTTGAACCGTTTTTTGGTCCAAGGCTGTTCTACTCCTGATTCTAAGACATGAGCTAAACATAAGAAATCAAATTTAAGATATAGAGCATTCTGGATCTACTTACTTATCGGTTTATTATTGAGTTTGAAATACTCATGAGAGAGTGCTGTGTTCTAAAAGTGTTCTGACTTCGAGAATGAGGACAGTGAAAGAAAGCTGAGTGCTACAAGGAATGCTGACTGGAATTCTATAACGTATGAGAAATCTCCTGGAGAAGAGGAGGAGATATAATATTTACGAAACAACATATAGAAAGATAATTGAAATTCCTCTCAAGCAAATAGCTCTTTGGCTGAATACAGAGTAGAGTCAAGCAAATTAAAAGAAAACACAACAGAATTATATGTCTAACTCAAAACTGAAAACTGGAGCTTGTTTCCTCTCAAATCTTCCAGTTCAAACACACTTTTGAAAGGTAACTGTATTTCTCAGTCATCTACAGGGAAAGCCTAAGATACACAAAATTGAGATAGATGTTCATGCTGCTAACAATTAAATGTAGATAATATCAGTCGCACCTCTTAACTGGGAAAATGTTATTAGTGAATTGCCTAATATTCCAATCCTGCTTTTGTTACTCTTAAAATTCTTGATATTCAATTAAAAAGAAAATCAAGCAACACATTCAAGCATGAAATTATGCAAGTTATCTGATCTTTTCAGACCATGCAACAAATCTGGGCACCGCTGTTCACAATAGGCGACCTCCCTACAAATCTGGATCAGAACTGAAAAATATTGGCTGAATGTAAGGATTCCAATGTATGAGCATATCCAGGAGAACTGTACTTCACAAAGTTATTCTGTAGTGACATCTTCTCTTCAATGTGTAGGATGCAGGGAAGTATTAATCTTCAACATATAATTCAATGATTTGAGGACCTGGCCAAATACTGATTTTAGGGTTCACCTTACCTGACTTACTTTAATTCATCTGACAGGTCCAAGGTGACAGACATCATATTCAATCATGATATACAGAAAGCATTCATTGTGTTTTTGTTTGAATAAAATGATTGACATCCTGCAGACTAGATTTAGCAGGAAGTCAAAAGAGATTAGAAGAGTCTTTCCAGCTTAAAGACCTGTGTTGGTGCCAGAGAAGAGTTGTTCAGCATGCTAATGTTTTCTTGGTTTTGCTAAAGAAGGAGTTGCTGGAAGGAATTCCAAAGGATTAATGTCCTTCTTAGAACTGAACACAAGCTCTGATATTGTACACAAAAGATTTACTGTGAATAAAATAATTGCTATGCATTTACCTGTTGGTGTTAATGGGGTTCCCAGTGTTAAATACATCAGAGATCCCATAAAATTTGTGCTTTTTCGGGATTCATGAAAGCTTCAGATTTGGCTGTAGTCATACAATGCTATGCAGCACTTACATCTGAGAAATTCTGTAGCTAATTGAACTGATTTGGATCTTTCTAAAGAAATTTATAAAAAAATAAATAAAAGAATAATTGAGGACTAGATCCTTCTTACAAGCATTGTAATTACTAGGTTTTCAATGATGTGAGCCCTTGCTTCCAACTGAACATAGTTTCAGTCAGTTGGTGCCCACACATCTTTATCAACATCTCAGTTGGGTGTGGATTTCTCTGAGAACAAAATCCCTTTGCCAGTAAAGAAAGAAAAAAATGAATAATTTTCTCAGCTGCTTCTGGTAGATCAGTAATATTGTCAGGGCAGATATGAGACTAAGGTCTTTCAAAGAGGTAACATGAACAGAAACTTGTATTCCCATTGTCTTTATACTTTTGAGATAATGGAACGGTGGCTGGCTTTATGGTTAGTTGGTTCTGTTTGACAAAGTAATCTGGCTTCTCATTAGCAAGTTCTGGGGAGATGTGAGTAAGAATTACCAGTAAAGGCTTACAATGTTACCTGCATTATTTTGGTATCTTTATTTACAGATGGTCCTCTTCCCAACATTTTCAAATATGTTTTTTTGTTGTTGTTGCTATTATAGTACATAATAAGTACTTCTCTGCTTTTGAGATCATCTTTAATATTCTGCTATCATATTTACCCTTTTCACAACTACATCTCAATCATTACTCTGAAGCATCTTTATAGTAATAAATCAATGAATCTACAATTTCCAGATGGTGAATTTGCACCTAGTAGTATCTACGTGCATGAACGTACATGATGTACAATTAAATTTCATCTGAATGTATAATTCTGTCCTCAAAGACATCTATTTCTTTGTGTGTTATAAAGTATTTTTTTAATTACATCAAATCCTAGCTTTACATCTTCACACTTTCTTCCCCGTATTTTTTAAGAAAAAGAATATCATTTATATCAGCCTTTAAATCTCTTTAACAATTTCTACTGACATTTTCTTTTCAGGCCAGGAGTTTTACTTCCTCACACAATTCCATGTTATTTATCTTTTAGCCAGTTTGCTACTTTTCACATAATTACAGCCACCTTCTCCATATGAACTAGTAATTTCCTACATGACATATCAGTTTCTTTTAGAATATCAAATAAATTATCTTGTTTCTTTTTCTTCTACTGAAAATATATACTACCTTATCAAAAGTGTTTTAGGTTTACTTGGCATTCTCATTTTATCAGCCAGTCCTCACTGAATAGACTAATTATCTGAACCCTTATCATCTAATTTTATTGACTAGTTTTCACAGTTAATCTGTTAACAAGATCATCCAATTGTTTGTATTAAATTATTTGAATTAAATGTTGCCATTTACATTTCCATGCCTCATTCCCACAGATTGTCATAGGTTTATCTTATTTTATCATCTGTGTTAAAACTCAGGCATATTATGTCACAAGTGATGTAAATGTTAACTGTATCATATCCACTCAATGCAAATATCACACTTTGAGTACTGGTGTGGTTGGGAGGCTAAACTATTCAATATTCATTTTAATTTCTTTCAAAATGCTAATAAATTGAATTTCAGGAGGAAATCTGCAACCTGCTAGTTCACCTGGATTGTCACAAGTCCATGGTGCCAGATGGGATACACCTGAGGATACTTGAGGGAGCTAGAGGAAATGCTATCCAAGCCACCTTCCATCATTTATCAGTGGTCCTGGTCAAATAGAGTGGTCACAGAGGACTGGAGACTTGCCAGTGTGGTATCCATCTAAAAGTGGGGTTGGAAGGAGGATTTGAGGAACTGCAGGCCTGTCAGCCTTACCTTGGAATTGGGAAGATTATGGACCAGATCATTTTGAGTGCAATTACAGGGATCAGACCCAGCCAACATGTGTTCATGAAAGGCAGATCCTGTTTGACCAAACTCATCTCCTTCTATGACTGTGACCAGCCTATTGGATGAGGGAAAGGCTGTGGATATAGTCTACCTCGATTTTAGTGAAGCTTTTTGACACTGACTCCCACAGTATTCTCCTGGATAAGCTAGCAGCTCATGCCTTAGACTAGTTTACTCATCAAAAATGTCTGATAAGGCCCAGAAAGTGGCTGTGAAAATCCAGTTGTCACTAGTGGTGTTTCCCAGAAATTAGTACTGAGAACAGTCCTGTTTAATATCTTTATTGATGATCTGGCTGAGGGGGCTGAGTGCACCCTCAGTAAGTTTGCAGATGACACCAAGTTGGGAGAAAGTGTCAATCTGCCTGAGGGTAGGAAGGCCCTACAGAGCGATCTGGATAGGCTGTATCAACAAGCTGAGTCCAATTGTAATTGTAAGAAATTGTAAAAATTGTAATTGTAAAACCACCTCCCTCTCCCTGCTGGCCACTCCTCTTTTGATGTGGCTTGGGATGCAGTTAGTCTTCTGGGTTGAAAACACACACTTCTGGCTCTTGGCAAAGTTTTTGTCCACCATGACCCCCATGTCCTTCTCTTCAGAGCTTCTCTCTGACAGTGCTTCTCCCAGTCTGTACACATACCTGGGTTTGCTGCAACTCAAGTGCAACACCTTGCACTTGGCCTTGATGAACATCATTAGGTTCACATAGGCCTATGTGTTCAAAATCTGCCGCAAAAGAATTGTTGAAGTGCTTTATAATTTCTAATCATTTTTTGAATTAATGTTATTTGAGAAAGAAAAGTAAAGCTTTTTCTAAGTTCAGAAGAGTTTCAGTATAGTTGTCCTCACTAATCGCTTTCCTCTATTTGCCAAAGTTGATTCTTTGGAACATAAACAGGCCAACTTTATTTGCTCTTAATTAAATATCTTCTGAATCATCTCTCTATCCAAATTTATTTTCTTTAGTTAGCTGTTTCCAGATATATTTATAATTGAAACTCAAATTTTTATCATCATATGGCTTCTGGTTTATTTGGCTACTTGCACAATCGGAGCACAGCTATCCGTATTTTATTTCAAATACTATCTCAATAGAGCTTGTTTTAAAATTCATCTGGTCACATTTTAATACCTTAATAGTTTATGTTTTCTCAATACCTCCCACTTTACAGATCGTCGATACACCACATTACTATTTGACTTCAGTCTTTACCTGTTTCCCTCCCTAAAAAACCTGCACACCTGCAATTTACTTGGATAACCACTACACTATATTTCTAACATGTTATGGTTTAGTATCTACCCAGCATGCCAATTTTTTTATTTTTTTTTGCCTCGACTGTTTACATTATGGTTCAAGCATTCAATCTGTATCTTTTTCCACCTTCATTTTCACTCCTCTGGAGAAAAAATTATTTGTGTGTGTGAGTAAATTCCTTGAAGCTGCTAATGGGAAAGTAACATTTGAGGAAATCTTGCAGCTCTCCAGGCATCAGAATTGTTCCTGAGTTCCCACTGGAAAAATGTTAATGCGGGTCTGTGCCACCCTCCTGCAATATCACATCTTTTCAGAACATTTTGTTTTTCCAAGTAATTTTCTTCAGGAAAAAAAAAAGAAACACATTAAACAGTGGGTGTCCAAACAAATGGCAATATTTCAGTTCAGATTTTGTGTTAGGTTTTGCATCGTATTCCATCACATAGCACGTAGTAAGACTCATCATATTCCGTCAACTAATTCTGCTAAATGTCAGGTGTTTAATAAAGGGAAAGGGCAACAAGTTGTAAAGGGTTTACATTGCCTTGTTAATCAGCACTTGAAAAAGTTTTGAAGAACTCAGTGACTCGTTAATTTAAGAGCTGGTTTCTGGAAGCTACAACATACGCTGCCTGAAATCCAAATTTTCTTTTAACAATCAAGGGACCTCGACTGCTAGGTTTCAAATATTTAAATGGATACATATATGTGCTGCAAATCTGATTTGTCTAGCAAATATATGCAGGCATCAAAGTCATTTGTCAGGACTGAGTAGAAGCAGCTATCACAAAAACAGACTGTGAGAGGTATCATTACCTCCTAAAATCATCTTTCCACCTGCTCTACAGGACAGGCAAAGTTCAGGAGCAGCTATCTCAGGCTATTAAAGAGTACCTCATCACTATTAAATAGAAAAGCTGGACTGACAGTTTGGCATCACTACACAAGTTCAGTTGCAACTTGCCAAGCATTACACGACAGACATAAGAAGTTTAGGAAAACTAACATACAAAAACCCTTACTGTTTTTATTTGAAAATAAAAAATAGCATTACTTACCAATTCTGTTTACTTTAATTCATAAATATTTGGAAGTTCTTTCCCAGCACTGAGCATGCAGAATCAAGCTGTCCAATTCTTATACACAGTGGGTAAAATATTTTTCATCTGAATAGTACCCTCTGTAAGGTTACTCACTTCAGTAACAGCTATTATATGGAAGCATGGGTGGCAGAATCAGACCCTTAGCTTATGTGGAGCTCAGCATCCTTTTACTGTTTGCTTTGATTAACTACATCACTACACATTTTCAAGAGGAAATGTAATTTTCACTGGCAATAACTCAGTAACTTACAGCAAAGGGGTAAAAGCTTTGAGCAGACAATTCTGGGTGTTGGAGATAGTGCAAGTGATAAAATGATGTATAAAATGACATGATAACAAACATTGACCATATCTCTGATTTTTCTTTAGTAGCAGACAATATCATCATTCACACAGCTGTGAGCCATTCAAGAAGGTATTATCCCATG
Source organism: Numida meleagris (assembly GCF_002078875.1). NCBI lineage: Eukaryota > Metazoa > Chordata > Aves > Galliformes > Numididae > Numida > Numida meleagris. The sequence continues at coordinate 163,126,118 of NC_034409.1, forward strand.
AGTTCTGACATCAAAAAACTTATCGTTTCCAGCCTTACAGTAAAGCAGTTTAGTAAGTAATAAAAATGAGCAGAAAATTTCCAGAGCAGTCTGAGTTGACAGCAGAGACCAAATTTCAACAAAGTAGTACAGTTACATATAATTTATATCTCCCCACACCATCTAATCCTCCTGAGAAGATTAATTCTGGTAGAAGGCATGCCATGGTAAGACCAAATACCTTGCCTTAGGCTGGACAGTAGATGTAGGCATTATTTATTTATTTCAGTGGTTCCTTAGGAATCCTTTTGATGAACACAACACAAAGATATGGGTTTTTTTTTCTTTCTACATTGCACATTTTCTGGATGCACATTTCTATTCTAACCAAAGATGAAATCTTTGGCTTTGTTTTCCTTTTATTTTCCAACAAACTATAATCTAGAATATCTGATTGACAATTTTAGGACAGGCTAATAGGTAATACAGAAAAAACAGCTCAACAGTAGTGAGTAACACAGTCAAAAGCATAACCCGTGCACTATGGCCAGGGCTCAGTTCTGCCTGTTCACACTACTGTTATTTTAACACTGTTTGAAGTAAATTAGTCAAAGCTGTCCATAGAATCGTAGAATGATAGAATAGTTTGCATTGGAAAGGTACTTTAAGATCATCTGGTTCCAATCTCCCTGCCGTAGGCAGGGACACTTCCCACTAGACCAGGTTGCTCAAAGCTCCATCCAGCCTGGCCCTGAACACCTTCAGGGAGGGGACATCCACAGCCTCTCTGGAAAACTTGTTCCAGTGTCTCACCAACCTCATAGTAAAGTATTTCTTTATGATAGCTAATCTAAATTTTCCATGTGCCTTAGTAGGACCTTCAAGAGGATCTGCTCCGTGATCTGGCCAGGCACAGAGATGAGACTGACTGGCATATAGTTCCCCGGATCTTCTTTTTTTCATTTCTTGAAAATGGGGGTTATGCTTCTCCTTTTCCAGTCAGTGGGAATGTCACCAGACTGCCATGATCTTTCAAATATGATGGATAGTGGCTTGGCAACTTTATCTACCAGTTCCCTCAGAACCCATGAATGGATCTCATCAGGTCCCATGAACTTGTGCACCTTTAGGTTCTTTAGATGGTCTTGAACCTGATCTTCATTTAAAGCAGGCAGATTGTCCTTCTCTCCGTTCTTACCTTTTCTTTCTGCAACTTGGACGATGCAGCAAGAGCCCTTGCTGGTGAAGACGGAGGTATAGAAGTCATTGAGTCATTAAGAAGTCATTTCCTTCTGGAGAGGGTCCACATCTTCCCTGGCCTTCTTTTTATCACTGATATACCTGTAGAATTTCTTCTTGTTCCCCTTTATACCCGTGGCTACATTTAATTTTATCTGTGTTTTAGCTTTCCTAACCTGATCCCTGGCTATTCAGACAATTTATTTGTAGTTCTCCCACGTAACCCATTTCTGCTTTCACTCCCTATAAGCTTTCTTTTTGCACTCAGGTAAGTCTAGGAGCTCCTTGTTGATCCACAGAAGCTGCCTGGCACTCTTGCCTGCCTTCTTCTTTCTTGGGATGCACTGCTTCTGGACTTGGAGGAGATGGTCCTTGAATACTGACCAACTTTCTAGGACCCCTCTTCCCTCCAGGGCTTTATCCCATGTCACCCTGCCAAGCAGTTCCCTGAAAAGATCAAAGTCTGCTGTCCTGAAGTCCAGAACAGCAAGCTTGCTGCCCACCTTCTTTGACTGCCTAAGGTTCTTGAACTCCAGCATTTCATTGTCACTGTATCCAAGGCTGCTCTTGAGCTTCATGTTACTCACCAGCCCCTTCTGGTGAGGGGTGAGGGGGACTGGTGAGGACAAGGTCCAGTATAGCACCTTTTCTCATGGGTTCCTATACCACTTGGAAGAGGAATTTATCATCTATGTATTCCAGGAACTTCTTTGATTGCTGGTGCCCTGCTGTGTTGTCCTTCCAACAGATGTCAGGGTGGTTTGAAATCCCCCATGAAGAATCCCCCTCATGGGGGATTTCAAGCATGATGTACCCATGATTTGTGGCACGTCCACTAGGCATCTAATCTTAGTTGACAACATTGTTGTGTTTGTTAGCATCAGCTAAATTTCCAGGCTCCACTGATCTTGTTGACTACATCTTACTTAGACATAAAATGAATCCTTGGTTACTCATGGTAGGCAACACCTAAATAAGCATACAGCTGCATTTGAGATTCTCTGTGATGTCTGAGATATCTAAATAGGGCTTCCAAAAGCAATAGAGGACCTGGGACAATTGCATATGCATCAGGACTGGCAGATGAAGAACAACCAAGATATGCTGACACTTAAGAATAGATATATGCATGTATATGTCCTAATGTCAGTGTTAAGTCCCACCCCAGATAAACATAGCTTTCAGAAGCAGTTCAGCCATTTATCTAAACTAATAAATTATAGACCTCATAAAAACTTGCTTTTTTATTTAAGCATTCATTTTTTTTTCAATCATTTTGAGGGAGGAGGTTTTTCTTGTTTTCCATTCTAAACCAGTTTCAACATTAAGTTCATCACCTGTTTATTATCTCTATCTGAAAAGTGGATTTATTTTTTTATAGTCCTAGGTGCCACCAGTCTAATTTTTCTCTCAAATCTTGATCTGTTTTAAGAGAACAATATATCATTTGGCTTCCAAATTGAACTGGAAAAATAATGGAAAAATATTCAGAATAACAGATAGTCCAATCACAGAAACAAACTGTTGAAAAAAATTTTTTGAAAATATTAGAAGACTGATTCAGTCTGTTATTCTTGTCAGTATTTCTTTCTTTCACACTTAGAACAGCATAATACAGAGCAGCACCAAAAAAAAAAAAAAAAAAAAAAAATCAGCTTTAAAACAACCACACAGACAAGGAAATGTAGCTTTCAGTATGGCCTTCATACAGTTACACTGCACTCAGCTACCACTTCCCCTAATGGGATTTGTTTTCTCTGGCTTACAATTACCGAAATACTATCTCTGCCCCTGGTACATATGTCGCTAGTCCTCTTCACTCATCCATCTTATCCCTCATTACATGACTATTTAATGTAATATTTCCCTGTGAAGAAAGTGTGCATAGCACCTTCAGGCCTCATTTCAGTGTAGTTTGTATTCTTTTTTACGACACAGACTGTTTCCTGGCTTTCACTAAAAGAAGGCAACAGTCTTCATGGCAAAATGGCATTTCAGATAAATAAGAGAGGAGGACAAGCTGCAGAAAACTTACTGTGCCAGTTTATTTCTGATACATATGGATGCTTTGACTCTCTACTGATTTTTTCTGTACTTGGAAACTATTAACAATTGTGAATGCTAGCAGATACTTTTGGCATTTCATTACTCAAGAAAACAAAATTTGGTCTTATCCACCACCTGTTCAATGACTCTTTAATAGACACATCACAGTCCTAATACTTTGAATGACTCCAGGAAGTACCCCTGTTATTCTGTACACCTACTGTTTTTTCCCTACCATAATCTTTTTCTGCCTTTCCTGAGAAGTAAATCAGTGACATACTCAGTTTCTGGTTTCCTCAGTATTTTTTACTTTATAAGCATCAGTCCTACTAGAGGTTGGGAGTGGATGGTGGTGTTTTTTGTTGTTTTTTGTTTGGTTTGTTTCTCTTTTTCTCACAGATAGGTGGTGGATGGGACTGGGAAGGAAAGTATTTTAATTGTAACACTGCACCTGCTCTTCTCTAAATGACACTGCCAACTTGTTTCAGGATGAGTAATTTAGGACTTGAGTCACACTCACCCACAGAGATATCTTTGTTCTTGCTGAATTTAAAATTTAAATTTTCCAGCAAGTTCATCTTTTTAAGAAAAAACCACTTACAGACTTTTTCTTCTTCAGCTGTTACTCAGAGAAAATGTTGTCCAGGATTAATCTGTACAACTTTGTGTGATGGAATTTTCAGCAGCCATGGGGATAGTCATTTAAATGAAGCAGACTCAAATAAATGCTTTCCAGGCTGGGCCCAAAGTACATCCCTACCTCTGATGTCATCTGATGATCCAAAGTTCTACATACAACTGCACACAAGAAACTGGAAAACATTTACATTGCTTAGTTAACATGCATATAGTTACATGGGAAAGACTGCATTTTAAATGTCACCTTTTCGATAATGTCGCACATTTGTCCTTATAATGGAGAAGCTCTATTTTTTTTTCTTCTTTTTTTTTAATAGCTTTAGGTAATACTTTTGTCCTGGACTCTGTGAATAGGCAGGAAGGCTGTAATTTTGTTAAAGGACATTATGTAATAACATATCCTTGAGAAATTTGATAAGGCCTGTCTATGCCCCCATAAACATACTAAGTAAAGCCTTTGAATTAACTTCATTTGAAAGAGCTTGCTAAGAGCTAAGGCACATAACGGGATGGAATTGAATTACAGTGGCCTAATAAATTATCAGCCATTAGCTGAATTTCCTTAATTGCCTGCGGGCATGCTTTTAGTCCACCCCAATTGTGAGGTAATAAACGTCAGTGAAAGGGATTTCAGAAGAACATTTGAAACCTAAATAACAGTAAGGAGACTAAATACTTTGCTGGACCGCTGCCCATGTCCTTGAATGATATTAGATAAATCAACAAGTAATTTTTCAATTCATGTTTATAATTCCCTTTGTGATATGTTACTTGATCCACAAGTGACCACGAGAACATAGAAAAGCTGAAGGGGAGGGGGGCAGGGGAAGATATATCTAGATGTCTGTGGAGTTGAACCTCAAATTAGGTAACTCTGAAAATCTTTCTCAGAACAGGCTTGAAACTGCCAAAAAGTAATAAAATAAGCAGGAGGGGGAGGCAGGGAGGAACCGCAAAAAGGGAATCCTTCTGTAGTGCCAAACTCCTAGGATAGAGGAATTTGAAGTTACAAATTTAGGGGAATTCTAAAGTAAATGTCTTCACTGAAGAATTTCTGTGGTGTTTAAGTCCTACTTTGTGCCTTATGATATTTTTCAGTTGGCTAGTAATAGCAAAAAGATTCAATTTATTTTAAAAAGTTTAACTACTTTGAAATCTGGATGGGTATTTTTATTGGTCCAGCATATTTCAAAATACAAAAGTTAGCATGAATTAAAATTCTATTCTGAATATTAAGTCTCCAGAGTATTTGTAACAAGATAAAAATCTGATTACATTCATTTCATGGATCTATTATCTTTTGGATTTTTATTCATAAATTTTAAACACTGTACATTTGTAATCACTCATGTCTTATTGTGTCATGTGTAAAAGGTATTTTCAGTGCTCAGTAACAATATTAGATCTTAGATCTTGATAGGCAATGTCATAATGTGGTGTGATTTTGCTGTAAGTTTTTGACATGAATACAAAGATTTTGATTCAACCTTATGTATGGCAGGTCCATTTACAACTTCTTATTGAATGATTACTTAGTTGGAATCAGAAGTAGAGGACATGATTAAATTTTATGGTTTCCAAAACTGCACAAATCTTGTAAAATTGAAAATGAACTTCTTACAGGATTATTCAGTCATCTGGATGTGTTTCAGACTTTCCAGTTCTGACATTTGCTTTCTGTAAGAAACTATACTGGAAAATTGTTAGTTCACATGCTTGGATACTCATGGAGATGTGAATGATAAACAAGGACATGCAAATATTCACATAAGAATATGATATTTATATGTGAGAAGGGAATACTATTTGACACAGAGAAAAGAGCTGGTTCACAGAAGCTATTAAATGAGCCATAAAAGAATTTCAATCCTACTTTTTGCAGCTAGAGTGAACCATACACATATTACTGAGTTCCAATCACAGGATCACTGCATATGCTACATCAAATATACCTATTTAAGTAATAAATACTCTTTGGCATAGCAGGACAAGATCTTGAGATCCGTTAGAGAGCTGTTAAAAGAAATACTGGCTAGTTAGTTGCTAAATGGCACTCTATATCTGCCCTTCTCACTTTTCACTTTGTCTTTCACTTCTCTTTCATTCTTCGCTGTCTGAAGCTCTTGATAGTGAAAATAAGAAAAATTATGTATAATCATCCCTTAGCACATGTAAACGTATGTATGTACTAACGTACACATAAAACAAACATTTGTGCATATGTACGTAAAATATATACGTAGCTAGTAGTCCTGAATAGCATAACTGAAACATAAATTGATACTAATTGAGCACAGGAGTAAAGCATGATATGTTTGTTAAAATTCGTGCCTATCAGGTGAGAAGAGTATATTAAAATTTAGCTACTTTAGCATCAATCTAGGAATGTAATACAGGTTTAAATTTCCCAGAAGGAAAAGAGATTTTTCTATCAGAGAAATTAATTTTTGTTTGATCTCCCAGCATCTCCACAAAGTGTAGTATCTGCCTATCTGTTACCTCAGTGACAAAAGCCAATAGGATGCTATTAAAAATGTATCTACTCTTTCCCTTTCTCCTGTTCCTCAGTCTATTTCTCTTGTAAAACAAAGGCATTTTAAAAATAAAGTTCATCACTTAAATTTCATGTCTTGAAATGTGATTTCAACATGAAGAAGTGTTGAGACTTAAAATTTAGTCCTTTGCATAATTTAACTACTGAGGAATAACGTCCAACAAAGTATGAAAGAATTATCTTTGATACATAAAGAAGTCTGTAATCACTATTACTTTGAATGGTAAAATCCATGAAGCAGTTGTGCTGCACTAATATTTTCTTCACTCAAATTCCCTTTACACAACATTTTCACTGCAAGGTTATTTTTTCTGGTGTTTTTTTCATGTGGTTGTAGAAGGATTGAAGGAATGAAGAAAGGAAGGAAGGAAGCTTGGACAACTAAAACATGGATAAAATAAGACTGAGAGGGGGTATGACCGTTAATATGTCATGAAGAGACAGATGTCAATGTGTGAAGGAACTGCAGAAGCTCAAAAGACATGTCAGCATAAAAATAAATGAGTGTAAACTGAGTATGATATATACTTAAGCTGTAAATACAAGGTTGTGTGATGTGAAATTTTCAATAGCAAGACAGAAGAGGCATGGTCTCATGGGGTCTGGTATGAATCTTAAGTTCCTAACTGAGTTTTATTTTTAGGAATTTGTCCACAACTACTGAAAATTTCACTCCTGGGTCAAGCAGTCACCACATTCCAGTTAAATAAATTTGTTATGGTGAGTTACAGAGAAAAAGGTTGCATGTCAATTAAGTATAATGAGGTGACAATTAACTTTTCATTTCAACTTCCTAAATATGTGCCACAGAATAACTAACTAAAAGGATGCAGGAAATTTAATCTCTTCATTCTCTAGTAAAAAATGCAGTATATGAAGAAATGAAAAATATTTGACTACTTAAAAAATCTATTTGTCTTCTTTGTTCAGCATCTCCTTCTATTGATCACTATCAGTGCTGACAAATAGCTTGAAGCTGTGATCCTGAATTGATATTTAATTAAAATGAAGATCTATTCTAATTGTATGGTAAACACATCAGAATTCTGTATGTAAATAATGTCAACAGATGAAGGATAAAAGAAGAATTTTAAGTAAGTGTTAGAAAGTTTGCAAAGGGGCTAGGGAGCAAATCATGCAGAGAAAAGCAATAATTAAATTCTGTCTCCAATTTATTTTTACACTGGATTCCATTCTTATTACACTGACGTTTAAAGATTGTTTTCTTATTTGCCTTGCCAGAATGAATAAATTACATGAATGATATGGGGTTTAGGGGGTTTTAAATCACAAAAGTAATGTTTTCCTCATCAAAGTGTGAAACCCATTTGTAGTATGAGTAGAGCATGTGTCTTAACAACACTGAAACTTACAGAATGAAATTACTGAGTTGCTTTATAGAGAACTGCATTGTTCAGAGAATGTTTTGTCTCCCAGTCCTGGTCAGCAACATTCTGTCACTGTGCCATTTTTGCAAACTCAAATATATCATTATTGGTGAACACTGAAATAACAACTGCTGTATTGGTTTCCCAGAGGGCTCTAATCAATTTTACTTTCTGCTAATTTTGAAGAACCTTCAGGACAGGTAGTGGAAGCTCAGCAGTTCCATTGGTCCTCCTGAAAGCTACAAGGAACAAGTCATCTGTTTTGGGATTTAAAAAGTACACAGAAGGGCTTACCAAGGTTCTCCTCTTATTGCTTTATTGAGTGGTCACACTGAACAATACCTCAGCGTGCTCTGGAACCATTCCCTGGGATCAACTCTCAACTTCTGCTCCTGTCTTGAGGAAGTCTGGTTGTTTGTCTAATGGTAATCCTATGGAAGCTTTAATCAGCATTATGCAAGAGAATAAAAACAAATTGAGTCAGACTTTTTGTTTTGTTTTGGTTTGTTGTTGTTGTTGTTGTTGTTTTGTTTTTGTTTTTTTTTTGGAGGGATAAAGGGGTCAGATGAAAGGCAAAGAAAGAAGGCATTGTAGTAAGTCATGGTAGAAAAAAAAAAAAAAAGTATAAAAAATAAGGATTCTCCAGTGACAGTCCTGTCATCACATGGAAAAGTTTATACTGGGACTCTAATCAGTATTAAGACCACCAAGCCTCAGAGATGCAGAAATGGTGAGATCAGAACAGAAATTAGTATTGCTTTGGGATGTCTGTAGTTCTGAGGAGAGCTGAAATCCTGATTTGCTTTTGAAGAATAAGAAACTGATGTCAGTAAGTCCCTCTGCTAGGGATATCCTCCCTGTTTTTACCATTTTTAGCCAAGTATGGCCCAGTATGAACTACGAAGGAGAGTGTCTAAGCAAATGATAGGATTGGACAAAGGTCTCTAGAAGTCTGAGGCGTTGATTTAAAGGTCTACAAGGTTTGGACTGTAGAGTTCCATTCTTCAACGGAAGCTGTAGACAAGGAGTCTCTGATTACGAGTATGCCCCCTAAAAAGTGACTGAACTCTGCACAGGGGTAGGATACTTAGAATTCCTTTACAGCCACATGGTGGAACTGACCCTAATGGTTATGTTTCTTTTTAAAAATTACAGTAGGTCTTGTTTGCTAGAGTGTGAATAGTTTGTTTTCACACTTCATATCTTTATATTTTGGATCAATAGAAAAGGAAAAAAGCTAAAAATCAAGGCTCTGAACATACAATTGGGTCAAGATACAAAAAGGCCTGGAGGCCTCATCTTTAAGGGATAAATCTTTTTTTCTGAAGAAGCATCACTTTTTCCCCTACTATCTTCAAAAGTTTTTGTTTTGGCAGTACCAGTTTGAACAGTTTGATTTTATAAACAGTTCCTACACAAAGTAAAGAATGTATTAATAAAAGCTCACTACAGCTTTTATTAATTGTGTCATTTGGGGAGGAAGAAAAAAATCAATTTGAAGAATATGATTTCTATAATTAAATGGTCTGTGCGTCAGAAAGAAGGTTTTCCTCTTCTCAGCTGGAGTTCTAGGATTCAAATTATATCCAGTAGGAAGCCCTTACCATTTTTACTGGTGCTGAAAATGTATTTGAGCAAAATATGTGATCATTAAATCCCAGTTCTTAAATTTTACTCATTTTCCTAAGTGCTATAAAGTGATATAAATAGATTCTTTTTTTCTTTGGATTTTAAGACTTAACATTTATGTATTACTTTCTGATTCAAATGTTACTTAAACATTACAGCTCTTTGAAATACAGTCCTACCTAAATAGATTTTTTTCTAGTTCTCTTTCTTATCATAATTGTTCTTAACCATATTGTAATTACATTAACTGCTCTGTAGTGTTTATCTTTGCAAGGACAAAAACATCAAAGGTAATCATGCATGTAGCAGAATGCAATGGCAGCATTTTACCAACCTGTGAATTACTTTCCTACTGTGGGATATTTAGCCAGACCTGACCAGCTCAGTAATGTGGGAGTTAATTTTCCACCCAGTGTCTAGAAATGAGAAATGACAATGCATGGGCTAAACAGTGAGGCATGGTAACTCCACAGACTTCAAAAAGAGTTTGAACAAGGTTTCAGTCTAAATTCCAAGATGTTAGTGTTCTATCATCAAGTAAGGAAGCATAAACATGATTAAATTACTGTGGAATACCCCACTTAGCTGGAAGTAACCACACACTCAGTGAAAGAAGCTTATTTTTCTGTGTCTTACACGAGACAGACATGCCAAGAATAAGTTAAGAATCAGGTGTTGTGCATTGTGGTACACATTCAAGTGAATATTTCGGGTTTAAGAGTTTCTGGAAAGAATAGGGTAAGGGACATCTTTAGAGGTAGGGGTGCATGTGTGTGTGTGTGTGTGCATTCACATCCCTGCATGGACAGACTGTTACCACCCATCTCTGTAGGTTGCTCCGAAAGTAATGCCTCCTATTTATTTCAGTGGAAACGACAATAGATACAAGAGCACAATGACACTATTTGATTGAGCAAACTCTCAACCACAAAGCACTATTTTTCAACATAGTCACCAACATTAGCTATGCATTATAGCCAGCAATGAATAAGAACCTGCATGCCATGCTCATAAAAATCTGCACCAGCAGAGGAGACCCACTATTGCTGTGGCCACTGCTGAAACGTACCACCCACTGTCTCACTGCGATCACATCCACTGTTCGGTCTCCATAAATGTTCAACAAACATCAATGAATGTCCTCCATATGGAGGAATTCAGTGTCACACATTTGCTTCATATCCACCTCCATGTCAGATGCCATTTTGTCAGACTTTTGCCATCTGCTGCACGGCAACAAAATTAAACAGGATATTGTTGGGAAGGTTCAGCCTCTACTGCCATATCACCAGCATCCACTTCTGATGTTGTGGGTCAACATAATAAAATAGGAGGTATTCATTTTGGAGCATCCATCATAAATGTTGGCTCAGTCCTCATCAGTAATATAACATCACCATCATCAGTAAAACTACTTTTCTATTTTCTTTTCTTTATTTTCTTTTTTTTTCCAAATGTCAAACTAGTCTTGTCCTCAGCTGTGCAATAAAAATTCGGCTGTGTTCCTATTTTCACATTCATTCATTTACCTTTCTTCCTAATGAAAAATACGCAGCACAGCCAATTTATCTCCTATACTTTTTTACCTTCCTTTCTGTACCCAAAATATATTTTGTCTCACCTATTGAGGAGTGTAATTATATTTCACATACTTATAGGAAAGTCCTTGGTAATTCGCTGTCGCCTGAGGCTCCCTGAGTTATACCTCTTTCACTTTCATGACAAAAACATAATAACAGTGCCTCAGGGGTAATATTTTCACTGGAAAGATGTACCTGGAAAACTATACAGCACTAAAAATAAAAAATAGAAATTAGAAAATAAAAATAAAAAATATAAAAAAATAAAGAAGAATGGAAAAAAAATATTTATTTTCCTAGCTTGGCTTTCCTTCCTGAAATTTTGCACAATTCCTATGATATTCTATTCTGGAGATGGTGTTTCTGCAGGTTAAAATTTGTTTTGCTGTGGAACATAACCCAGTACAAGGGAAGTCTGACGTTTATATCTGAAGGAATAGATACACTGGAGCTATAGCTATCTTATTTTTAAGTCAGTAGGAATAACAAAAAGTTTATCTTGGGATTCATGTTACTTCTCACACTCTTCAAATCCATACCAAGATTAAGGCTGCAGGTAAATCTTTCTAGCAATCTACTGATAGAACATTTTTATCAGAAGTCAGAAAATGCCAGATGAAAAAAGGCAAATTGCTTTGTGGAAACACAGAAATCTTGGTTACATTCCTGCATAAATTGATAGATGGAAAGCATTCTAATACCATTTCAAAAATAATACTTGATAAATATTTTATAAATGGCTATCATGTATGATTAAATTTAGATGTTATGCAAAACTTCAGTACTAAACTATATTCTAAAGTGAAATACATCTGAAATTTTATTATGTGCAATTTTTAAAAGTTGAAATTCTAACATATCCCAAAATGTTCACTTTCCTTCTTCTCTAGTTTTTGCACATGTTTAGATGGGCAGAAGCACGTCGCTTCCTACCAGGTTGTACTTTATGGTTTTGTTCATATTATAGCATGTTTTCATTCTCGGAGGTTTTACACTATTTTTTAAATAACATAAGGAATAAGGCACTATTTGGAAAGATTAAAGACAGTCTCTGATTCAAGGAAATGAAATCTGTGTAAAATATTATTTATGTAATATATTTAACGTATATTTAACATAATAGCATTTAACATATTAACTATGTTAATAATAAAGTTTTCCTGTATACTGTCTCATTAGCAATCTCCTGTAGAGTCTATCAAGAACAGTATAATGTGTTTCCTACAGGACTACTGGAAATTCACTGTAAAGTTTCATGATAAATTTACTTCTGTGCTTTCTTCTTTGCTTTCTCAGTATGCAGGAAGAAATAGTACGATAACATATCATAGCTTCTGATTGCTCTCCAGCTGTAGCAGAAGCACTGTTGACACAGAAGAAAATGTACTGCGAAATGTGGAAATGAGAAACAAATGCTGCTGATAGAATTGGATTAGTAAACAGTAGCTAATTCCAGGACTAAAAAGATCTATTAAAGAAAGCTAATATGTTTTGAGGGAGATAAAGGTAAAAACAGATGCAGGCCTATAGAGTAAGAACTATTACTTACATTTAATGAACTAAATGGAACCATTATCCAAATCAATGGAGGCTCTGCAAAAATAAAGAGACCGGCAATCTTAAATCTCATTCTTTCAATGAAATCCATGAGGATCTTAAAAGCCGTCGATACAGACTCAACCATTACATGAAAGACATAATAAAAATCCACAGATCAAGAAGAGCTTTAAAGAAAAATAATCTGTAGATAGTATTATAGAATGTCTGACCTTCAATTACTGTTCCTTTTACAAATGTTTTCTGCATAACTAGTGCACTAATTTTTGAATACAAAATTGTATTCTAAGGAAATATTTGCAAAGATTTTATGGAGAGAAACTTTTTGCACTGTAATTTTTATAATAGCAGCTGCACTCTGATTCAAGGGACAGAAACATCTGAGGTGAGGCATGAACCAGTAGAGAGTTGCTGTTTTAGTTGTCATGTACTTGCAACAAACTCTTCAAAAGTCACCAAATTTGCTCAAGAAATGACAGAATAGTGAACGTACATGGGAAAAAAAGAGTCACGGTCTTTTCAGAGGTTAGTTTCAAAGAGAAAGTCAAAGCTTCCCAAGAAAAACACTAATCACAAGATGTTTGTCCACCTCCTGTAATCCCAAGAAGACAGGCTTGGCTTTCAGTTTGAAGGGATCGTTTTACAGCATTTAAAGGACAGGTATTATAAGTGCTTCTTCTATCACCTTGAGTTATCTAAGGATGAGTAGCAAAAGTTCACATGCAGTAGTGAAATATTTCCCATTAGGGTAAACACATTAACAGTAGGACTGTATGGTTCGTGTCTCATTTAAAATTATTATTACAGATACAAACAACCAGAGACCTAGAAGATTTTAAATGAAAGTACATAAGGAAAAATAATATTAATAAAAATTCAATCAATATATGGAATACTTAGTCCCAGACTTCGGGGTACCGCTTTTCTCTCCTTTCTCCTTCCCTTTCATATCTGCTTCTAACCAGACACGAATTCTTCTTTCATCCCTATGGAACTATACCTGCTTCCCAGCTTTATTTTCATATTTGGATCCCCTGTAGCAGTAGACATTTTCCTGTGGAGCAAGTGGTGTGCAGAAGGCTGTAATTCTGACACAAGCAGAGCAAGCCCTTGTGATTGCGCTTGCGTTGATGCTGGCAAGCAGTCAGTGGATGGAGGATATCCTGTCTCAGCGCACTGGAGCTCACCATGGAGCAGCAGGTGGACAGTGCAACAGTACAAAAAGAGCATAAAGAGCATTTACTTGTACTTACTTAAGCTCTGTGATAAGAATGAGGAGTAAATCTGAGAACAGTAGGCAGATGCACCTTCTGCTACTCTGTAAATTATATTCTTGCCGGGCCATTGTGTAAACTCTTTCAGTTTCCTGAGAGATTTCCTGATGGGTCACAGTACTGGAAGTGACAGCTACAGCTATTGGAAATAATGGCCCATAGCAGCAGCCAAACAAAATTAATGACAGCACTTTTTATTCAGGATAACAGTCTGGTAATCTGTATCATCACTTTAGAGTAAGTTCATACAACAAAAGCAAACAAGCAAACAGACAGTTTGGGCTCTGAATAAAATAAAGTAGAAAAAAAAAACACTCTATCATCATTATTTCCTTTTTTTCCCCCCCTTTTTTTTCAAGCAAAATGGTACAGATAAAACTAAGTGAATCTGAATAAGCATCACTGTGTTGTGCTATTGTAGGCATAGCTCAGAACAAACACTTTTCTGTCACCAGTGAATAACTGCGGGACACATTGTTGAAGGCATAACCTTTTCTCTACATGAGTGGTAATATAAGTACATGTAGGTTTCTTTACCAGGTTCTACTGGTGACTTCAATCTTGATCTAAAAATAAGAAAAAAATTCTCCATGACACCTCTACAGTACTACTTTTTATATCATTTGGTAGTTCTCCTACAAGACACATCAGCTAATGCAGTAATATGATCACTTGTATAATGCTTTGATTCTGACTCATACAACTAAACTGTAGCACTGTGTTCCCTCAAACACTTCACAGAGTCATAGAATATCCAGTGTTGGAAATTACTCACAAGGATAGAGTCATAGAATAGAATTATAGAATCATTAAGATTGGAAAGACCACTAAGATCATCTAGTCCAACCATTAACTTATCACTACCATGCCCACAAACCCATGTCCCTCAGTGCCCCATTTTCTTGAAAACCTCCATGGATGTTGACTACATCACCTTCCTGGGCACTCAGTATTGGTGAACCAAAGACCACTCAGGCAAATTCAACAATGCTAGCACTCAAGTCTGGCTGGTGTCCTGAGGCCATTCTCATTGAGTCCAGTTCCTGGCTCCACACAGGATCACCCAAAATTCAAAACCTGAATTGAATTTTGAATTCAAAATTCAAAAAAAAATTCTGAGAGCATTCCAAACACTTCTTGGAATGCTTGGTGCCATGATTGCTGCCTGGGCACCCTATTCAAGGCCCAACCACCTTCTAGTGAAGAACCTTTCCCTAACCCCTAGCTGCCCCTCCCCTGACACTGCCCCATGCCTTTCCCTCGGGCTCTGTCGCTGTCACAGAGAGCAGAACTCAGCACTGCCCCTCCACTCCCTGTGAGGAGCTGCAGCCACCATGAGGCCTCCCTTCAGCTCCTCTGCTCTGGGATGAGCAAACCCAGGGGCCCCAGCCACTGCTCATACATCCTGCCCTCCAGACTCATCACTATATTTGTGACCCTCCTTTGGACCCTCTCTAATTAATATTTATGCCCTTCGTATGTTGTGGCACCCAGATCAACACCCAGTGCTGGAGGTGTGGCTGCACTGGGAGAGGGAAGGACAACCCCTTCCCTCTCCCAGTGACAGTGCTGAGCCTGGTGCACCTCAGGGCACAGTTGGCCCTTTTGGGTGCCAGGGCACACTGCTGACTCACATTCACCTTGCCAGCAACCAGAACCCCCATATTCCTTTCTGTGGGGCTGCTTTCCAACCTTTCATCCCCTAGTCTCTACATATATCCATGGCTGCCCCATCCCAGGTGCAGAATTTTCTCTTGTTAAACTTCATGCAGATGGAGGTTGCTCAGCCCTCTAACTTGTCATGATCTCTCTGCAGAGTCTCTCTGTTGCTGAGGGAGTAAACGGTTCCTCGTAATTTAGTTGTAAGAGAAGGATATTTTAAATGCGGAGAAGAGAATCCAGGATGTTGTCTCTATCAGGAAACTAGAAAGGTAAAGATCATACCTCCTTCATTGTCTTGTGTCATGCCCTTGAAGCTATGGCATATAGAGTATAAGTAGAATACAGCTTGAAATTAGGGCGTCTTTAGTGGAGTGTCACCTGTCACCCATCTCTTTAGATTTCCATTATTCTCAGCACGGACCAGGGGTTCCAGTCCATGTCTCTGTTCATACAGGTGTTCTGTATTAATTCCTTTTGAAATGTTTACAGATATCTGTTATAGCTGCAAGGTCTCAGCAAATATATCAGAAGATACAGAGGAGATAAATGCTTTGCTAGACCAGCGGCTGGAGGGCGATACACCCAAAGGCTTCTCATACAGCTCTGACTGACTATGTTTAAGCAGCTGAATTGCAACCCTGGTTGACAGCCAGCTGAACTGTTTTCTAGGCTTTGTTAACAATAGGGACTAAATTTCTGTTGACCACAGCATGAGCTAAAACTCAAAGCTCATATTTGGTTGTTCAGTTTTCCAAGTAAATGCTTCCCAGTTTCTCTAAGCTAGGAAAGAGGAGTCCTGCGGAAATGGCTGAACTAACTCTGCACAGAAAACAGTTTTGATGGAAAAGCTAAAATCCTAGGTTTAGATAGCCTGGAGGGCTACCCTAAAGCACAGCCATCCCTCTTTCCTCTCCAACTCCTGTATTCATGTGTCCGTTCAAGGAGCAGAGCAGCCTCTCTGGGCATAAGCAACATTTTGCTTGTGTACCTACTCTATGCCACCAATGTTTTTCTCTCTTTCCCAAACACACACAGCTCATTACTGTTCCTATCCGAATTTCATGTTTTTATTTTGTGTGTAATTTGCAACATTTAACTTAAATAACTTGGAAACCATAAGAATTAACAAGTAAAGCAGTAATATGTCTACATAATTTGTTTGTTCATCATTAAATAGCATAATCCTTGAGAATTTATTATTATTATTAACACTGAAATGATAAAAGTATACAAATTTCATCTGGGGTTGTAAAAGCCTTTGTCAAGTTTCAGTCAAATGTTAATGGAAATATCCCAGGGTAGAAATTAAATTAAATTGAATTAAGGAATTTCTCTCTCAAATAGACCTTTTGTAAAATGGATACCTTCTAATGAAAGAAACAAATGATTCAATATAGATGTAAAAATTAATGATAACTATCTGATGCTATTTAAACAGACAATAATCATCAATAAAAGAAAGGTTTAACAAATGCATTTCTTCACAGAAATATATTAACCACTTTTCACAGTCTGGAACCTTCATCAATCAATAATAGATAGTATTTACTCTCTCCTGCTGGGGAAGCTTCTTTATATATTTAATGGAATACACTGAATGCAGGTTACTATAGTTACAGCAGAATTTCAGAATGAGTTTTGTTTTATCATAATTGCTGCATATTAGTATATAAACAGCTGAACTCCATCTTCCACTGGTAGCACTAATTTGTGCCTAGAGACAATTCTCTCCTCAGAAAATCGAACAACAGCGTAAAATATGCTGTAAGTTTGTGGTCCTCCCCAGAGGGAATTGAAAGTTTCTGCAAGTCAAGCTGTTTGTTGTTTAGAGCCTGGGACTGCTGGGATTGGTAGCACAGAAAGGTGAAGCTGTAAAAATCCATCACCAGCAGTAAAGGGAAATTAAAATTGTTCCCTACCCCACCCAAGACATACTGAATTATAACCATATTACTTCTCATCACTATTGTTTCTGAACAGGCCTGAACACTAATGAATTTGGCTGGGATTTTTACAGAATCCTAAGAGAGTTTGGAAACTAACAAGGAATGCAACATAGGCTCTATAAAGTTCCCAGTTTTATCTTCATAGTCTTTTCTAAAATAGGAAACTATTGTTCCCAAGTTACAGAGGCTAGCAAAGAAGAGCTTCATCATCATGGATCCCTTATGCAACTCCATAAAGATTAATACACACCAGATAACTGCTTTATCCTTGAGAGATATGAATTGTAAGAGTAATTTTTTCCAAGGAGAATTACAGGATTTTTAGAGTCTCACAGAAATACTGAGAGGCAGGAGATGATAGAATCACAGAAAATGTGTGGGAGAAGTTGGAATCTAACCCAGAAATTAAAAGACCTTAACTGCTAGCTCAATGCTCCCTGCGAGAAATTACTCACACAGGACTTCCATTGCGTTCCCATATTGTTCCATGTTGAGAACTAAGACAAATGAAATTTCCTGTAAGAGCTCTGTTGAAGTGCTTGAAAAGACAATATACCTGAAATTGTGGCTGTTATGATTCCCCGGGTAGAAGAAAAGTATTCCAAGAGTGGCCAAAGACTGACAGCCCAACAAGGTTTCTTCTGTTTCTTTAAAATGCCACAATCCTGCAAGTGAAATGAAAAAGGAAAGATGGTGTGTCATATACAATATGGAAGAACAAAACACTAATGTCAAGTCAAACATTGCCTTCTCCAGTGTGACAGCAATTGCACAGATCAGTGGATTCCAGGAGATGGTAGTCTTAAACATGGTACACTTTAATGAATACAGTTTTGTAACTGAAGATGATTCAAATGGCCCATTGCATAACCAAAACACTGAAAAAAAGGACAGTAACTTAGTGATACATAACATTGATCTTATAGCCATAAAAGGGAAATCTTTTCACTGACAGTATAAATGCCAAATTATAAAATTATACTACGTCTGTCTGATAGCTTTTCAAATAAACTTAGAGACAACTTATTTTCATATCAGGTTCTTTACTGTTTATGTTTTGGGGATCACTGTTAATCAAGTCAATGAATTAAAGCTTCACACTTTGTGGCTTTATCCATGTTCCAGTCTAACAGGGGTATATCCTCAGCCTTGAGCTTTTATGGACAGGCATGTCTAAGAAAATATCTACTTTCCTTTCAAACGTGAATGTAATAAATGTTTATATGTCAGTATTCTCATCTGTGTGAATACTCCCTCCCTGATAAAAGAATATCACACATATTGTGATATACCTGACTTTTCACATCCTAATAGTTTAAAAGGATCCCATACACAAAAAAAAACATTCCTCAAATAATTAAAAGTACTGAAAATTTTCTATCTATTCCAGGTCTGTCAAAAGATCATCTGTGAAGAGGAAAAAGGGCAACATGTGTCAGGTAAATTGCTATTTTTACCTCATCCAGTTCTGGGACCTGTTTATGCTTAGATTTACAGATGGCAGAATAAGTGATTTTTGTCATGCACTGAAGAAGAAACAGGTGCTTGTGCCCACCCAGGGTGTCTGTTTATTGCTTTTTCTGCATCTTACAATGTTTGGTTCATTTTTCTCCCATTATCCATTCTCATGTCTTTCATCTGGTAATATAAGATACTAGCTGCAAAAGTGCATTGCGAGGCCAAGTAGGATTTATGTGTGATAGTGCACAAATACACAGAAGAAGTGAGTCTTTCTCCCTAAATCTTTTATCCCAAATAGACAAGCTCTGGACAAAGAATGGGAAGAAAATAAAAGACAGTGTCTGGTCAAGACAGCATTCAACAGAAAAACTACCAATGAGAATGTAAACCAGTCTCTTTCATCCCATATTGCTCTTTATGGGCAGTTTTATGGTGACTTTTTTCCTAGCACTTTTGATAAATGCGTTTGTTATCAGCTTTCTCCCTTTGCCCATGTCCATAAAAGGACAAGCTCAGCCCTTAATTTAATGCTGTTGGTATGAGCTCAAGAGACAACAGGCTTCAGTGCATGAGCTGAATTTGCTACATATTACTTAGCAACTGCCATCTATCTTGCTTTCTAAAAGCTTAGGTTTTTATTTTGGCACACAAATGATCCATGGTGCATGACAGAATATATCTAGAATCTAAGACTTTATCTTATACAATCAGATAATGCTTTGGGTTGGAAGGGACGTTTAAGATCATCTAGTTCCACCCCCGCTGCTATAGGCAGGGACACCTCCCTCTAGACCAGGTTGCTCAAAGCCCCATCCAGCCTGGCCTTGAATGTTACCAGGGAGGGGGCATCCACAGCGTCTCTGGGCAACCTGTTCCAGTGTCTCACCAGCCTCACAGTAAAGAATTTCTTCCTAACATCTATCCAAATCTTCCGTCTTCCAGTTTAAAGCCATTCTCCCTTGTTCTCTTGCTACATGCCCTTATAAAAAGTCCCTCTTGCCATTATTGCAAGGAATTGCTGTCTCCCACCAACTTCATGCAAGATCAGATCTCCCACTTGCATCACAGAACTTCATGTTTTTCAGAACTGAGTTCCTGTTCCATATAACTTTTTTTCATAACTAAGTACATTTGTCTTCTTTAAGTTCTCCATTCCTGATAGCACCTGTGCATTTTAATGTAGACTATACCAAGAACTTCTTTATTTCTTGACTCCTTCCTTCCTCAGCTATGCACAAAATTAAATTTAAAAAATAAATGATGAAGAAATATACACTGGTAAGCAAAGAATCACAAGTGTGTTAAAAAGGCACTATTAATAAGAAATAGAGGAGGTGGGGGTTATCCTTTAAGAAGCATTGAACCATTGACCTTAAGAGTTTTCTATTACAGTCCAGAGAGAAAACACTAAAGCATCTCACCACAGGAAAGAAATGAGAAATGTTGAGGGCTGTTGACCACTAAATTCTTGTGATGTCTCAGCAAAATATTACTTAGAACAGGTGTTCCTTTAATTGTGTTACACTGGGGAAGTTTACAGTATTCAGTATCCTCCCAAGACGTACTAATACCTTTCTAGCGTCTCAGGAAATTATGTGTGGATTGTCGATGAACACAGAATAAAACTTCTCTCAAGCATGGCTGATTGGCTGATGATATTTTTAATTCAGCATGTGTTTCTTGTGTAGCTGGCTTTTCTAGAAATAAGGATGACTTTTTGGACTGAGCCCTAAAAGACTGTGTGTTATTTCAAGAGACCTTTATTATATCAAAATGCTTGAAGATACTGTTCCAGACCCTTAACCTTCCTATTCTCAAAGTGACAGGAGAAGTTTTACTTTTGAAGCAAAACCTCAGCTACTAAAGAGATCAACCTGAAGGGCAGGAAATCCCCGATAGGATGTATAATTTTAAGGCTCTAGGCCCGTACAGAGTGAGAACAGCTGTGAAATAATCTTTCCCACAATTTTAAATCCAGATGCTATTATTACAGCACAAACATAATATGGTCATTTTGCAATTTCAGTTAACAATAAAACATAACTATTAAATAAAAATGGAAAACAGATGACAAAAATAAAAATAAAATAAAATGCCCATGGTTATCAAATTTCCTCAAATTAAATGGAGGAGCAATTTGAAAAAAGAAAAAGAAAAAGAAGAAGAAGATTTGGAAAGAATAGAACACAGAAATGACCGGAATGCATTCTCCCAAAGTTATTCACATTTAGAGTTAGTATTTCTCTCTGAAACTGGCAAATTCTGCAAATAGAAACAAATATACAGAAAATAAGAAAAGTTTGGCAATTTGGTAAAACAGTGTGGCAATTGACACAGCTAGGTATCATTAAGTGCGCGGCCCTGCAGGAAATGCATGAATTACTGAATGGGATAAGATCTTTTCATATGTTTAGAAGACAATTTCATTAAATGAGGAGGAAAAGAAGATGGAGATGGGTGTTTTCTTTCACAGTGTCAACTAAGGAGGTTTCTTTTGTACTTCAAGTGAAGTAGGTACTTGAAGCCCTGACAACCTGCAGTGGAAATGAACTGTAAATAGGCAAGAAACACAGCAAGGTCACAGCTTCTGACCTTTGTGATTATCCAGGGATTTTTTACAAGCTACAAACCTTTTTCTTTCAAAGAAATTATTCAGTATAGAATTGAATTCAGTATGTCATTTCACACTAGAGCTGGGCAAACAATACTTGGGAAACATTTTAGCTACTAAATTAGACTCTTCTTTGGTTGGCAGATTATTAGCAAAAATATTATGATCTACATAAATGTGTTCATTTTCTTTTAATGACTGAGGCTTATTCTACAAACATTTGCAATCAACTTCCCTGTTGCAAAGTTTTCATTTAATTATGTCCTTGACTATTCAGCATGCATTATTTGTTGCTCAAAGGATGTGACCGGTCATCACTGTTTCATTGTGGCTTTCCTCCCTAGTTACCTGAAGCTTTTAATGTCCGTCAATTCAGTGGGAGAATAGCTGGGGCAAATGGCAGATTTTTATGTTCCTAAGCAAGTGTCTTTGGTTTTGTAGGTTCGTGGTTAAATGAACAGAGAAGAACAAAAAGAAATGCTGGCCAAATGCACGGAGGACACATGAAAATATCTCTGGGGGGAGCTGTGGGTTTAACAGGTCCTTTTAGTCCAGAAGACCACATGAAACCCACATTGTCATGGACCTACAGCCCCTCATCTTAATGTATAAACCGAGTCAAGATATTTTGCTGCTAATCATATCTCCCCCCAGGGACTGCATCCTTTGTCAGTGAACACAGATGAATTGAAAAGCAATTCAGGACTAGACAGAATGCCTGTCAGTTTCTTCTCCATTTTCCAAGCTCAATTTCAGACAAATAGTACCATCATGGTATAGCAAGTACTCAACAGCAACACTTCAAGCCTCAGAAGAGAAGAGAAACAGAACTGACGGTAAGACCCTTAATCAGGGTGCATGAACAAGCAGTGATTCAGTTTATTCTTGTAGAGCTGTGCTGAGACAAATAAATCTTTCCATAAAGCTACAGGAGAGAAAAATAAAAAAGTAAAAAAAAGGAAGAAAAAAAAAAGAAAGAACGAAGGAAGGGGAAAAAAAGCTGACCTGTTTTGAGCCCATAAGTTCAGATAAACCAAACCTGAAAGCTTTCCTGTAAAAGTCAAAAATCTCACAATCTCACATTTTCCAAGTAATATGTTTCTCCTTCTGAGCTTTTTTTTTTTCTTGTAGTGGTTATGACTTTTGTTGCTGTTTTAGCACTCCTTAAACATCACACTTAACCCAGCAACAAAATGACATGCACAATTCTAGCCAGTCCCATCACAAGGGACTACTTGAGCAGCTGTGATTTTGCCCCTCTGCTTCATAGACAAGTATTAAAGAACCCACAAAAGGGCTCCGTCTTTCCATGTAACTCTGAAAACCAAAGATCCTCAAAAGTTTTTCATTTTTCAGTACCCTAGGCTTTATTCAATGTACCCCATCCTGAAATATCCTGTCCCCTGTCTAGGTCAGGAGAAGGGATTGCAACACTGCATGTTGCTCTGTCTTTCTTCTTTTGGTAATATGCCCAATTGTTTTAAAATATAAGAGATCAATCCTTAGAATTTGTCCAGTTTTATTGATACAGTATCAGCTATATGTATGTCTTTGTATTTATCACATTGCATTTTTATACCAAAAAGCAAAATGCTACTAATTTACCGCTCACTCTGCAAGAGGTTATCCTAACTTTGACATATTCGTGTATTTAACATCAGAGGCGGAGCAGTGATGTGGTAGTGAATGTTGAATTTTCACTGAATTCTCCTGTAATTCAGATAACATATCTCAGTCTCCATAGCTTTCTTCTAAGGTCAAATGAGATCCACCCAATTCACCCTCCTGACTGTAGTGTTATCTTTGAATTTCTGCCTTACTGTTGACTGATTTTCTAAATGAGTTTCTCTATGGATGTAGGCAGACTTCACTGACTAATAAGCATAAGAATATTCAGAAGGAGAAGACTTGGGAGAAGGGAAAAGAAAGAAATAGAAAAAGAGAGAGAGAGAAATAGAAGTCTGAGAAACAACTTACAAATGTAATGGGAAAAACTTCACTGTTATTTGTACGTTACCAGCTACAAAGTGTCAGCAAAATAAAAAAACGTTGAGTCATTTATGCTCATATCCAGATGAACAGTTGATGACTCTTAGAAGGCAATCCATGATGCAGCCTTTCCTTTGGCAGAAGTAGCACTAGGAATTTCCTCCTACTCACTCTTCTATGACCATGAAACCAGTTGGTGCCACTTGTGATGAAGCTATGGATCTACCTGGTTCCTTTTTTTATTTAATATTAATCTTTAGACCTCTCCACCTCTACAAAATTTGCTTGAAACTAGCCAATAGATCTAAAAGATACTGAAAAAAAGAGTCTGATAAACTAGTGGAAACACAAAGCCTTCATTTTCTTCAAGTGTTAGATCGAAAATCATTTTCTTTCTTCCATTCTTTGCTCCTCTACTTTCTTAAAAGTTAGAGATATTTATTTCAAGTGTACTGCGTGGTTACTCTACAGATGGGTTCTTACTGCAAGAAGTAAGTTAGACTTTCACAAATTCAAACATCAGAGTCTATATTTTCATTTTAAATATTTCTACTTAGTCAAAACTTGTTTTTCACCTAATTTCAATGTAAGAAAGGCCATACTAAGTGATAGCCAAAGTCTATCTTCAATACAAGCTGCAAAACTTCACATCTCTTTCATTTATTCATTCTCCTATTTGTAAACAAAGGCCATTTGTTATACTAGCGTACATCTTTGTATGGTTTAAATGCCACACCAGCAATGTAGTTCACAGTTGGTCTGTATGTACCATCTGGGTTTTGTATAGAAAAAAAGAGGCACCTAGTCTCAATTTTGGAAGCACTTGAGGGAGGATCTATTATATGCAGTGTTAGTTTAGTCTGCTTCGTATTTGGAAGGTAATAATTCAGTAGTATTTCTAGGACTTGGCAGTTGGTATGCCATCTGGGGTGGTAAAGACTCTGCATATGGGAGATGTTATTGTCCCAGATATTTTATCTTTCTACCACACATTCCATTGAGGGAAACTTTTACTTAAAGAAGCAAAATTCATTGCAAGTGTTTTATGCTGCCACAAAGGTGAAAGGCAAATAAATATATAGATATACTGTATATATTTTGTCATGCAATATTTCTCCCTCATGATACATTTATAGTATGGCAAGCAAATGTTGTTTCTAATCACCTTAAAATCGTATTTCTCATCTCCAGTACATTGCTCTTGTTTACATATTTCTGCATCACACAGAATTCCTCACCATCCTTGAGACATGTACTCTGTTGATATTTGGAGTCTACCAGGCACTCTTCTATTTATTAGTCAGGCATACATGGAGATCTATATTATCGGATAGTCAAGGCTCTTCATATCATCATTAAATTTGAGGTATTTTGATACATGTACAAACTCAGAGATTTTTACCTAGCCTATTATAGTTTATCCATTTTTTAATATTTCTTCATTTTAAAAAAATGTTTCTGGTCATTTGGCTTTCAGTTCAGTGTCTCACAGCTCTTTTCATTAATTCTAGGAACACTTTTTGATCCCTTGAGTGCCAGAGCTATAAAGACCCTGTCTGTTTCTATGCTCAGAATTAATCTAGTCTTCTGATATATCACCTTATTCCATGAGGCAATAATTCTACATATGCACCTATAATTACACTTGCACTTTCGTTACTCTTCCAAGTTATGTCCATTATCTGCCACAATTATATTTTATTCTCTCTCCTTTTCCAGATTATTAAATACTTGTTTAATATTCATTTCAAATTATACCAGTGATGTTGCCTTGCTCTTTTATCATTTATTTATTATTTTACTACCTCCATCTCTGACATATTATATTATTCTTTCCCCTTAAAGATGTTCAAAGCCCCTCCCAGTTTAAGTCATGAATAAATTTTTTAATGATCTTACTCATTCCTCTTTCCAAATCAGGAATGAAGAAGTTAAACAAGTCTTGATTTAGTGCCAGCATCATAGCGAATAACTGTATATCTCTCTTCAACTTGATCCATCAATATGGCCTTTGAGCTCATCTTCAATCCATGGGACAGTTCTCCTATTTGCCAATTTGAATTAATTGTATGAGATTTCATGGTCACTATATCAAATTCTCTACTGAAGTCAAACTATATTAGGTTTGCCATTTTCTTTTCATTTACTTATTTGGTAATGCTATCAGAAAAGGCAATAACATTTGTCTGAGAATTTATTCTCATAATCCTTGAGCTTATTACTCATTGTTCTGTTATTCTCTATGGGCCATGCTGTGCCTACAAGGGACAGTCCTTCCATACGCTTTCTGATTTGACAGCTTGTCCTCTCAAAATAAAACTTATTGAGCAGCATTTTATTCTTGGGGTCAGTAAACTGAAGAGCTGATCCAGAGCTCATCAGTAAGATTCTCTTCTCATAATCTCTGTCAACTTCAGATTAGACCACTGTACAAAAGATTGACTTGCTTCTCCCATGTATTATGTATCACACTGTGGTTTTCCTTGTGGGCTGGAAAGAAATAACAAAGCTAGAATTGAGAGACACAGCACAGTATGTCCCTTTTGTGAGTTAAACAGGAATGTGAGCCACTGCTAGCTAACAGACGCCTAGCATTTTGAAAGGTTCATTGCACAGGAAATACGATTCTAACAGTTGCATACATTGCAGGTTGTTCACGACCATTGATGTTGCAGTCAACTCAGTTTTAGCTGACATAGGAGAGATTAAACAAGAGACCTCCAACACAGAAATAGATTAAACAAGATACTTTATAGAGCCAAACTCCCTAGCTAGAACTGTTAACATGATCACATCTTCTGCATTTTGTTTCTCAGTAGACAGCATCTTTATAGGGAGTTGTCTTCACTGCATGTTACTTTGGCAATGCTATTGCTACCCTATTTCTAAGACAACAGAGGAACAGTAAATCAAGACTAATCTCCCGGTAAGACTGAAAGACTTCTGTAAAAAAGAAGTATGGCCTCTGGTCTAACTGGATGAGGCATGTATGTAGTTTGGGTCAGTTCTGCTGAATTCCAGCCTCCACTTTGGGTCAGAACAGCAGTCACGTAATACCTGTCAGCTCTAGAGTTTCCTAAAACATATTTCTCCCTGGACTGCCATACCTCTGTCCCTACTCTGTACCCTTTAGCCACCGTCCTTCACAGGTACATATCTTTTTCCACAAATCTGCTTTTCTCTCCATTTTCATTTTTCCCCTCAGGTGAGACACATACAAAAAGAAGCAGATTTTCTGGGAACTGTCTTATCCAACTTCAGAGATCTGAAGAGTAGGTGATGAAGCCCAAATTTTCACCTTAGGCTCTTTTATTGCCAGAAGCTTTTCTGCCTTCTAGCAGACAAACTGATCTGTCCCAGAGACCTATTCTGCAATAAAATAATCTCTGTCAGAATATCCAAAAGATTATATCCTTCTATTCTACTATAGTGATGACAAAGGAACTTAGAACTATGAACTACATTTTAGATGCCAAAGTTATGGTACATGAATCCTACACAGTGTCTCATAAAGGCGCATAAAAATAATGTCATAAAGCAAGCTGATAAAGGTCTTTGTGTCCCAGAAGAGCAACTCCTAATAAATGATCTCAGCTGAGTGTTAGTCTCAAATGACAACATTTACCAGCTGCACAAATTTTGTGAATATGTCATTAAGGGATGATGTTATAAGACAATCTACCTTGTGGTACAAATAGTCATACCTTTATTAACTCCGCTAGGAACCTATTGATTAATACTTGCTGAGAAGTGATTTGAATGTTTCAAATGTTGTAATATTCTTCTATTAATAGCATTTTTCCTGGTATAGGAACACAGCTGTTCCTCTCCTGTTTTTGTTGATATAGCTGTAGACATCAAATCAATTCCATGATTTATGCTAAAAATCCCATCAAATAATCATTTCCTTAATTATTTTTAAATAATATATAAATCGGTGGGTTTCTTCCTCTCTAGAGCTTAAATACACACCATGGAAAAGTTTATTTGTCCAAAATTTATCCTAAAAATGAGTGTGTGAAGCAAAACTTCTCTCCCTTCCTTTCTCTGTCGCTTTCCCTGTTTTTCTCTCCCAAAAAAAGGATTTAATGCATCTGTCTAGCATTAGCTCTGAAAATGTATGGGCCAGTCTAAAATATATTGCCCTTTCCCCTGAAACAACAATTGACACAATGTAGTCCAGTTCTACTTACATAAAACTGAGAGGTTTGTAGTGATCCATGACCTTGTAAGACTCATTATTAGATAGATACCAATTTGTCATGCTGCGCCTAGCTATCAGCTTTTCTAGTCACTCACTTCATGCTTCTAGTAGCAAATTATATTTGACTTTCAATTTAAAATCCAGGGTACTTTAATGTAAAACCTCAGTATAATAATGGTGATGAAGCAGCAGGGCATGCAATTTGGCAGAATGGATTTTTCTAGCTTATTGTGTCAGATTCCCTTCCTCCAACCTCCAAAAGCAAGGAACGAACAAACAAACAAATGAAGGAACATGACTGACTTGAAATCCTGGTGGAAGCTAGGAAGATGGCAGACACATCATCAGATTGTCATTTAAAAAGGAGGCTCTGTTGACCTAACCAAAGCCAACAGACTTTTTTTTTTAAATTCATCTCACTGACCAGAAGTTAAGATATGTTAGGGGCATCATGACAAGCTATAAATTTATCAATGGAGATTTCATTTGTTTTTAATGAAAAAAAAATCATACTTCTTTTGCTGAGGTACTGAACTTATTATATGTTGCACAGTTCCTGGCAGGGTTTAATAATGCTTATCTCCTTTCTCTAAATGCCAAGCACTTACTATTAACTGTTATAGATGTGCAAATCCTGATACAATGGATATGAGTTTGGGGTATTTTTGAATGGAGATTTGGTTTTGAACAATGCGTTACATGGGATAAAGGTAATATTCACTACATTCATCAAAATATATGTATTACATAATGAACATTTCCACAGAAACCACAACAGATACTTTGTACTTGACAGAGCAAATTGTCAACTACAAAACACTATTTTTCAACATAGTCACCCCTATTAGCTATGCATTTTCAACAGCAATGAACAAGAGCCTGCATGCCACACTCATAAAAATCTGCACCAGCAGGGGTGACCAACAGTTTCATAGCTGCTATGAAGGTATCATTACTGAAATGCACCACCCACTGTATCACTGTGCTCACATCCACTGTTCGGTCTCCATAAATGTTCAGCAAGTGTCTGTGAATTTCTATGGGTGCCATTTTTTCCACATGGAGGAATTCAATTACATGCCTTTGCTTCATACCCACTTCCATGTCAGATGTCATTTTGCCAGACTGCTCCTCTTCTGCCATCTGTTGCACGGCAAGAAATTGTAATGGAATATTGGCAAGAAGGTTCAACCTCTATTACCATACCACCAACATCCACCTCTGATGTGGTAGGCCAGTACAATAAAATAGGAAGAACTATATTCAGAGCATCTGTCACACATTCATTATAGAATTATATTTAGAGGCTGTATGTTTTTATTATACCTCTAAGGATAACTCATCCAAAGTATCTTAGAGTGGGATTAATCGAAACTAACTCCGGATCTCTAATAGTTATGCACTAGAGTTCTAGTTGTACCTTTAATCTCTCTTCTGAGCCAACAGGAAAATAAGAGTTTTTAGAAGATAATTCATCTGATTAATCATATACACCTATTTTAGGATAAAATTAATTGCCATCTAATCATATTCATTTATCTCTATTGAGTATCAACAAAACTTTTAAGAGTCAATTGATCAAACTTGTGTGCCCATCTTCAAAATATATGTGTTAGCATAGGTGTTTCCTTACACTTCTATTCCCAACATCCTGATGAGCCAACTGATCTTGCAGAGAAGCCTGTATCTTTCCTTTGATTATTGAAAGTTTACTCTAGATGCTTAATTTTTTAAACAGATAAACAAGGTAATAGACAAGATTTTCTTCTGAAAAATACACGTGTAATTCCTGGGCATAATGGGATACAATAACAAGTTTTTGTCAGACTGCCTTCAACTACTGGATTCAAGCATCTTTATACTGAATTGATAATTCTGTGCTCTGTATCTGAAGATCTGTGTCTGAGCTACTAAACAGAGCCATTTTGTTTCATTTATGTAAATTATCCTGTCTGGCATAAGCTTCCACTGAAAAGCTATGAGCCTCGAATAGAATCTGTACCAAAATTTATAGCCAGGAGGGATGTTCTGGATAATCTATAGACTGTCAGTGAAACAGTACATATATAGATAGGAGTCTATCTACATATGAGCAACAGAATCCCTTCCTGTCATCTCCAATAGTCATCCTATGTTTCTTTTACAGTTAAAAGTCAGATGATAATGTACCTCATCAGTTTTGAGTGTCTACAGTAGAACAAAATGAATTGTTCCATATGGTTCTCGGTTTTCTCCACTGACTGTAAAAGAAGTCTAGGGTTTCTCTTTGCAATGTCTTCACTGTATAGACATTGACTTAATGAGGTTACCCTCACCCTCAATCTAAAACATTAAGCACTTCTGATTTTTCATGTGGTAGAAATACAGGATGGCTAATACAGATCCAGTCTGCTTTCACAACTCAATCCTCAAAATACACCATAGTTACACAGATAGGGATTCTGAGTGCAAGAAGTCAAAAGCCTTGAATCTAGAGAAAGCTACAGGGAGTAAGAAAAGAAAACATATGTGCTGCTTATGTCTTAGGCCCTTTCTGTAGCCAGGAATATGATAAATGACAAATGTCCAGAGGATACTGGGAAGTCGACCACAGCCCATGCTACAAAGGGAAGTAAAAACTTCTTATGCTCTGCTTGTAACTAAGGAAAATTTTCTTCTTGACTTCAAATTTTGGAAAATGATTGATGAAACACTGCTGACCAAAACTTTTAAACTAAGTGGCTAAGCAACCAGGGTCTGAAAGATGCCTCCTCATTTAGAATAGGGATGAGCACAGTATATCTGCAGAAGAGGCCGATTTCTGTTTCTGAGAAAGAGAATAGGGGAAAAGTTATCCATCAAAAGAAGATTATATACTTTTCTGTACCCTTGCAGAAAAACATCTGAAGCCTTGGTGTATTTGAACTATCCCTGTGCAATACAAATAAAGTACAAGACATTTCTAGCATTTAAACTAATTCTTTCATAATACAAATGTAAAGCTCCATTTACATGAAGATGTTAATTGTTCTTTATTTTCAGTCTGTCCTTTCTGTCTCTGGGATGGCTATGCATACTGTGGAAAATTCTACAAACTGAAGGAGAGACATTTGTACCATGGTAACCAAAAGAAGGTGATGACAACCTTCAATTTAAAAAAATACTAATTTTATAAATGAACTTATTTCCAGATATAATGCAGTGCAAAGTGATATAATAGTTGGAGCAAAGCAAAAAATGTTAAAGATATAAAAATACAGAGATCTGCTGTTAGTTGGTCAAGTAATAGCCCAGCTGCCATGACCAATGCCTAGACAGCTGAGACAGTGAGCATGCTGCATAGCACAAATGCATGGAGATTGAACCTTCCCACCAATATCCTGTTATATTGTTGCCGTGTGACAGATGGCAGAAGAGGGACAGTCTGACAAAATGACATCTGATATGGAAGTACATATGAAGCAAAGGTGTGTCATTGAATTCCTCCATGCAGAAAAAATGGCACCTGTAGACATTCATTGATGCTTGCTGAACGTTTATGGAGACCAAACAGTGGATGTGAGCACCGTAAGGCAGTGGGTGGTGTTTCAGCAGTGGTGACAGTGACGTGAAAGACAAGCCATTTTCCAGATAGCCATGCACAGCTGTCACACTACAAAATAGAGTGTCTCCATCACCCTGTATGCATGACTCAGCAGATTACAACCAGGAAACTGTGTACAGAGCTGAATATTGGCTTCAATGTGTTGGCAATATGCACAGCTAATGGTGATGACTATGCTGAAAAATAATCTTTTGTAGCTGAGAATGTGCTCTGTCAAATAGCTTTCTTGTACTTTTTGTTTATGATGCAGTTTCCATTGAAATAAACAAATAAATATGAGACATTACTTTCAGAAAAACCTACGTATATAAGATGGTATTTCCACTTCAACCAACAATAAAAACCATAACTAGAAAAAGTTTCCATTATTTTTTCATGTAGGTAACAACTTACAAATCTGAGTGATGTAGCCATTATGTAAAATGTCTTTAAACCAGCCTGTTGTGATCCCAGACTAAGCTGTTGCAAGCTAATGGAAATGTTACCTCAGAAACAAGGTAAGCAACGGGGAGGGCTTGAAAACTCAGTTGTGGAATATGTGGAAGAAAACTCTAGCACCACTGTTTTACATGAAATAGTAAGTCCATCTTATGTGCTTGGATAGTGTTGTCTCACCTCTTATCTCACATTTGGATCTGACCAGCAACATCAAACAAAAAAAAAAAGTCTCAAATTTGTTAGCTACAGTTGCTGATGGAACAAATACATTTTATGATGAAAAGCAATGGGGGGATACATTCATAAAATAACTTTTCCTTTCCAGTTCCACATATACATACTTCTTCAAGTTCCTTCCTGTATGCTGTGGGGCTAATATTGCTGAAGATTACAAATCTAAATACTTACTTATTTTTTTCGTATTTATTTTTGGTTTTATATGCAATATATATCCACTCCCTTGGTAGCTCAAATTTTCACAAAACTGCCTGGCGAGTGCATGGCTACATTTTGTCCCCATTGTGCTCTTTCCCAAGCATTAGTTGAGCAATTAATGAGCAAATCAAATAAATTGGAGCTGTTGTATTTTCCTCTAGATGCAAATGTGAAGGGTATTTTTAAAAATCCTTTTATATTTGTGCTTCATACTCTGGGGAGGAAGTACAGACTTCAAGTTCTAAATTACTCATTCCTGCTGACATCAGACGTATGCCCCAAGGAGTTAATTTTCAGCTCAACAGACAGGACTTTTATACGTACATTCATTTCTAAATAGAAAATAATATAATATAGCACTTTCCAACAATCTCTCACAGTTCTTTAGCATCTGTAAGGAAAGAGCTAAAAAGGATCTAAGAATTGATACCTTCTTTTTCACACAGAGCATCTAACAAAAACTACCATTTTATGAAGCTGAAATTTCCCTCACTTAAGCTAGTGAGGGAAGCTTTCCCTAGCTTAAGCTTCCTGCTAGTGAAGGATTCTTGATACTAAATTAGATCAAACAAATTATTGCATCAGTCTAGACATTCACATAAAATCCTTTTGAAGCTTACTTCAATTCTTCCCAATCTCAGAGCTGCAGTATTCCTTCAAATTCTAGTTATTTTTATAAAGACATTATGCTTTATCATAAGATCTAGGGATCCCAGCTTCTAGAGTTGAACAGGAGAAATTCAGAATTTTTTTTTTATTGCTGCCCTATTTATAGAGAAAAATCTAGAAACATATGCCAATAATGTTATACAGCTGGTCATTAAATTTAACTCTGTTGTGTTTTTCATAAATACATGGTTTAGTGGGGTTATTGGTGGTAGGTGGATGGTTGGACTAGGTGATCTTGTAGGTCTTTTCCAACCTAGCTAATTCTATGATTCTATGATTCTATGATTCTAACTGCCTTGCCTTCTCCTGCCAATTTTCCTCCCCCAGGACCCAGTCATACTCTTAAGATCAGATTTCATTTTTGTCCAGAAGCTGGACTTGTAAAAGCAGTCCCAGAACAACAGCTGATCCAGGCTGTCTCGGCATTTCTGGTTACTTCATATCCTGTTAGTACCAAATTATGTGACTATGTTATGAAGTACATCAGGAAAAAACAAACAAACATTTGTAAGCTTCTGCAGGGCTTTTGTAATGACAAAGCAACAGAGTAAATGAAAAAGAGAACAGGTCCCAGCTTTTTCTTGGAATGCTGCTGAACCATAGAATCCTAGAACCATTAAGTCTGGAAAGACTGCTAAGATCATCTAGTCCAGTCATCAACACATCAGCACCACATCATTAAGCTATCTCACTCAATGCAACATCTACACCTTTCTTGAATGCCTCCAGGGATGATGAGTCCACCACCTCCCTTGGCAGCCTGTTCCAATACCTCACTAAGGTATGAAATGGATAGATGCAGTCATGCAGTCAATGAGATTAACTCTCTTGTTTTACATTAAGCAAATTTTAACTTTATTCTTAGTTTTAGAACACATACATCTATTTGACTTCAATGATGATAAAATTTGTCCAAGTTATTCTGACATGTGAGGACAATTGCATCTTATGTTTAGTTTAGAGCTCATTTTACTGAACAGAGAGCCTGAGGTCCAATCTTGTAGTAACCCAACGACAAAGATAACTGACTGTAGGTAAACAACAATGTTAATTTAAGTGTTAATTTATGTCTGTATGATTTCCTTCAGCATGGTTCACTTGCAAGCAGGAAAGTGTCGACATTGTGATTAGGGTTTGCAAGTAATATAGTATTACTTCTTCAGGTTTTGGCAGAGGAACCGTCTGCCCATTATGTTACTATTTCTTCCACGGGGTGTAAATTCAATCTTCCTGTTTGCTGGGCTAGATGAGAAAAAATATCT
Organism: Numida meleagris; assembly: GCF_002078875.1. Classification (NCBI taxonomy): domain Eukaryota; kingdom Metazoa; phylum Chordata; class Aves; order Galliformes; family Numididae; genus Numida; species Numida meleagris. Next base: position 163,160,263 of record NC_034409.1, read on the forward strand.
TGATTGCAATAATATTGCACTTGCGTTGTGCCAGAAGTAAACAAATATCAATATTTCAAAATGTGTGGCTTGCTCTAGAACTAGAACCAACAATATTTTCCAACTACAGTTCCTATAGAGGTTGAGAAAGATCAGTGTCAAACTTCATTACAAAAGTGAGGAAAGCTTTTCAACTTGGGAGAAGCTGTGAAGTTCTTCTTGTGGTATATTTCCTATGCTGACTGCGGTTGGAGTTTAAACATTTAGCTGACAGAGATACGAAATGGACAACTGAGTTTTAGTCTCCCACTTTGGAATGAATTGGACCCTGAAAGTTACACAGGATGATTCATACTTCAAATACTATGTTTAAGTTTGTTTTAATTTCTCCTTTTTTTCTTTATTTAAAGCCAAGGTAGCTAATAGAAGACTGGTTAATATAAAGCAACTGTTAGGTCAGAAATTTTCCAGCATTCGAGACTTTATATACATCTTACTCTCATTACAGTCTAGCTCATTTTTATTCTAACTTGCCCAAAAGAGAAGCTGCAAGTTCCTGGATGCTCCATTGGCAATGCCAAGAAGGCTTTCAGTCCATCTATCTGACTGCCACAGTGTTCTGAGAGAAAGGGTTGGGCAAAGACCACCCCTACTCATTTTAAATGGTCATTAAGAAACTAGATGAAAGCAACAAGTTTTAAAATAACCACTTCCGCTATACCAAGAGTTGACTTCAAGGGCTAGTAAGATGCTCTTTTTTTTCCAATATACTCTTTCCTTTATTAAAGGCTGATCCTACTTCCAGTGTACTTCTACAAACACTGACATAGCATTCTATTTAAAACCACCATTAGTTCTCCAGTAGAAATCTCACTACTGGTATTGCTTTTCTGTGAGGGAACGTCATTATCTTAATGCTATTTCAAATCATTGAAATGCACATGTCCAAAATGACCAGTGTCCAGTCATCTCTCAAAGACACCTGATTATACAGAAAATATATTGAAACCAGAAGAAACTATTAAATGGAATGTGCACTCTGGAAAGGAACAGGATCAACAAAAAGTTGCAGTCAGACCTGTCATCCCAGAAGCTTTTATTTTCTTATTCCAAAATAAGATATGCAAGTTGGTTTGGTTCTTGCTAACTTTTATCAAAAGCTTTGCCTCATGGTTCTTTATATGGATTCACAGACTGTTAAATGATATGGTGCAAAGCAAATGGAAAGATTAATTTTGTGATGTGGCATCAACAGTAACAATTTAGAGCAGGGATTAAGGATTGGACCATCTCAGTGAATCTTCTGGAACAAGTCCATTATAGCTACAGCGTTTCACAATAACTGTATCGGTGATCACAGAAGACACAGCCTTTTCTAAGAAATTGAGAACATTCGTGCATTCCCCCCCTCCCCCTTATTATACCAAAGGAAGTAAGAAGGAGAATGTTTTAATAGAAATGAATAAAAAATGAGTCAGAATAACTGAAAATTTTGGATCACACACTGCTAATAAGATATCAGACTGGTAGACTGGTATTTTTCTTCGTATGTAAAATACAGATTTTCAGCAGAATGTACATCATTCTATATGTTTTTAAATCTGATTCATTTTCTTTGTTCCTAAAGGCTACCATCCCAACAATAAAACCTTGTGTCTCCTACTTCCAGCTTGACATTGTAATTAATGTTAGTATTTAAGTCGAAGAGAGATGAGAAAATAAACCTGATGAAAACAGCAATGGCAATAGTTAACTGAATTGTCTTTCACGTACCTGACCACAGAGGGACTTAATCAACTAATAGTTACTTATGTGCCCCCCTTCTATACATGTAGCCATTAGAAAATCATCTTTCCAATTGCATAACTCCACTGCAGTTTTTTTCTTCCTCTCTTTACATCTTCTCTTCCTTTTGGCTTTCCCATGCTCACCAGCTAAGAGTTGTTCATTCAGATTCACCAGTTTTGAGTGAGCCAGGAAATCTCCACACAACAAAGCACAGAGCAACCAAGTTCTGAACCTGGACATCCAGGTCTGAAGACAGTGATCTAAATATTAAAAATAAAAAAAAAAGCTACAACCTTACTTAAATGGTCCTTTTTTCTTTCTAATGCGTGAACACCGCTTAAAATACCCTAGAAATTAACAGTAAAACAAAAACAAAAGAGAACAAACAAACCAAACAAAAAAGCAAATCATTTCAATATCCACTACATAATGTCTAGTCATTGTTATTTCAGTGTGCTATGGGAGGATTTCATCCTGAATCATTGTTTATGTTCTCTTCTATGCATGAAGTCATAGGTGTCTTGAGGTGTCTGGATCAGGAGCAGAGATATCCTAAGCTCCATATACTGAGAAAACATAAGCACTTCTAAACTATCATTACAGTACAGGTCCATGAGATTGACGATCATTAAAATCACACTCAATTTCTTTAAGAGAAGACGTGAAAGATCTCCCATATTAGCAATTGTAATAGGGAAATATCTAAGAGTGGTTACTTCATTTTCTATTTTATTGTATTATTAAAATAACACAAAAGGATAATAATAAAAATAATGTAAATTAATGCTATGAATTAAAAGTCTCCCTGGTATTTCACAGCATGCATTCATGTTTTTTGATGACTAAATTTCTGTGCTTTCATACTGATTGCTCCTGAAACACCTGGTAAACAGGATGTAGCATATTCTGCTCCCTTTTCCAAGGACTTAAAGTCTGAGTAATTCAAGCTTAGAGCAGAAGAATCACTCCAGCACTGCTCATTGCTGTCAGAGATTAATTTTTACTAGCCACTTAGGGGGCAGAGGAGTGCATTACAGCGTACACTATTATTCAAGTTCAGCAGAATAAAATCCATCATTTCTGAGGAGGGTGAAAATACTTTTTATTAGAGCCATTCACACAGCTCTGTAATTCGGTGACATACAGCATCTCAAGCTGTATGTATGCATCTCATTTACCATTATAATTTTTTTTTATTCTTCAAGAAAGAAAAAGTTTGTTAGTTTGCACAAAACACTTCTTAATGAGTGCTAATTGAGAGCAAATTAATTTATTTCACCAGTTTCCCATGTTTACTTCTTGAGAAGGGACAAAAATTCATCTTCTTTTGTGTGTTTAATGCTAGCAAGACTTTATTTAAAGGAAAGCAACTGCGGTACTTCTGCTCTCAAAGGTTAAAATGGTAAGAAACACATCACATAAATGTTGTGTGAAGTGTATTGGAAAATTAGACTGCAGCATAATAACATTCCCTCTGTTTTTAATGGGTGAATGAGGGGGAGAAGGGGTTTCGATCTTATTAGGAAACATTCGCAGTGGTACCACAGACTCTGCAGCAATTTAATTTAACATGTGGCAAACCACTTTATATTTCTTCTCCTGATTCAGCAAGCTCCTCAAATACCAGTCTCATTTCAGACGTTTGGGTAGTAGTGCCATGGAAGTCAAGTTTAGAAGATATACTAAATTGTCTTCCTAAAGTGGGAGCCTTCATTTGGGTATAGAATATTCAAAGAAATTTCAATAAGATTTGAATTTTTAAAAAGCTGTTTGCTTTCCAGTCCTCCATACTGTTATTCTAATGGTTTAGTCTGTCTTCATGAACTGAAGCTGCAGTTTGCCTTGCTTTTCAGTCAGGCAGAACATACCCTTCCTTGCCTTATTAGCAAGTTGTTTTTATTTTAACAAAGCAGGTTTTGAAATATCAACTTCTCTCTGAAAATTTACTTTGAAAATACAGTCAGAGATGCATGATGAAATGTGTTTTTCTTCTCACAAAGCCTGCTTGGGAAATATTTCTTAGATCTGAGTGGGAATGGAAGGATCTTGAGTCCATGTGCGAGTTTCTCAATTTTTTTATGATGTTAAGGTGAAGGAAGGGGATAAAAACTACCTTCACGTGATGGGAATAATTTTAGTTAGCACAGAAACACCACATCATGCCCTCTTGATTCAGGCACGGATTTCTGCCCCAGTAGTAATAAGTGATACCAAATTATTTCCAACCTCAGAGGCATCAAACTGATTCATTGGAAACATTTGAGTTTTAAACAGAACTCTCTGAGCATTAAAAATGAGATGAGCTTTGGTTAAAGTGCTTTCATTATATAAAATCTCTTTATATAAATAGAGCAGCAGAAAGCAAGCTCCTCATTTCCTTCCACGTGGTGTGGCCGCTGTGTCCAGCAGGCAAAAGGGAGCTGTTTTACACTCATGACCACCAGAATATTCTCAGAAAATTGTCATTGCTCACAATCCAGCTTCAGTCACTGCCGCTGATAGCGAAAGCCCCTGAGGACAGGTCTTGGAATAATGAAAGTGCTGCTGAGACACAATGGCCTGGGGCTGTAGATTTTTTAGTTGTACTCATTTATTTTTTTAAATCACTTTGGTTAACCTCCACTGTGTCACATTGCTTTCAAGTCAATTTAGACTTACATATCAAGGTCTAAATGTAAAGAATATATAAACCAGGTCAGCGCAAGCTCTTGAGGAAGGTAGGATTCAGGTAAACAACCACTTTCTGAAGCAAATGAATCTAAATAACTGTATGCATAAAATGCTGCATTAAAGAAAAAGGAGTATGAACACTTTCCCTCCTACTAATACTACATCAACATTACTGATTAGCAGGCAATTTTCACAGTTTCAGTCAGTCAGTGCTAGAGGCTCATCTCTATCTTGTGAATGAATCAGATCTCTTAAGTTTGGCAAATTTATTCTCGAAATATCATGAAGATGTCCTGACTCCACTCAGACTAAAAGCAGTTTCAATAGGCCAAATTCTGGTAATTTACTCAGTACTAGTAATGCTCAGCAATTAAGCTCACCAAAACTTGCATTCAAATATAAGGTAAATAAGGGCAGAAAAAATGACCCATATTATTTGATTCTTCTATTTTTTCTTACAACCAATAATAGAATCTATGAAAATACAGGTGTGTAATTTTTATGACATATATAATAGCTTTAACTCATGAAGGATGTTTCTTTTTTGAATTTGGGACCACTGCCTGTTCTTCTCTAAGCCAATCTCGGAAGCAGATTCCTGAATATCTTCTGTTCCCTCCTGCACTCTACAACCTCACATTTTCTATGTTTAGAAGTTATGAGACTTATTTACCTTGCACAGCAACTTGACCCAAATAAGTACAGAGCTGAACTTACTCTTGCAAATATATGTTTACATACTCTGATCTCCATTTAAATTGCAGCCAATTAAACCTTTGTAAGCAAAAGTAAGCACCCATAGCCCTGGATATTTCCAGGTAGATGTGCAACATATACGATCATTTCATGATATTGCTCTCTAAGTAGAACTCAGAGCACAACGACATTGTCCTTTTGACAATGAAACCTGCTTGTCGTATTTGTAAGCATATACATGACATAACATAATGTTCTTGAATCTTCCTGTTGTGTCCTAGAGCATAACACATTAGAATCATGAAAAAGGAAAGCTAACACACTTTAGATCCTGGCTGTTGCTGCAGCCATCATGCAGAAAAATCACCCGAGCTGATGGGGAGCCTCCAGTGGCATACAGCTGGCAGAGAAGTTCTTGATTTTGGGTTGTTTCCAACGTTTCCCCATGCACTGACAGTGTCCAGCTGCCCTTGCTGCTGTTGGCATCTGCTGCATGTTAGTTAAGGCTGCCTGCCTGCAGACCACTCTCTATACCCAAGGGTACCAGCCAGGTGCTTAAACAACCACTGATCAAGGGAGTGCAGGAGTAGCTCAATTCCTCCTTTTCAGTCCAAATCCTCAGATGTGCTTTGTGCTTTTGGGCCACAGCAGAAGTTCTGAACCAGAAGCTGAAACTCCAGGGCAATGTAAGCAGTGTTGTAAGCCACTGAGTGGGCGTAAGCAACTACTGGTCAGTGGGAGATAAAGGCAGGGGATGAGAAAAGGAAAAGGGAACAGAAAGAAGTACTGAAAGAATTACTGAAAGGAGTATGGCTAATGCGATGTTTTGAGGAGAACACATGCTGTTCTCTCTCCTAAGGTGTGGAGGAGGCAGCTGCAGTTTTGCTGCCACCGGGACCCCTACCATTCTCAGAGTCCCATGTCAGGCTGCTAAATGGAGTTAAGCAGCATCTGTGCTGGTTTGAATGACAGCACATTGCCTCCAGGAGCTCCTGCTGGGCTGCACACCTCAGCGCTACTTCTAAGCCAAAGCAATGACGTTATGCACTATCTTGCCTCGAGATGTTTTTAATTTGGTTTGATTTCTCTCAGAGGCAGGATTAGAAAGCTGGAGTTCAAGGCCCCCTGCCTCATGCTGACACCGCTGTACCTCACCTCTCTCTTGTTGCTGTGTTGCATAGGTTGAAGGAGTCCTCCTTAGCAATGGGACAAAAGGACAGGAAAACAAAAAGCCTCAATACTTTCCTTTCAAAGCTATCACTGGCAGAAAAATATGATTCAAACTTTGCCTGCTGAGTTCCAAAGAGAGGAAACAGTTCACATTTGCAAGTTGTTCAGCCTGGCTTTAAAAAAAAGTTCCCCCAGCAGAATGAACACACTTAAAATTGACTCTTTTTTGAAAGTCTAACACTTTTTATCTGGGATGAAAAGAGTGTAGACTACTTACAGTCAAAAAACTGATAAAATGCAGCATGTAGAGTGTGCACTGCCAAGCTCTGCAAAGTTTCATTTCTGAACAATTACAAAGGAGACAGGTAAAACCAAATGTGGAGACCTTTCCAGCAAGTGTATGGATTGAATACATCCCTTATTCTTTGGGTTAGCTATTGCTGATATTAATAGGATACCCACTGGTATCTCCATGGAAATTGGTATTTGTTGAATTAATCAGCAACGCTTTAGGTGTGTTCTGCTTCTTCCTTAAAAAAAGAACCCTAGGAATCAACACAGCTGCCCACTCCTAAATGTCTTCCTTTATCTTATTAAGTGGTAGCTCTTGCAGCAGAAATAATGCCTCTCTTTAACAGCATCTTACAGCATATAAAAGAGCACAGATGTGCCAAGGCTGGCAGTAATGAAGTTCAGCTTGAGCAAAGTCTTCAAAAAGGAGAAGCAAGAGAATGAGCTGGTGGATTTGACAGCAGCTTTGTTACATCAGGAAAAGAAAACTTATAATAACAGATCCTAAATTAGAAGAAAATTGTGTTTTCAAATAATTTTGTAAAATTTACTTTCAGAAAACTCATTAGAAAAATACTACCTTAAGAACAGGATATATAAAATCCTAAACAATATACCTTTGAAGTGCTACAAGGAACTAAGATTCTACACGTAAGAAACAAGAGGCAGAAAGCAATCTCTACCTGAGATAATCAATCCTTTTGATTAAAATTTTCTTCATAAAACAGGCAGGATGCTACCAGCCATGTTTCCTCAAGCCCAAAGGTGGTTTTTTTGGATTTTTATAGCAGTTTCAAAAGCAAAAGCTGTGTGAAGGCTGATGCCTGGAGCAGAGGCTGCTAAAGTGTCCTATGGTAGTAGTTATCATTCCTGGAGGAAAATCATCATTTCTGCAGCAAGATGAAGGCCTCTCTCAGAACCAATATTCCACTGAAGGTGATTTGCTAGCTCCTTTTTTGTATCAAAGAAACTCCCAAAAGCCTGCTGCCTGGCCAGGTATTTCACCATTTCTTCTTCCAGTCTGGCTTGCAAAACTCATCCCAGAAGATCCCACCTTGGCATTGCTCCAATAGGGTTCTGGGTGAGTAATGCTTTGTGTGAGCATAACCAGTTTCCAGTGGCATTCAAATGATATCACTGGGCATTGTCTGCAAAGCCCCTTTCTTTTCCTTTTTAAATCACTGCATCTGCCCGTGCTGATCCTCCTCTTGCTGGCTTTATCCTTACTCTCTTTTGAGAGCACCTCTCAGCTGGACAGCAAGTGAGCCCAGACTCCAGGTGCATGTTTTGCAGGGCTCACATCCACACTACCATGACTGCTTTCCCTCTCCCCACTCAGAGGAAAGCCAGACACGTGTCCTGGGTGGAGGCAGACATGTATTTAAAGACTTTCTGGAAGATCAGGAGACCAAGACCCTAGGGCTAGTAAAGCACACATCAAGAGGAAATATGAGCTGAAACTACTGAAAATGTAAGCCAGATCCAACTAGCCAGAAGTTACAGGCCTGATGCAGCAACCAGTTCCTTCACATGTCTCTAAACCAGTTAGGGACACATCTGTGTATTAATGGAGGAATTATTGTGAGAAGTTTTTAAGTAGGATGTAAAGAAATTTAAACTTATATCAGTCTATTTATTTTAACCTTCACAGTTTTTGTGTAGTTATCAGTTGTTAACAGCCCTTTCCCCTCCCATGCTTTCATGCAGGCGTTCCTCTGTTTCTTTGCTGAGGGCCTGTTTCCAAGGAGATTCAAAATAGAGCCCAAGTCTATTTATCATGCTGGACCTCATTTCCCCAGAGGTGCAAGTTAGAGCATACTGTCAACCACATCTTTACATTTCAGCTCTTGTGCAATACATTCAGCCTTCAATACAGCTCTCATAGCTGTGTATCCAGGATATCGAAATATCTCAAACGAAACCAAATGTTTACAGAAGTTCACTTTGCTACTGCGTAAAATCACCCTCATTTCTCTCTGCCAAGTAGTCCGTGAGGTGAGAACAGGGCTGTTTGCTGCACAAATGCAAAATCAAGTACAAGAGGAAGCAACAGAGGAACGAAATTCAGACCTGAGTCCTGGTGGAAGTTCCATGATAGTAGATGAGCAAGCTAATAAAACTTATGCTCTGAGGGAAGGATACCCTTTTAAGTGACTTGTAAATGTGAAAAATAAAACAGCCTATGCTTACCGTAGATTTTTTTTTTATTATCTATCTGTGCACTGTGGCAACAGTTCTGCTGAAGCTTTTATTTGAGACATTGGCGTTTAGCTCTGCATATCCCTAACACCAGCTGAAATTTTCAGTTCACCTACACAATATGCTATGATGTGCTGCCCATACACAGAGGGTATTGAGCATTTTCTATTCTTTGTTCTCCACTCATAGGCACACCCAGATAAGTCGTCCAGTTATGAAAAATTACATATATAGTTACCATTTTATAGTTAGCTAAGGTGTCTTGGGGATTCATAATTAATTCTAATTCAAACAATTTTAATTCTAAAGCATCTCTAAACAATATTTAAGTAATTATCTGTTGACAAATTCGATATTAATGGCAGATGTGTGATCAGCCATGTGCTCAAGGCTGGATCCCAGCAGGTCAAAAGTGGAGGGAAATAAAAAAATGTCACAGTAGTTATTACACTCAGTGCAGCTTTATCATGTTTTCAAATATACAAATGCTGTTTAGCAGGGGTTTAAAACATTGAGGACCTGGCCTAATGAAGTTCCATGCACTCTTTTTTTATTACCTCTATAAAATCCACGTTCTTCAGTCATTCCTTGAACTTCAGTAAACTCAGGTCTGGAAGAAGGATGTGTTCTTTGAAGGGCACCAGATGGTGAAGGTACTGAGTCAACCACATGGTGAAACAGAATTGCTAGAATTGTATCATCATTTGTGAAAATCCAGTAAAAACACTGACATGTCATTGGTGAAATGTCAAAAAAGTAAACTATCAAAAGAGTGTTCAAACTGTTCCAAATGTTACATTTTAATTAGAATCAAACTTCTTTTCTTCCTACTTTTAAGTTAAAATAAATAACAGGTTTTGTTGTAACATATTTAAGAATACATAAACAAAAACTATTTTCAAAATTAAAAAAAAGATTTCCAGGTGAGCTTCACTTTCAGACAGGCAGTCCTTTGTATACAAAATTGAATGGAAGCTCCAAATCAGATTTACAGCGGAAGTTACATTTCATTTTCAACTGTAGAATGACCACTGTCCTTTGTATTTTATTTCCCCTACCAGTCCATAAAATGTTTTAACAATCCACTCAGAAGATTAGATTGTGCCAGTAATAAAAATGCATTGCACAGGATATAAGGTAAAATTTTACAGGATCACTGTGAAATCCTTGAAGAATATTTGTATGCTGATATACATGATTGGCTTACGTTATGGTACTTGGTGAACTTCACTTCAAACTGAAGTTTCAATGCAAAAAGAAGTTGCAGCAGATAAATTGTGTAACAAGTTCTTTGCATGCACAGGAACTACTGAACAGTCTATTCTTACTAGGGCTCATCACTGTTGCAATCCATCCTGTAGGGGGTCAGTGCTAAAATTAAATTATACCTGCCTACCATTCTCAATCTAATCAGGCTGTAAACTGAAAAATAAAACAATTAAAATTAGAGACAGGCCAGCCTCCCACTGTTTATGATCTCATTCTATTTGTGAAGAGTAGGTGGAAATTCACCCATGGTGAGCGTTTGGTTTATGTCAATTTTTCTTGTTATTACAGCTGGGGCTTATTTTGTGAACTGCTTTCAGCTATTTCTGCTAAAAATAGGTGGATACCAATTTAAGCTTCCTGGCGATATTTCAAGTCAAAGTATCGTTAGTAGATAGTTATTATGCTGCATTTTATTGTAAGAGATCCTGCCACGAAGCCAATCTATACAAATATAAATAAAGACAGTTAGAATTACCTTCCAAATGACTCTATTGGAAGTTATTCACATTTGGTTTAGCAAAACAAGTTAAGCTATTTGCAAGAAATGTTATTAGTTGGAGGAGCACTGAGTTAATGAAACTTCTTAGAACTCCTTATCAGGCTTGACTATTGTACATGGAGAGAGACTGGGGAACACTTTTTTCCTTTTTGCCTCAGTCCTAAATAAGAGAAACTCAGTTCTCCCTTAGTTTCCAAAGAATATAATTTCCTTGTATCACTCCTCCCTCTCTCTTGTGCAGTCTCATAACAAAATCATCTTCCCTGTACACATTGCCTCACAAAACAAGAAGTGACAATTAGATACAAAAATCCCTACCATCTAATGTCAGTAAGAGATATGACAAGACCTCAAAATGGTGATTTGGTTACACAGCTGAATGTAGTTTCCTAGTTAGCCATCACAGTCTACATTCTGCCCTGTGAAGAATAAGTCAGACCCAGTTGCCACTAAAGTTTTCAAAAGAAACCTCAGAGTTTTCTCCTTTTCTTTCGAAGAAATTTCTCATACTGTTCACAAATTCTTCATCTTAAATCTACAGGCTGTTAGCATAGATGCAATTTTTCAACAGTTAAAATTTTATTCCAACAAGTAATCATCTGATGTTGTGGTATTTGAATCTTGAGTACCAATATTTTATTTTAGCTGCAGTTCCCCATGGAAAATGAATTTGTCTACAGTTAAAAACATTAATATTTTCAGGAGTGCACAGTGGTGCAATTTTACAAGACCACTGACAGTGTGTCTGTGAGATGTCATGTTGTGAAGGGCTAGAAGTATCCATAGGTGTATCAGTAAAGAAATCAGATCCATCTCAATCCTTTGGTGCTAGACACAAGACACAGCATTGTGTATTAAGAACATGCCCTCTTTGGGCATTCTCTGGGAAACACTAAGTGACAGAAGTCAAAATATTATCTGCTAAACAGTGTAGAGAAACATCTACCAGTGTTTGTGTGTGTGCCTTGGTCCAATTCAGTCTGCCACCACTCACAGCCAGAACTTTAGTATATGTATGGTACAGTAGAGGAGTCTCTAAGCTGTTTAGCCCCATGGAAAAACAAGTCATGGTAGCAGGACTGGAACATTACCATAATACCATTACTATTGTAACGGGGTTACAATTCTCCCATTACTTAGATGAATTCCTTTAGATAATATCCTGTTGAAATAATTGTAAAACCTCAGACTGATGTTCATCTAAGTCATCTGACTTTATCTGTCTGAAAGTTAGGGTCTAGTCTAAGCTTTCTGTCTAGTTTTCTTTATCCCTCAACTATTCTCGCCTAACTTAACTACCCCTTTTTAATCAGAGCACCCTCTCTGTCTCTGCTTTCTAGAAGTGACCGTGGTCTAGAAAACAACTTTCACACAATTAAAAATAGCTGTAATGGGAAAAAAAAAAGGTTTTGACAAGATTTGAAGGGGAGAATGAAATCAACCTGGAATGCCAAAAGCCAGGCCTTTAGGTTGTCTTTCAAGAAAGGGCTTAAAGGGCTCAAATGTTCAGGCTTAGAATCTTAAATTTAAGAATGCAGATCTGGTGTGATTAACTTAAATATTTTAAGTGCAGTGGTTTAGACATCTTGTTCCAGCAGTGTAACACATGAAGCTGAATTACATGCCCAAATAGAGAATAAATTAGAGCAATATCTAGAAATAAATAGGTAACTAGTTGAGAAACACAACAGCTGGTAAGCTACTGTTTATGCTAGATATGATTCTTTAACTAGCTGAGTTGAAAAATAACACCTCTGCAAAAATAGTGTTCAAAGTGTATCTTCTGGTCCTAATTAATGTTTCCGTGGATTTGTATGCATTCTCAAAAGATTGTTGATTTGAAAAAGACTGTGCAGAAAGCAGACTTCTCTAGCCTGTAGAAGGGGGCACTTGGACACCAAGGTCTCAGCCCTGATGCTGCACCTGAGAAGAATATTCTGGTGGAACCCTGCCTCAAGGGAAGCTTTCCCCAGAAACGGAGCTCTCTGGGGAGCTCAGGTTGAACACACAGCACTGCCAGGCAAGGGACTCCTCAGCCGCTCCCCCACGCAAACTCTGTCCTTCTCACTCAGTGTCAGGAGGTTGGCAGTGTCTCCGGAATGTGCCTCCCAGACACCCTTATCATGCTACTGGAGCAACTGGTACCATACAGAGCATCTGCCTTCTGCCTTTACTAAGTCTCCAAGACTGGAGTTGCCATATCCATTGTGGAGCAAGGAGTTGGACTACATGATCCTTATGAGTCCCTTCCAACTCAGGATATTCTATGATTCTATGAATCTTCCCCCAGTGTTTTCTTTCTTCAGTCCAGGTTCTTACATCACCCACCTTTAAACAGTGAGATCTGGGTGCTAGTATCTCACCTATATCTGTAAACCTACTCCTATAATGCCAAAAAAGTGTTTTAGCCATCATTCACTGTTCATCTAAAATCTGGGATGAGATTAGATTCAGGAAGGATTAGGAAAACAAAAAATCTGAAGTAGGCAGAGAAGCAGAGAACCAATGATCTGAGTCAATGAGAGCCTAGAAAGTAGCTGTTGTTGAAAACATATGTTTTGTAGAAACGTATATGTATAAGCTTCCTAAAATAGTCCATACAGGTAACAAAATAATCCAGTAGATAACAAGAGCCAAAACTGTATAAATTGTGTGAATGGAGAAGCGTTTTGAATGTCTGTTCAGAAAAAGGATCTTAGACATTTTATAGTAGCAGCTATTATGTTGCTATTGTTACACAAAGAACAATACTTTCTCATTCAAAGTAAGAAAGGGAAGGTCTAAAATTACTTCCATATTTACAAAGGAAGTCAATGAGTTTTTTTACTGACACTGTCAGGGAACTGGTAGATGGCAGGATTTCAGAAGGGAAGGAATTTGATTTTATTTCCACTACACTTCAAGGGAGTATGAACATACAGAAAGACTTAAGGGAGACAAGGCAGGCAAGTTTGATAAAGGGAGAGATGACAATGAAGATGTTGATATGAGTGACTGGTGCAAAAACAGAAAATGAAATTCTGTCTTCAGCTGATCTCTTAAAGAGATATCAGTCCCTATGGGATATCCTATACCTAATGAAAGAAAGGAGAAGGTTTATCACTAACGTAGTGGAAGAGCAGTCAGAGATGTAACTGGAAAACTAACTGTGAACAAACAAAACATTCTACAAAAGGACAGAATACTAAAAGGGCAGATGTGATTAGAAATGTAATGAAGCTTTGGGAAGAATATGAGGAATGGGGAGAAAAGAAGGAGGTCAAAGCAGTCATACTTAATCTTCCTTTTGAAAGAGTAATTAAGATATTGCGTGAAGGTGAAAGCTTAGAAATAAGGAATGTTTTAAGAAGGTGTCAAAGACTGTAATTAAGCTAAGGACACAAAAGCAGGATTTGAATTCAGTTCCATAACATCCTAGTTACAGTGAGTGGCAAAGCAAATGAATTTTTTACTACTACGCTACCAACATAACTTCCCTTTTTAAGTTAATTAATATTTTAAGTTTAAAAATCAGTGGCTCCAATAAATTTATTCTGGTCTTTCCAGTGCTGAGAACATCATATTAACCTAAAGTATCCAGATGATTTATACAATTCTGTCGAGCCCTTAAAAAATAGTCCTCTAAAAATTTGGATCATTGTGATGCTATAACTTACATGTCTACAGGTCAACCATCATTTAATTGGAGTATAAAACTACCAAACAGGAATTTTTACTTTTTTTCTTTCACTGAGTCATAATGTACAGTTGAAAGCTACTGTACAATACAAAACACAGAGGGGACTCATTCCACATGCCACCACAATGAGATTCCAAAAGACTGATGAGCTGTATTTTTTTAAAGGATAGAAGGGCCTAAAGAATAATGTAAATGTGTGTTTATTTTGCAAATGATTGACATAAACCAAAAGAAATACTGTTCCGTGAGTTAAGGATTACAGGTTACTCGCTCTTCACACTATTACACATTATTCACACTCTTGCAAGAAGAACTCAGTTATTCAGTTCCATTGTGATTCTTCCAGACTTCAATCACTAAAGACAGACTCTTGATATCAAACATCAAGATGTGACAGTTTTTCCTTGGGTTTTCATCACCCACCACCTGTCCAGACTCTTGGAAGTCTGGTATGAAGGGACCTAATTCCACAAGACATTAAGCCAAAAAATAACAACAACCCCACCCTCCACCTTAAAACACAACTCCACTGCTTTCAGCTTGCTATTATATTGTCAGCTCCTACATAAGACTTCTCTTAGGGCTTTGGCACCTGGAGAATCAACCCTCCTGAGATACTGTTGCCTATCACTCAGTTGTCAAAATGAAGTATCCTATGTTAATACCTTTTTATCTTTTTTTCCTTTTCTTTCTGCAAGCACTTTTCATTAATTACATTTTAACTCTTGACAAACCTGATAAGTAAGTTACCTTTAAGTAATTGCAAATTTACATGCAGCTATTTGGTAACAATATGCTGTGTTTACTAGTTAGAGAGAAAAATAATGGCCAATGAATTCCACTGCCAGTGGCAGTCAAAACTTCTCTAATACGCTTCTATTTCTGCATTAGTTTAGGGTGAAACACGACCAAATCTCTTCCAGACAAAGGTGCTTCTGTCAGTGGACTGTTTCACTGAGATAAGAATAAAGGAAAAATAAGTCTGTATGCTTTTAGCACAGATTGTTTACCTTGTGATAGATGTAGGCAAGTCTATCATTGGGAAAAGATGCTTTTCAGTTGACATGATTGAAAACTATATTACATCTTTTTTTTTTTTTCTTTTCCTTTTCTTTTAAACAAACTACAGTCAGAATTTTGTTAAACCCTATTTCAATGCATTGGCCTCCTTTTCTGTGTCATTCTTTTTTTTTTTTTTTCCAACATTTCTGTAACCATGAAATGTTCTCTTTGGTACCAGCTCAGTATCAGATTTTGGCAATTACACAGTCATTTCTCTTCACTGACAGTGAAAGTCACAGGGCACAGCTGTCATTTACTTTATTGAGACCAGGAGCTAAAATACTTTGTCTGAACAGATACATCCTGGAGAATCTTCTGTGTTGTTGCTGTTATTCACCTTCTGCAATCAAAGTAATACCACTCTCCCATCCAAAGGTGGCCAGCCCTCACCTAGAGAAAAGCCTCTCTTCTTCCTAAGCAGCAATATGTTCAGTACCATTTCTGTAGAAAATAAGGCTAATCCCCACTTGAAAGGAAATGAAGCTCTTAGACTTCTGAATTCAGAGATCTCAGGTTTCAACTTCAGTACTCAATCCTGCATACTTAGTTAAAATTTTACATACATGAGTTCTGTTGGATTCGGTGGTATTACTGCTCCTAAAGTAAGCATATGAATATGGCTTTATGCAGTCTGGGTTTAAACAGATGAAACTGAGAAACTGAGAAAAATGTGGGAAGTTGAGAGGAAGAATAGTTTAAATGTATAGATACATACATAACTGTTATGATATTTTGTGATTGAGTGTGCACATGTGTGAGCAATGACTGAAGTATATCACTTCATTATCCAGCTCCAGTGGGCAGCCTGCCCCCTCTAACTGCTAGAAAGAGCATTTTCAGGAAGAATCCAACCCATCTCATGTAGGCCTAGAGCAATAATGCCTACAAGGTTTGGACACTTCAGAGAACATCACTTTCAGTCTCTATAGATTTTCTCTTGAGTATGTGCAAGCTGAGATTTTTCATGGATGTAGAACTAAGCAAACTGCATGATTCTAATATTTGCTTAGTTTCAAATCTTTGCTCCAATATATTACCAAAATTCCCCTGAAAAAATCTGGAAGAATTTAAGATGAATGGGACTACATATTTTCCTTGCACTTTGCAGAGGTCTTACTATTACTGATTGTTTCTTCTAAAACATCAGCTTAATATACAAACTACTCACGGAAATTTTAGGATTAAGCAGAAACAGTTTGGTGAAGTTGTAAGGAAAGCTTAATATTTTTAAAAGTATAGCAAGTAGTCATGATTACAGACAAACCACCAGCACTGCATGTTGAAAACAGTATTTCTTTAGTTTCAGAGAAGAAACAAGATTCAGACTGGAAGATTTTAAGGAAGTTCTTGCCTTCTATAGGACATTTGACAAAGCTTGAAGTAGTGAAGCTAGGAATCTGTCCAGTGATTACAGCTACTGCTGTGGCACAGACAAAAAGAAGAGGGAACAGTTTGTCACAGAGATTTCTCACGTATTGGACTGCAGCAAAATAAATGAACAAGAAACTTCCAGCACCTTGTAGTTACCCATATTGTGGTCCGTATATTGTATAGTGTATATCTTTCTTCAACAGAACATAGGCCAGAGAAAATCTTGCCTCTAATAAAATATCTGTTCCCTATGCAAAATGTTTTGTAATGATGGAAGAGTAAGCTGCTGTGTATAGATAAAATATTGGCTTACCAATCAACCATCTGGTGTACAGTGGGAACGGTCTGAGTAGCTTTCTCAGTTGGAACATTTGGAAAATGAATATAGTGTTGCTAGAGCTCAGACTGTTGGCCATGATGTTTGTGATAATGTTGTTGATTTACCAGATGTCCTGCAAATTCCTGGTGTGGTAGTGTTTCCTGCTCCTACTGAAGTCTTCATTATGTGGTGGGTTTATGATTGCAGTCATTTCTCACAGAGTAGGAGGGAGCCGGGAACTGTGTCCAAGAACAGCATGGAATCCATCATCCACTTGACATTCAGTTTGGAAATCAAAATCTCTACCAATTTTTTGCTTCTAGATCTCTAAAAATTACATGGGAATACATGTATAGACTTGACTAATACCACTTGAATC
This sequence comes from Numida meleagris, assembly GCF_002078875.1. Classification (NCBI taxonomy): domain Eukaryota; kingdom Metazoa; phylum Chordata; class Aves; order Galliformes; family Numididae; genus Numida; species Numida meleagris. The sequence goes on from NC_034409.1 coordinate 163,177,634, forward strand.
TTTTGCCATTTTTCTAAATCATGCAATGCCCAATGCAGATGCTTGTACATCTGTCCTCATATAAGCATTCCCAACCTTTTTCTTGATTTCTAACTAGCAGTCAGGAATACAAATGGGAACACTAAATGCTGTGTTCACTCATTATGATCAAGAAGTGTATCTGAGCTTTGAATAAGTATGTTTCACCACTCTGTTCCTTTTCTATAGAAAAGTAGATTAATTAACATAATATATGATGTACATCTGAGCATCTAGGCTTTGAGTGAAGAAATTAACTTATCTCTTTTACTTTCAAAATGAATAAGTACATATAATGCTTTCTCTTTTTTCTTTATGCATTCAATTCATAGATGAGCCAAATAAGTACCCTAAGATTACAAATGTGATGTAGACCAAAGGCACATATACACAGTAAGTGTATTTCACAGGACTTGTAAATGTATTAGTCTATTGTTATCCAGATGTTGACATGCTTACAAATCTTGTCTTTATGGTGTAAATATTGCTTAGTCAGCATACTCCATATGTAATGGCATTTTACAGGCTTGAAGGAGAAATGGTTGTCACTGGTTAAGCAAAACAAACAAACAAACACAAATAAACAAAAATAAATAAAACAACCAACAACAGCAACAAAAACACCACCACAAACAACAAAGGCTTTAAGCCAACCACAGGTCAGTTCTGGAAAAAAAAATTAAAAAATGTAAACAAGTATGAAAAGCATATAAATACTATTGACAAATTTAACATGTAGAAAACATTTTGCTTATCCTTTATTTTGATTGTGGTATGAACATTCAGGAGTTAAATTACTAACTTTAAGGAAAGTTATATTGCCTAAGTACGAAAATTCTGATTTACAAAAGACATCCCAGGGTATATAACACTGCTTGGTTGAGCATTAGAGTAAAGCATTAATATTTGGCAGTGGTATGTAACAAGCAGGGGAGCTGCTCTAGGGAGATGTGGTTCAAGGAACGTTGTCCTCTGCACACCGCAGAACTGTTTTCTGTGATAAGTACAAAGAAATCTGGTTTTGGCAGATATTTGGGGAAATTCATAAAAAAAATGCCAGCACATCTGTGATTATGTGAATCCAATGACCACAAAATCTTGCATGGGATGTTTGGTATTCCAGATTAACTACAGCAGAACATCAATAACAAATCTGCCTTACAGCTCAGTACTTTGTTTACAGGTAAGGATGTGAATTCTATGCTTCTGGGCAAAAAAATAAAAATAAATCTCAAGAAAAAGCAAGATTATTCATGCCTTGCACTTTGTGCAAGAAGGCATCTTTTTCTATGCATGAAAATAGATCCCAGGCTATATGTTGACTATGGGTTATTAATCTCTAAACAGAAAATAGCAGCGTATATATTACTTATGTCATTTCCACAGTCTTTCTGAGACATATCCAAATCTCTTATGAAGGTGCATAGGCTTTCTCATGAAAGTTTCACCAGTGTTTTATTCAGATAGATTGGAAACCTTCCTGTCTTTCTTCTGCCTATCTCCAGGCTATCCATATCTAGATACAGCAAGAAACTATAAACCAGGTTCTGTCAATGAGAGCAAATTTTACAAAGCCTCTCTTGTAAAGGAAAATGAAGACAGAAAATATTTAATTTGTACCAAAGAAATGCTAATTCCACATAGCTGATCCTACTGACTTTGCCCTGTATGAAATCTCTCATTCCTCATCTCATTGCCAAGAGCCATCTTTTAGCACATGTAATTTCCACTAGTATTCTGGATTCCTCCCAGGTGAACTTCACAAAAAATATGACAGAGGCATCGTGCAGCTGGTGCTGCTCAGAGTCCCTAATTAGGTAACTAGGAATATTCAGGCAGGAACCTACATATGACCATACATTTTATTTTATAGAGTTCACTCTATGTATCATTCCTGAAAGGTGTTGCTTCAGCTCAGAGAATCAGCAGTAGCAGGATGGAATGGCCACTTGAAGACCCATCCCAGGTGATTTGGATGAGCAACTCACATCAACACTGACCTCTCAAAAGTGATGTTTACAAGACTGTTATGTTCAACAATTTCCAAGCTGTTTCCAATTGTGACTACACTTCCAGTTGAGATACACTTGCAGAAACAATTTAATTTCTTTCAGATGAATGCTCCTTCTCGCAATGATTATCTATGGAATTGCTGCCTCTGCTGTTTTCCACTCCGCAATACTGTCAGTAGACAAGATTGAGGCAAAAAAAATGAGAACAAAACAAAACAGAAAAGAATGCTCAGGGTTTTGGTATGCTAGCTGTTATAAATCTGGCTGTGTTTAAAATGCTGTTGACTCAAATAACTCTAACCCCTACCCTTCTGCTTGTAGACATCACCACGGTAATAAAATCTGGGGCGAGGGTTGGAGGGGGGGAAGAAGATACCCTTTAAATTTCTTAGCTTAATTTGCTGTAGTAGAGACTGCTGCTGAGGGTGGATTCAAGTAAAATGCCAAAATGTAAAGCTGGGCAGGTGTGGTAGTGGTAATTCCTTTGTACCAGCTTCCATGAGGGTGGTTATGTCCTCTGGCAGAGAAGTAGGACAGACAACTGAGGACAGTAACATCTTAAATTATGCTGTCAAGACTTGCCAGAGCTTTTATGTTACACTTCTTTCACAACAGCAGTTTCTATTCAACAACAAAGCAGACTAGAAGTTAAATATCCAGACTTCTTATGGGCAAATCCATTAACCTTTAACCTGTCTTATAAGCAGAAGAATAAAAGAAAAAAATAAAAGATAAAGTGAAAAATTCAGCAGGCACTGAAATAGAGTTCAGCCCGATTTCATGAACCCAGGTTGTTCCTTTAATCGGCTCCTGTTTGGAGACAATTTGCATCTCACCTTACCTCATCTCTAGTTTGGGGTCAGCTCCTTTTCTTTCTGAATTGGCTTTCTCATTCCTAAAGCTTTCTTCAAATGTAATGAATTTCATGTTTATTCCCCAAAATAAATAATTTTCCCAGCAGTCGTACGTACAGCAAATGGACCAAAATACATTTATGAATTACCAAAATACATTTATGTCCTTAGTAGTTCTTGAGTTAGCAAAGCGTTCAGAAATATTAAGTTTAATAATTCTGGGTAATTGTAAGTTGTACATTGCCTGTTGGGACTATGGACTTTCAGATAAATCATAAATCTTTTTCTAGATTTTGCAGATGGTTGCCTTTTTCTCTTCATCATTAAATGATGGCACTGATGGAGATCAGCTGCTTCACTTTGTAAATGGCCAGTGTTCTTTCACCTGCTCTGCATGACTACTGAACTGAGGTATGTTGTGACAGTCTGCCCACTCTTCCCTGTTCAGATTAATGAATACAGCTTTAACAGTTAATTCAAAGGCAGTCAAGCTTACATCCAACAATTAGAGTGCAACTTCCCTATTCAGTGTATGTGTAATTTGGCATGGTCTTTTATACCAGTTTGGGGTTCAATTGTGTTTCCGCTCAAAAAGTGACTTTGTAAGAACAACTTCAAGATTCAGAGGTCTCCATGTTTATTTTCCCTCAGAGACATCCAAGGGAAATTCACTCATTTTGCACAGATGTCTTTGTTCCAACTGCCAGCCTGCAGATGCAACATGAGTCTGCAAATAAAAATCTGCCTTCTTTCCACTCCATGCATTTCTTCCCATTAATAAATATACCATAATCCAAACTTTGCCCTTAGTTACATCTGAGCAACCCCAATGGAATAAATAAACAAATAAACAAACAAATAAAAAACCCGCAATGATGATTGTACACATCAATCTCAAGGGATAGTGAGAACCCCTCCCTGCAGCAGATAGATCTTTGGATGAGTGACATAGGCTGGAGTGAAGCTCTCACAAGAATTTTCTTGCCCCATTTTTAGTGCACATAGGATGTTCTGTTCTTTTCACCATATGCTGTGATACAAATAGCTTTCCAATATTTGTCTCAGTAGTAAACACTCATTCATTCATGGCAGTGTTTTAGTCACAGACAGGTTCCACAAATGTCAGAGGTAAGCACTTCCAGTTAATATGTTTTTTTCTCTTTCTCACCCTCTTTATTGCACCTTCCCTCTGAAATGTGGAATCAGACTTTAAAATATCAGCTCATTTAAGGTTGTAAGGGATTTTATGCATTGAGTGGAAAGGTTTTATTTATTCATTGGAACTGAAATAACCATCCTGGAAAGCTCAGAAGATCTGGTTCCAGTGCCTACTTCATAGAATGCCTTGGATTGGAAGGGACCTCAAAGATCATCCAGTTCTAGCTCCCTGCTGTGGGCAGGGTTGCCAGGCACTAGATCAGACTGCCCAGGAACCCATCAAGACTGGCCTTGAATGCCTCCAAGGATGGGGCATCCACAATTTCTCTAGGCATCCTATGCCAGTGTCTCACCACTCCCTAGTTCTCCAAGCTTTCATGGACTATTTTGTTACATAATGGCAACAATAACACTCCATTCTCATCAAAACTCTCCAGAATTTGTCTTACCCAACAGATGAGTAGATAAACCTTCACTGCAGATCTTAATCTCAGCTGGTGTCTTCAGAAGGTAATATAAATATTAAAGGTAACAAGTAGACAGTTTGTTCTAGACCTAGAACAGATCTCAATATCTTCACATTGTCCAATACGTACTCTTCATAGGAACAATAAGCTTCATAAATTGTGGTTTTATCCTGGAAAATAGAATACACCTTTAAATTCCAGATATTTCCATAAATCTGCAATATTTAAGAAAGAAATAAAGGCTAATGACATTACAAATATCTGAAAAGTCAGTAACTTTTCTATGTGACTGTCACCTTCTGCTTTCTTTTATTTAGTGGACATTAGATTAGGAGGAGAGCTTGGGTCAGAGAATTATTAAAACATTACTATGATGGAATAACGAATCTCAGATATTTTTTCATCCTCAGTGTTTCACTCTTATAAGAAGTTTTTGGAACAATTTGATTCACGTTATCTGTTTCAGACACTAGGAAGAACAGTGACTCAAAATGCACGTCCAACTGAACTGAGTTCCAGATTTGCATGTGGCTGAAGGATGCTGCTCTGAATTGCCACTGGAGCTGCTTAATGTCTGATGAAAGTGGCACTTGGTAGAAACAAAACCTGGCATTAGTGGCTAAACATCCTGCCTCCCTCTGAAGAGAGGTTAAAGCTTGCATCACCATTATCAAGCATCTGAACAATGAAGAAGTGACCATTTGAGGAAAAAATGTTATGAACTCTTCAGGCTTTTGTCAAGCTTCAGAAGCTGATACCTAAATAAAATGCAAATTTTCCAACATTAAAATGCAATCAGGACTATGCACATATTAGGACATCAGGATTTTTCAAGCAGACCCTGACCAAGCATGCTGAATTCATATAGTCAGAGTCTCTGTAGCACTGACGTTGTCTGATTGGCGAGAGGTCATCATCCTAAAGAAAATATTTCCTAAGAGGAAAATATTTTATGCCAAAATCCCAGCACCTGGATTTATTTCAGAGCTCTTTTTTTTTCTCCCTCCTCACTTGCTATCACACAGTGCTAGGCTTCCAAAGGGCTTTGCATCTGACTGAAACAAGCCCGCATGGCTTTAGTGTTACAAGGTGGACAAGGCTGGAGGGCAGCAGTCACTGACTCCAGAGGGATGGCTGCACTTGTGACACAACACCATGACTTGAGACTTTGTCAAGTTACCCTTGCTTGCTCTCCTTTTTCTGGCAGTCACAAGTTTAATGCCATCTCTCTGTAGCTTTCCAGAAGGAAAAAAAAAATACAAAGCTGAATTAGAAGTTAATAGTCTGCTTTCAGAGCTACACTGCAAGTAAATGTAGTCTTTCTCTTCCTGTGTGACAGCCTTTTTGTGTGCTGGATTGGAAGAGGCTGTTCCTGCTGCTGTCCAACATCACACTGACTTCGATGACTTTGTAAACACAGCCCAAGATATTAACAGTGCACACACATGCCTGTGAATGAGGGCAGCAGTTAGATGTTTGTATTGTTGGTAGCGGTGCACTGTGAAGGTTTAATCGGGTCAGGTCACTTTCTATTTCATCCCTGAGCTGCAATGATAGATCCGAGTTAGGCAGCTGGGCATTCATGATGGGGATATCTTCCAAATAGTTTTCATTACACACTCTCTGAGGAGTCTGTGAAAAACCCTGTCTTTTTCACCTGAAATGGCTGCAACGCTGCCAGTCTATTTGCTCCAACTTTGTCTTTAATAAGGTCTTAAAAGCTTGCTTTTCTTTGAGGCTCCATAGCTGAGAACACGGCTGTTTGTCAGTGTAAACTTCACCTGAAACCCTTGTTCTGCCTCCACTGAATGCAAAACATTAATTCTAAGAGAAGGGAGAGTTATACACATATTTAATACAATAATATGTTTCCAATCAAGCTTTACAAGATCCTACACAGCATGGTTTGCAGTGGAGTGCTGAGAGCTGCTGCCTGAAAGGAAATATGTTTTTTAATTATTATTTATTCTGCCTGTTCTTTCTCTTTTTCCTTTCAAAGTATAACAGGACTTGTGCAGGGAGGGAAGGGAGAAAAAGAGAAGACAGCATCTGCAAAATGTTCCCCCAAACCCACCAGCCAGTTAAAGCATATGAATGTGTAGACAATGAAATTCACACTAGATGGTTAATGAAGTTGGGGAAAAAATGTGAATTGGAAGGTAATGAAAAATTCATATTTTCAGTGCATGAAAAATAAGTGAATGCCCTTTAATTGTTCAGTTTACTTGCAGAGAGGACAGCTTGGATAAACTGAAAAATTATTCTGAGCTGTAAAGAACTCTGCCCTTTATGCTAAATTCTTCAATCATGCTTGACATGTGCACACGTCAGGATATGACTACCACGGTCTACTTGGTAGCCCACAAGCCCAGCCTGATGTGCAGAACCATAAAATCTTAGAATGGCTTAAGTCAGAAGGTACCTTACAGATCATTGAGTCCCAGTCCCCTGTGCCATGGGCAGGGTTGCCACCCACCAGATCAGGCTGCGCAGGGTCCCATCCAACTCGGTCTTGAGCGCTTCTAGGGATGGGGAATCCACAACATCTCTAGGCAGCATGTGCCAGTGCCTCACCACCCTCACAGAATTTCTTCCTAACATCTAACGTAAATCTTCCCTCTTTTAGTTTAAAGCCATTCCCACTTGTCCTATCACTATTAGACCATGTAAAAAGTCATTCCCTCTCCTGCTTATAATCTCCCTTCTCTCAAATACTGGAAGGCTATGATGAGGTCTCCTCAAATCCTTCTCCAAGCTGAACAAGCCCAGCTCCCACAACCTTGCTTCACAGGAGAGGTGCTCCAGACCTTTGATCATCTTTGTGGCCCTCATCTGGGCCCATTCCAACAGCTCTGCATCCTTCTTGTGCTTGGGGCCTCGGGCCTGGATGCAGTGCTCCAGCTATAACAGGAGGTTCTTTGAGTTAGATAGAGATCAGTGGTGTGAACAGCAAGATTGTGCGCTGAAATTGAGGTGGTGTGACAGAAATTGAGGTGGCTGCTGGAGAGTTGGGTAGTGGGAAACTGGTGGCTGTGGCTAGAGAGAGGGAAGATAAATTGCCAGTGCTGCTGGAGGGACTGGTAAGGAAGAGTTGTTCCTGTGGGGAGTCAATAGCGGGAAGACTGTTGGTGAAAGAACTGTCTACACGGGCAGGGGGAAGGACAGATTCAAGTAGAGGATAGGTTTCTTCTGTTATCTGTGCTGCTCATGCCACCGTCTCTGCTGATGAACATAAGAAAGATTCAGCCCACACGGACTATTCTAGCAATCTGCAGAAAAATCCTCTTGTTTCATTTTCTGTTGGTATAGTTGCTCTCCATGCTCTTTTGCCATGAGCATAAATGTTTGTTACCTTGCCTTTCCAGCCATAGTGAGAAAGGAAGCAGGTAGCTATGACAGCTTCAAGTCTGTAGTTTGAGAAAGAGCACAGCTGAACTGGTTAGTGGGACCCTAGCAAGAAGTAAGACTGAGGTGGGAGGAAAGGGGTGGGAAAAAAGCAGGGAGGTCTGACAAGAAGCTGAGATCAAAGGGAGAAGTGTGAGTAACTGTACAGTAAGGCTGCCTTTGCTTTCCCTGCATTCAGACACCCTGCTTTTCGCTCCTTGCACTTCTGAGCAGATTTCAGTACCTATGCTCCTGCCTTACATTTTTTCTTTGTTAAATGTTTACTTCTGTGGATCTACATCTGTTTTGGACAGATTTTATGCTGTCTATTTCATTGATATAGCACTTGACAAATGATTAATTCCCCAAATACAATCACTTTCATTTAAAAGTGAAAATTTTTAAGTGTAAAATAAAAATCAATGAAGAAGGAAAATAATGAGGAAAAAAAAAGGAACAAAAAATTAAAAAAAAAAAAAGAGAGAGAGAGAGAGAGAGAAGCAAGAGAAATTACCTACAGAAGTTCTTAAATTAAATTAATGTCAGAGCCAGAACCTGTGGCTCCCCTCTGTAGTACTCTGTACAGATCCCCGAACACACATTTATGGTGACAAGGCATCCTAGTGCTATTCAGTGTTCATATTGCATCAGCTGAGTTTCTCACCACAGGGACTGAAGATTCATGACTTTTTTAAGAAATGTGATAGGGGCACTATAAATTCAATTATAACCCTACTGAACAAGAAGCTTTCAATTGATGTTGATGTTAAGGTTCAAGATTTTATCTGAGATCTTCAGAAATGACTATTCATGGAGTGGCTAAAATAAATTTACCTTGGTTTTGTACTCCAACTTGTTGCAAGAGGGTTTTTATGTCCTCTTCACTGTGAACAGTGCAGCAAAGTAACTCTTTTAAGCAGCTTGTAGTGACACAAATAGGCAAAAAATGTCTCCATTCTGGCATTCTTGGGCTTTTTTTTTAATGACAATCTAAAATGCCAAGTGAATTGTTTCAATTTCACAGCCATTAGCAGAAGAAAAGACCAAGTAGGTCAAGACTGTCACTTTAGAAGCACTTAAATAAATAACAGTAATAATCTGACACCCCACCAAAGGAGGATTTTTCCCTTTAGCACATCTGCTAGTTCTTTGTTGAGTCTAGCTTGAACATGCTATAATTAAAACACAGTGTAGCCTCAAGTCAGTGGAGTTACAGAAAGGGAAATTTGCCCATTATTTTCCAAGTAGATAATCATCAGTTATCATTAGTCAACATGTTCAGGCAGTAGGCGATAGAGATGGATTAGTTTTAGATCATGTACATGCATTTTCTCTTTTATTTCTACAGAAGCAAAAAAAGAATAAAAGAAAAAAATTAAATTCTATGAACTGCTAGAGTCAAATTTCAGTCATGTAAGAGACAGCAAAGCAAAGCTTTGTAAAATCTGATATGTTGGCATGTAGAGACTTTCTTTTAGAAAAATCTAAACTTTTTGCTGATAACAACATGACAGCACCTCCTTAATTTCACTCAAACCTCTACAGAAACTAAGACTACACAGTCTCATCAAGAGAATATACAAGATACACTGAACTAGCAATAAAAAGAATAATGTGACTCTACATATAGGCTTTTTCACACAACATTATATCTTTCAGCTGTCATCATTAACTCCAATTCTAGAAATGCCTTGTTGTTCTGTTACCTTTGAAAAATGGATGCAGTGATTAGGATAGATTTTACTTGGATATATCGAAAAAAAAAAATTCCATGACAGGAATATGCTTCTTTCAGTATGTTTATTCAACGTGTTTTCATCATTATAGTGATTGAATTTGAAAATTTACACATCTCCAGAGGAAAAAAAAAAACATAACTAAAATCTGTAAATTGTTTTCCCAGTGCAATTAGAATGAAAGTCAAAACTGGAAGACTAGTAACAACAGAGCTTTACATACTTGTATAAAAGATGAACCTGTCTGCCTGTTCACTCTGTTTATCAGCAATGGAAATAGAGAGAGATAGAGTACTGCAACCTAAGAAAACTGATAATGACTTTTGCTTCATGATATCAGGTGGCTCTTTTAAATATAACAGCAATAACAAAACCAAGGTAGGGCAGCATGGCATCAGCAAGCTATACAGTAGAAATTAATATGGTATAGTTGTTACTGAAGTACACCTATCCTTTCAAACTGACTGATGTAACTGTGTCAACTGACAGCCAACTTTGTACTGATTTCCTTGACATATAAAAGGCAATGATTCAGTAACTGTCACTTTATGCACATCTGTTCTGAATGAATAGTAACATTCATTCACTTCCATAATAGGGATCCTGTTGTGAATAATATAATAAACATGTGCAAGATAAAGCCCATCAGAAGAGAACATGTCAGTCAGAGTGATAAATATGGTGATTTTCTGACTCCTCCCTGTTTCCATCCAAAATAAGATAAAGCACGTATAGAAAAAATGAAGATGTTCCCACACCAGGTAATAAGTTTATAATAAAATGCACAAGGTACAATTTACAGCTGAGACAAACTAAGTGCTTCTCCCGTATTAATCTACAATGTGGTTCCAGTGTTGATTGTCTGATTTTTGTAGTGTGGTGCTGTAAGTCATGGCAATTGCAATGTGCTCAACAAAGCCTAAATCAGATGAACCTATCAATTGCTAGGGAAGTCCACCTAAAAATGCATATGAGCAATTTTATTTTCATTTAGTTAAAACCTAACATTTTTAATGTAGTCTGTAGCTAGCATTTGTAGTACTGGGCTGATGTCTGCTGCATGCAATGGTTCCAGAGGAAGAGAGATTAACTGCATGGAAATTGAATAGAAGCCATGACACTTTTTCTAATGCCAAACAGTGGATTTGGCTACATGGACAGCATTCTGTTACATAAAGATATGCAGTCAATGCCATCTGAAACATCCTAACATATGATATCCACACAGGGCTAACAGACAGGAGAGGCAGATCGATGCTTTCCTGAGCTTCTGCTCTGGAAGGTCATGAGTGTCCCATAAGGCTTGCACCATAGCTTCTAGCCCAAGTTCAGTATTTCAGTTGGCACTAGGTATCTATATTTATGCAACTAACTTCATTCCTCCTGACTTAAATTGGATGCTAAAGGCCTGCAAACTATCAGAAAGCTACTGGGTCCAAGTCTGTAAGTTTAACGGCGGGTTCATTCCCCTATTCTGACCTCTTTGAATCCCCATATGTAAGCTATTGTGCTATTTTACTGTGGTATTTTGAAACTAATGCTACTGACCTAGATGAAGTCCTAAAGTTGTTTTGCTGCACTTGACCTTTCAGTGTAAAATAACTCCGACAAGATGTAGCTCTGACTAAGCAAGATTATATAATGTAGCAGCCTATCCATTACTCAGTAAATAAATTGATAGGCATGAATCTGTTTAACTTTATGATCTCCAGATGTCCCTTCCAACTCCTACGATTCTGTGATTCTGTAACTCATAGAATCCATTTTCTTCCTGTTTTAACATTTGGCAGAACACAGATTTGAAACACTAGGTCTTATGCTTCCCTGTGGTACCTCTCTTCTTCAGTCCCAAAACTGCATAGTGCAATCATCATGAAAAATGATCGATCGTATTTAAGGGGAGCTATGGAACAGAATAGCAGCAGGCATCTTGGATGGCAACAAAAAACAGGTGCTTTTCCAGTGGTTGACATTGGTATTTTTGCTCTCCACAGCAAATTTGGAGCATTATTCTTGCTCCCACCCTTTACAGGAATACCTTCAAACACTTGTACTTTCTGCCTGCTGCCCCACAGTTTCACCTGTGAAAGCCTTAATTTGATGCTTTTAGCATTCATATATCATTTTGCATCTTCAAAACAGTGTACATGCGTTAATTAAACTACATGCCTAGGAGATAACAAAGAACAAGTTACAAAGGCATTTTAAGAACACAGACAAACTATCAAATTCTAGCACACTGAGAATAAATTAATAATGGCCTTTTATAATGACTGAAAAACATAGCTTTGTTTTTCTTTTGCAAACAATAAGCCAAATAAAATGATTATGAATGGAAATGTAATAGCTTTCACATCCAAAGTTGTGTGGACCTGCAGACCTAGAAACCAAGCTATACATCACAGGGAAAAGAATGGGCATCCAAGCTGCTGAATGAAAAAAAAAAAAAAAAAAAATTATTTCAAGTTTCTTGTTCCTATGACTTTTCCATGTATAGAAAAGTGCTTTTTGCACAGGTGGGAAAATTTTCCCCACATGAAAACACAGATGGAAAGAGCAATATTTTCACATATGGAAACATCTTTCTATAGAGTTTTGGGGTTAATTTTGACCAGACAGTAGCTCATCTAACTGATTCAGAAAATGAATATCTCATGGCCACTGGCATGTATCTCACCTAAATATGTGTCTTTAGTCTTGACCACAGTGAAGGGTTTTCTGCCTCTCTCCCTTTCCAGCACTGTAAGGTATCATCAGCTCTACCAGAAGCACTCCTTCAGATTTAGGAAATTTTAATCAAATCTCTGACCTTGTCTGAGAAAACCTGAACCAATTCCAAGAATTGATTAGGATGGTGACTTCATACTAGGCTTTGGAAACATGAAAGTGTTATGGCAACTCTTACATCTCCTGCACTGCGGTTATAAAAGCCTGAACTATTCTCAGTCTTTCAAAGATTGCTATTGAAATCACAGAGAGTGAAGACCTGGGAATCCTCCACAGTGAGAAGAAGCTCTGGGAGGCCCATTTCAGCTTGTTAAATGCAAGCTAGAGTTAAAATATCCTTTTTACTGGCTGTAGTCAATGTAATTGTCCTGATCATGTAAGTTTTTTAGTATCTGTCTTAGATACTTACTAGTTAGTGTTCTGACTGTGGTACAAACCCTGCTTAACTGATTGTTCCTCTGCATTGTCTACAGGGCCTAATAATTGTGATGCAAATTTTGATAGATGGAAGATTATGAATGGGTTAGCTGAATCAACATTCAACATTCAGCCATTTTAGTGATGAGGCGAGCTCCATCAGAGCATTTTTATAAACTCATTATTAGCTATAATTCCTCTTTCTAATTTCTGCAAATTGGACATTTGGTAGCTAAAACATCTGTTTTTGCTGAGGCTGACCTATATTATTCATACATTGCCACTTGTGAGCAATACAACCAATCCAAATCTAGGTCATTAAAATTTTTCCAATACTTCACACTATTCACTATATAAAACTCCTTCATTCATATCAGAAAATTAGTTTTGACTCGTGGGAAAACAGTCTGTTGTTAGTCTTTTTAAATTGATTTCATTATCCCCACAAAAATGGAAAACGAAGAGCTGAGAGTTTATTCACAGTGATGCTCATATTCATTTCAGTTTGAAAAACTAGCATGAGTCTGTGTGTGTGAAACAGAGACAGGAAAGTAAAGAAAAAATTTCAATTTCATCGCTTTCTTGCCTCTTCTTCATTTAAAAATATTTATTTGTTGTGTGAAGTCAAAAGGCATAAAGAGAACAAAAAAAAATCCCTTCAGGATACCCATGATTTTTCAGGATCTTGTCCAGATTTAGAGAAGGAAGCCTAAGCTCCTTAAGACAAAGTAGTTGCAACTTTTTTCCCTTGAAAAGAAGTAGGAGAAGGAGATAAAAAGTAGAAAGGGGACAATGGCATGGGCTGAGCTGTGTCATTATTTCCTTTTACTGATCAATATGTGAAGCTCATTGTAGTACACTTCCAGCTTTGCCTTTGAAACACAGATCAAGCTGGGTCAATGAGATGATCCTTTTGTATTAAACCTTCTTTTCTTCTGTAGTCTACGGACAACTTGTGAACTGAGTCTTCTGCTGGATAACTACAAGAGCACCTGCTTTCAAATGAGGTTTGCACATAAGCAGTTCTTTGTCATTTTTTTTTTTGTGCTACTCATTGACTGCCATCAGCAGCTTAACAAGAGCAGAATATTTTAAATCCTTTGATCCTAAGAGCTCTTACTCTTGCAAGCTGTATTTAGTCACACCAGAAGTCTCACTGAAGTGCTGTATAAGAAAAATTAAATAGCATTATTTGTATAAATGGTTAAAGCACAAGAGAATATAGCATCTCATAGTCAGATCTCCTTTATTTCAAGGAGAACTGTATTTGGAGCGAGAGAATAAAACAGGTCAGAAACACAGAAGTACAATTCAGCAGTATTTCATGGGCAAACATTTCATATTCAGTTTCACAGCCAGGAGTTTAGAGGATAACTTTAGCCAAGGGAAGGAACATATTATATAGCAAAGTTTCTGAAACAAGTGACTAATTTCGTGATAACCTTATTTCAGCTGGCCTGCACTTATACCCTATATACAATATAATCCAGGAGACAACTAAGGGTGCACAACTCACCTTTGATGTTCCTTCCAGATACTGAACGCCCACCTTAACACCAACAATAAACTTCTTCTTGCAGCAGTGATACTTGCTGTAGCACACTGGAGATTCTTTCTGCAGATACACCTTTTTGCTCTACTCCGTTGCACAGTTTAATACAAGAATTGTTACTACCTACACTTAGTTAGATAGGTTTGCCTCAGCAAGAGGGACAAAGCTCTCTTCTGTCTCCACTTGTGGGACACGGGTACAATCTCATTCAGAGAAACAAATACACAACTAAGGAGAATGATGGCACAGAAGTTCATAATACTCAAATCATTATAAAGGATTCACTGAAAAATAGGAATGATATTTATATTTCATTCCACTTTTATACTAAGAAACCTCAGTCCTCTCCCTGCCCTAAAAATATACACAGTCTGTAGAGTATGCCAACTACTGACCTTTGAGAGTGAACCAGTTTGTGGATTAAAAGATACATCATTCACTTACACCCTAAACTGCCCCATACTGATAAACCTTTTCTACATGGACCTCCCCAGCAGTGTTACAGTCAGAAATTCTATGGTGACATTGATTATGCACTTTAATCTGATATCTACCGAAAGTATCTACAAGAGAGTGAGGAATAGCTCTTCCCATAGCAAATACTATAACCCTCAAATACTAAAGAAAATATAGTGAAATGAACTACAAAGCTATCATTTCAGAACAAATTTGTTTTCTGTTTTTAGGGTAGCTTAGAGTGTGGAAACCTTTTTAAATATATTCTATAATGCTGAAATTCTCTTGAAGGAATTTAGAGCATAGCATTTTTTTCACAGCTATAGAAAGCAATACTCCAAAGGTAACAGTTAAAAGCTCTTTTCTGGAACTAAGCTCTATCAAAGCCCTATAAACAGTAGATGATCTAGGGAAAGACCTAAGCTTTTCTAGGCGAGAAAGTGAATGCTAATTCTATATCTTTTCATAAAGGACATTAACTGGGGGAGAAGGAGGTGGAAGTTCGGGTCTTGCTCCAGGAGATGCCTATACCTCCCATCAATTAACAGTTTTTTTGAATTCAAATCACTGCTATGTGAAAACAAGGCCTAATAACTGCAGGGAAAGGGGAAGGGGAAGGGGAGGGGAAAGGGGAAGGGGAAAAGAAGGGAAGGGAAGGGGAAGGGGAAGGGGAAGGGGAAGGG